>NW_026909046.1:0-300000 GCF_033115175.1 Lepus europaeus
GGAGCACACACACCTGCGGGTGTCCCCGGGCCGCACACACGGACTGCCCCGCGCCTCCCCGGTTTGCAAATGAGCCCTCTGGGAACCCTTGCCTGCCCTAGGGCTTGTCGGGCGGGGCCGACGCAGGGTGGGTGAGTGGGGGGGGACTGCTGCTGGCACACACCCACTCCTGAAGCCCACTGGGGCGGTCCAAGGGCTATCAGCTTGGAGCTCGGGCACGGGCTGTCCCAGCAGGGCCTCCCGAGGGCGGACCGATATGCTCGCAGACCTACAGTGTTGTAAAGGCCCAGGGCACGACTCTCCTGCGACCCCCAGCACCTCCTGGGTGCCCGCCACCACCCTTGGGCCAGGATGAGGTGCCACCTTGTGCGTGGAAGCCCCGCCCAGAGGCAAGAAGCCCCAAGGCCTGAGGGCGCGCCCGACCCTGCAGCCCTGCTGCAGCCACAGGGAACGGGATGTCTGATGTCTGAGTGGGCAGCCCCCACTGCCCAAGCCTCCGCTGGCAGTTCCCCGAAGGGCTGGTGGCGGCTGCGCCTCAGCAGCCAGCCTCCCTCCCACCCTCCCTGCCTTCCTCTGGTCGGGCACTGCAAGCCACACAGCCACTTGTGTCCCCTGTGTCCCTGGAGGCCGCAGCGCGTTTTGGGTTTTGGAGCGGACGGGCCCCTCTCGGCTTCCGTAGTCCATTTGCCCCCAGAGCCCGCCAGACCCCTGGCTCTAGGAGGCTACCCAGGCGGTGCTGCCAACTGCCCCCAGGTGCTAGCTAGCGGCAGTGGCAGCGGCCGGCCACGGGGGGAGCACACACACCTGCGGGTGTCCCCGGGCCGCACACAGGGACTGCCCCGCGCCTAGGCGTGTTGCAAATGAGCCCTCTGGGAACCCTTGCCTGCCCGAAGGGCTTGTCGGGCGGGGCCGACGCAGGGTGGGTGAGTGCGGGGGGACTGCTGCTGGCACACACCCACTCCTGAAGCCCACTGGGGCGGTCCAAGGGCTATGAGCTCGGAGGTCGGGCACGGGATGTCCCAGCAGGGCCTCCCGAGGGTGGACCGATATGCTCCCGGACCAAAAGTGTTGTAAAGGCCCAGGGCACGACTCTCCTGCGACCCCCAGCACCTCCTGGGTGCCCGCCACCACCCTTGGGCCGGGATGAGGTGCCACCTTGTGCATGGAAGCCCCGTCCACAGGCAAGAAGTCCCCAAGGCCCGAGGGCGCGCCCGACCCTGCAGCACTGCTGCAGCCACAGGGAACGGGATGTCTGATGTCTGAGTGGGCAGCCCCCACTGCCCAAGCCTCCGCTGGCAGTTCCCCGAAGGGCTGGTGGCGGCTGCGCCTCAGCAGCCAGCCTCCCTCCCATCCTCCCTGCCTCCCTCTGGTTGGGCACTGCAAGCCACACAGCCACTTGTGTCCCCTGTGTCCCTGGAGGCTGCAGCGCGTTTTGGGTTTTGGAGCGGACGGGCCCCTCTCGGCTTCCGTAGTCCATTTGCCCCCGGAGCCCGCCAGACCCCTGGCTCTAGGAGGCTGCCCAGGCGGTGCTGCCAACTGCCCCCAGGTGCTGGCTAGCCGCAGCGGGCTGGCCACGGGGGGAGCACACACACCTGCAGCTGTCCCCGGGCCGCACACATGGACTGCCCCGGGGCTCCGCGGGATGCAAATGAGCCCTCTGGGAACACTTGCCTGCCCTAGGGGCTTGTCGGGCGGGGCCGACGCAGGGTTGGTGAGTGGGGGGGGACTGCTGCTGGCACACACCCACTCCTGAAGCCCACTGGGGCGGTCCAAGGGCTATCAGCTTGGAGCTCGGGCACGGGCTGTCCCAGCAGGGCCTCCCGAGGGCGGACCGATATGCTCGCAGACCTAAAGTGTTGTAAAGGCCCAGGGCACGACTCTCCTGCGACCCCCAGCACCTCCTGGGTGCCCGCCACCACCCTTGGGCCGGGATGAGGTGCCACCTTGTGCGTGGAAGCCCCGCCCAGAGGCAAGAAGTCCCCAAGGCCCGAGGGCGCGCCCGACCCTGCAGCCCTGCTGCAGCCACAGGGAACGGGATGTCTGATGTCTGAGTGGGCAGCCCCCACTGCCCAAGCCTCCGCTGGCAGTTCCCCGAAGGGCTGGTGGCGGCTGCGCCTCAGCAGCCAGCCTCCCTCCCACCCTCCCTGCCTCCCTCTGGTCGGGCACTGCAAGCCACACAGCCACTTGTGTCCCTGTGTCCCTGGAGGCCGCAGCGCGTTTTGGGTTTTGGAGCGGACGGGCCCCTCTCGGCTTCCGTAGTCCATTTGCCCCCAGAGCCCGCCAGACCCCTGGCTCTAGGAGGCTGCCCAGGCGGTGCTGCCAACTGCCCCCAGGTGCTAGCTAGTGGCAGTGGCAGCGGCCGGCCACGGGGGGAGCACACACACCTGCGGGTGTCCCCGGGCCGCACACACGGACTGCCCCGTGCCTCCGTGGGTTGCAAATGTGCCCTCTGGGAACACTTGCCTGCCCTAGGGGCTTGTCGGGCGGGGCCGACGCAGGGTGGGTGAGTGGGGGGGGACTGCTGCTGGCACACACCCACTCCTGAAGCCCACTGGGGCGGTCCAAGGGCTATGAGCTCAGAGGTCGGGCACGGGATGTCCCAGCAGGGCCTCCCGAGGGTGGACCGATATGCTCCCGGACCAAAAGTGTTGTAAAGGCCCAGGGCACGACTCTCCTGCGACCCCCAGCACCTCCTGGGTACCCGCCACCACCCTTGGGCCGGGATGAGGTGCCACCTTGTGCATGGAAGCCCCGTCCACAGGCAAGAAGTCCCCAAGGCCCGAGGGCACGCCCGACCCTGCAGCCCTGCTGCAGCCACAGGGAACGGGATGTCTGATGTCTGAGTGGGCAGCCCCCACTGCCCAAGCCTCCGCTGGCAGTTCCCCGAAGGGCTGGTGGCGGCTGCGCCTCAGCAGCCAGCCTCCCTCCCACCCTCCCTGCCTCCCTCTGGTGGGGCACTGCAAGCCACACAGCCACTTGTGTCCCCTGTGTCCCTGGAGGCTGCAGCGCATTTTGGGTTTTGGAGCGGACGGGCCCCTCTCGTCTTCCGTAGTCCATTTGCCCCCGGAGCCCGCCAGACCCCTGGCTCTAGGAGGCTGCCCAGGCGGTGCTGCCAACTGCCCCCAGGTGCTGGCTAGCGGCAGCGCCGGCCACGGGGGGAGCACACACACCTGCGGGTGTCCCCGGGCCGCACACACGGACTGCCCCGCGCCTCCGTGGGTTGCAAATGAGCCCTCTGGGAACCCTTGCCTGCCCTAGGGGCTTGTCGGGCGGGGCCGACGCAGGGTGGGTGAGTGGGGGGGGACTGCTGCTGGCACACACCCACTCCTGAAGCCCACTGGGGCGGTCCAAGGGCTATCAGCTTGGAGCTCGGGCACGGGCTGTCCCAGCAGGGCCTCCCGAGGGCGGACCGATATGCTCGCAGACCTAAAGTCTTGTAAAGGCCCAGGGCACGACTCTCCTGCGACCCCCAGCACCTCCTGGGTGCCCGCCACCACCCTTGGGCCGGGATGAGGTGCCACCTTGTGCGTGGAAGCCCCGCCCAGGGGCAAGAAGTCCCCAAGGCCCGAGGGCGCGCCCGACCCTGCAGCCCTGCTGCAGCCACAGGGAACGGGATGTCTGATGTCTGAGTGGGCAGCCCCCACTGCCCAAGCCTCCGCTGGCAGTTCCCCGAAAGGCTGGTGGCGGCTGCGCCTCAGCAGCCAGCCTCCCTCCCACCCTCCCTGCCTCCCTCTGGTCGGGCACTGCAAGCCACACAGCCAACTTGTGTCCCCTGTGTCCCTGGAGGCCGCAGCGCGTTTTGGGTTTTGGAGCGGACGGGCCCCTCTCGGCTTCCGTAGTCCATTTGCCCCCAGAGCCCGCCAGACCCCTGGCTCTAGGAGGCTGCCCAGGCGGTGCTGCCAACTGCCCCCAGGGGCTAGCTAGTGGCAGTGGCAGCGGCCGGCCACGGGGGGGAGCACACACACCTGCGGGTGTCCCCGGGCCGCACACACGGACTGCCCCGGGGCTCCGCGGGATGCAAATGAGCCCTCTGGGAACCCTTGCCTGCCCTAGGGGCTTGTCGGGCGGGGCCGACGCAGGGTGGGTGAGTGGGGGGGGGACTTCTGCTGGCACACACCCACTCCTGAAGCCCACTGGGGCGGTCCAAGGGCTATCAGCTTGGAGCTCGGGCACGGGCTGTCCCAGCAGGGCCGCCCGAGGGCGGACCGATATGCTCACAGACCTAAAGTGTTGTAAAGGCCCAGGGCACGACTCTCCTGCGACCCCCAGCACCTCCTGGGTGCCTGCCACCACCCTTGGGCCGGGATGAGGTGCCACCTTGTGCGTGGAAGCCCCGCCCAGAGGCAAGAAGCCCCCAAGGCCCGAGGGCGCGCCCGACCCTGCAGCCCTGCTGCAGCCACAGGGAACGGGATGTCTGAGTGGGCAGCCCCCACTGCCCAAGCCTCCGCTGGCAGTTCCCCGAAGGGCTGGTGGCGGCTGCGCCTCAGCAGCCAGCCTCCCTCCCACCCTCCCTGCCTCCCTCTGGTCGGGCACTGCAAGCCACACAGCCACTTGTGTCCCCTGTGTCCCTGGAGGCCGCAGCGCGTTTTGGGTTTTGGAGCGGATGGGCCCCTCTCGGCTTCCGTAGTCCATTTGCCCCGGAGCCCGCCAGACCCCTGGCTCTAGGAGGCTGCCCAGGCGGTGCTGCCAACTGCCCCCAGGTGCTAGCTAGCGGCAGTGGCAGCGGCCGGCCCACGGGGTGAGCACACACACCTGCGGGTGTCCCCGGGCCGCACACACGGACTGCCCTGCGCCTCCGTCGGTTGCAAATGGGCCCTCCGGGAACCCTTGCCTGCCCTAGGGGCTTGTCGGGCGGGGCCGACGCAGGGTGGGTGAGTGGGGGGGGACTGCTGCTGGCACACACCCACTCCTGAAGCCCACTGGGGCGGTCCAAGTGCTATGAGCTCGGAGCTCGGGCACGGGCTGTCCCAGCAGGGCCTCGCGAGGGTGGACCGATATGCTCCCGGACCAAAAGTGTTGTAAAGGCCCAGGGCACGACTCTCCTGCGACCCCCAGCACCTCCTGGGTGCCCGCCACCACCCTTGGGCTGGGATTAGGTGCCACCTTGTGCGTGGAAGCCCCGCCCAGAGGCAAGAAGCCCCCAAGGCCCGAGGGCGCGCCCGACCCTGCAGCCCTGCTGCAGCCACAGGGAACGGGATGTCTGAGAGGGCAGCCCCCCACTGCCCAAGCCTCCGCTGGCAGTTCCCCAAAGGGCTGGTGGCGGCTGCGCCTCAGCAGCCAGCCTCCCTCCCACCCTCCCTGCCTCCCTCTGGTCGGGCACTGCAAGCCACACAGCCACTTGTGTCCCCTGTGTCCCTGGAGTCCGCAGCGCGTTTTGGGTTTTGGAGCGGACGGGCCCTCTCGGCTTCCGTAGTCCATTTGCCCCCGGAGCCCGCCAGACCCCTGGCTCTAGGAAGCTGCCCAGGCGGTGCTGCCAACTGCCCCCAGGTGCTGGCTAGCGGCAGCGGCCGGCCACGGGGTGAGCACACACACCTGCGGGTGTCCCCGGGCCGCACACACGGACTGCCCCGCGCCTCCGTCGGTTGCAAATGAGCCCTCTGGGAACCCTTGCCTGCCCTAGGGGCTTGTCGGGCGGGGCCGACGCAGTGTGGGTGAGTGGGGGGGGACTGCTGCTGGCACACACCCACTCCTGAAGCCCACTGGGGCGGTCCAAGGGCTATCAGCTTGGAGCTCGGGCACGGGCTGTCCCAGCAGGGCCTCCCGAGGGCGGACCGATATGCTCGCAGACCTAAAGTCTGGTAAAGGCCCAGGGCACGACTCTCCTGCGACCCCCAGCACCTCCTGGGTGCCCGCCACCACCCTTGGGGCGGGATGAGGTGCCACCTTGTGCGTGGAAGCCCCGCCCAGGGGCAAGAAGTCCCCAAGGCCCGAGGGCGCGCCCGACCCTGCAGCCCTGCTGCAGCCACAGGGAACGGGATGTCTGATGTCTGAGTGGGCAGCCCCCACTGCCCAAGCCTCCGCTGGCAGTTCCCCGAAAGGCTGGTGGCGGCTGCGCCTCAGCAGCCAGCCTCCCTCCCACCCTCCCTGCCTCCCTCTGGTCGGGCACTGCAAGCCACACAGCCACTTGTGTCCCCTGTGTCCCTGGAGGCCGCAGCGCGTTTTGGGTTTTGGAGCGGACGGGCCCCCTCTCGGCTTCCGTAGTCCATTTGCCCCCAGAGCCCGCCAGACCCCTGGCTCTAGGAGGCTGCCCAGGCGGTGCTGCCAACTACCCCCAGGGGCTAGCTAGTGGCAGTGGCAGCGGCCGGCCACGGGGGGAGCACACACACCTGCGGGTGTCCCCGGGCCGCACACACGGACTGCCCCGGGGCTCCGCGGGATGCAAATGAGCCCCTCTGGGAACCCTTGCCTGCCCTAGGGGCTTGTCGGGCGGGGCCGACGCAGGGTGGGTGAGTGGGGGGGGGACTTCTGCTGGCACACACCCACTCCTGAAGCCCACTGGGGCGGTCCAAGGGCTATCAGCTTGGAGCTCGGGCACGGGCTGTCCCAGCAGGGCCGCCCGAGGGCGGACCGATATGCTCACAGACCTAAAGTGTTGTAAAGGCCCAGGGCACGACTCTCCTGCGACCCCCAGCACCTCCTGGGTGCCTGCCACCACCCTTGGGCCGGGATGAGGTGCCACCTTGTGCGTGGAAGCCCCGCCCAGAGGCAAGAAGCCCCCAAGGCCCGAGGGCGCGCCCGACCCTGCAGCCCTGCTGCAGCCACAGGGAACGGGATGTCTGAGTGGGCAGCCCCCACTGCCCAAGCCTCCGCTGGCAGTTCCCCGAAGGGCTGGTGGCGGCTGCGCCTCAGCAGCCAGCCTCCCTCCCACCCTCCCTGCCTCCCTCTGGTCGGGCACTGCAAGCCACACAGCCACTTGTGTCCCCTGTGTCCCTGGAGGCCGCAGCGCGTTTTGGGTTTTGGAGCGGATGGGCCCCTCTCGGCTTCCGTAGTCCATTTGCCCCCGGAGCCCGCCAGACCCCTGGCTCTAGGAGGCTGCCCAGGCGGTGCTGCCAACTGCCCCCAGGTGCTAGCTAGCGGCAGTGGCAGCGGCCGGCCACGGGGTGAGCACACACACCTGCGGGTGTCCCCGGGCCGCACACACGGACTGCCCTGCGCCTCCGTCGGTTGCAAATGGGCCCTCCGGGAACCCTTGCCTGCCCTAGGGGCTTGTCGGGCGGGGCCGACGCAGGGTGGGTGAGTGGGGGGGGACTGCTGCTGGCACACACCCACTCCTGAAGCCCACTGGGGCGGTCCAAGTGCTATGAGCTCGGAGCTCGGGCACGGGCTGTCCCAGCAGGGCCTCGCGAGGGTGGACCGATATGCTCCCGGACCAAAAGTGTTGTA
The DNA here is from genome assembly GCF_033115175.1 of Lepus europaeus. NCBI lineage: Eukaryota > Metazoa > Chordata > Mammalia > Lagomorpha > Leporidae > Lepus > Lepus europaeus. The sequence goes on from NW_026909046.1 coordinate 7,384, forward strand.
AAGGCCCAGGGCACGACTCTCCTGCGACCCCCAGCACCTCCTGGGTGCCCGCCACCACCCTTGGGCTGGGATTAGGTGCCACCTTGTGCGTGGAAGCCCCGCCCAGAGGCAAGAAGCCCCCAAGGCCCGAGGGCGCGCCCGACCCTGCAGCCCTGCTGCAGCCACAGGGAACGGGATGTCTGAGAGGGCAGCCCCCACTGCCCAAGCCTCCGCTGGCAGTTCCCCAAAGGGCTGGTGGCGGCTGCGCCTCAGCAGCCAGCCTCCCTCCCACCCTCCCTGCCTCCCTCTGGTCGGGCACTGCAAGCCACACAGCCACTTGTGTCCCCTGTGTCCCTGGAGTCCGCAGCGCGTTTTGGGTTTTGGAGCGGACGGGCCCTCTCGGCTTCCGTAGTCCATTTGCCCCCGGAGCCCGCCAGACCCCTGGCTCTAGGAAGCTGCCCAGGCGGTGCTGCCAACTGCCCCCAGGTGCTGGCTAGCGGCAGCGGCCGGCCACGGGGTGAGCACACACACCTGCGGGTGTCCCCGGGCCGCACACACGGACTGCCCCGCGCCTCCGTCGGTTGCAAATGAGCCCTCTGGGAACCCTTGCCTGCCCTAGGGGCTTGTCGGGCGGGGCCGACGCAGGGTGGGTGAGTGGGGGGGGACTGCTGCTGGCACACACCCACTCCTGAAGCCCACTGGGGCGGTCCAAGGGCTATCAGCTTGGAGCTCGGGCACGGGCTGTCCCAGCAGGGCCTCCCGAGGGCGGACCGATATGCTCGCAGACCTAAAGTCTGGTAAAGGCCCAGGGCACGACTCTCCTGCGACCCCCAGCACCTCCTGGGTGCCCGCCACCACCCTTGGGGCGGGATGAGGTGCCACCTTGTGCGTGGAAGCCCCGCCCAGAGGCAAGAAGTCCCCAAGGCCCGAGGGCGCGCCCGACCCTGCAGCCCTGCTGCAGCCACAGGGAACGGGATGTCTGATGTCTGAGAGGGCAGCCCCCACTGCCCAAGCCTCCGCTGGCAGTTCCCCGAAGGGCTAGTGGCGGCTGCGCCTCAGCAGCCAGCCTCCCTCCCACCCTCCCTGCCTCCCTCTGGTCGGGCACTGCAAGCCACACAGCCACTTGTGTCCCCTGTGTCCCTGGAGGCCGCAGCGCGTTTTGGGTTTTGGAGCGGACGGGCCCCTCTCGGCTTCCGTAGTCCATTTGCCCCCAGAGCCCGCCAGACCCCTGGCTCTAGGAGGCTGCCCAGGCGGTGCTGCCAACTGCCCCCAGGTGCTAGCTAGTGGCAGTGGCAGCGGCCGGCCACGGGGGGAGCACACACACCTGCGGGTGACCCCGGGCCGCACACACGGACTGCCCCGTGCCTCCGTGGGTTGCAAATGTGCCCTCTGGGAACACTTGCCTGCCCTAGGGGCTTGTTGGGCGGGGCCGACGCAGGGTGGGTGAGTGGGGGGGGACTGCTGCTGGCACACACCCACTCCTGAAGCCCACTGGGGTGGTCCAAGGGCTATGAGCTCAGAGGTCGGGCACGGGATGTCCCAGCAGGGCCTCCCGAGGGTGGACCGATATGCTCCCGGACCAAAAGTGTTGTAAAGGCCCAGCGCACGACTCTCCTGCGACCCCCAGCACCTCCTGGGTACCCGCCACCACCCTTGGGCCGGGATGAGGTGCCACCTTGTGCATGGAAGCCCCGCCCAGAGGCAAGAAGCCCCCAAGGCCCGAGGGCGCGCCCGACCCTGCAGCCCTGCTGCAGCCACGGATGTCTGAGAGGGCAGCCCCCACTGCCCAAGCCTCCGCTGGCAGTTCCCCGAAGGGCTGGTGGCGGGCTGCGCCTCAGCAGCCAGCCTCCCTCCCACCCTCCCTGCCTCCCTCTGGTCCGGGGCACTGCAAGCCACACAGCCACTTGTGTCCCCTGTGGTCCCTGGAGGCCGCAGCGCGTTTTGGTTTTGGAGCGGATGGGCCCCTCTCGGCTTCCGTAGTCCATTTGCCCCCGGAGCCCGCCAGACCCCTGGCTCTAGGAGGCTGCCCAGGCGGTGCTGCCAACTGCCCCCAGGTGCTAGCTAGCGGCAGTGGCAGCGGCCGGCCACGGGGGGAGCACACACACCTGCGGGTGTCCCCGGGCCGCACACACGGACTGCCCCGCGCCTCCGTGGGTTGCAAATGAGCCCTCCGGGAACCCTTGCCTGCCCTAGGGGCTTGTCGGGCGGGGCCGAAGCAGGGTGGGTGAGTGGGGGAGGACTGCTGCTGGCACACACCCACTCCTGAAGCCCACTGGGGCGGTCCAAGGGCTATGAGCTCGGAGCTCGGGCACGGGCTGTCCCAGCAGGGCCTCGCGAGGGTGGACCGATATGCTCCCGGACCAAAAGTGTTGTAAAGGCCCAGGGCACGACTCTCCTGCGACCCCCCAGCACCTCCTGGGTGCCCGCCACCACCCTTGGGCCGGGATGAGGTGCCACCTTGTGCGTGGAAGCCCCGCCCAGAGGCAAGAAGCTCCCAAGGCCCGAGGGCGCGCCCGACCCTGCAGCCCTGCTGCAGCCACAGGGAACGGGATGTCTGAGAGGGCAGCCCCCACTGCCCAAGCCTCCGCTGGCAGTTCCCCGAAGGGCTGGTGGCGGCTGCGCCTCAGCAGCCAGCCTCCCTCCCACCCTCCCTGCCTCCCTCTGGTCGGGCACTGCAAGCCACACAGCCACTTGTGTCCCCTGTGTCCCTGGAGGCCGCAGCGCGTTTTGGGTTTTGGAGCGGACGGGCCCCTCTCGGCTTCCGTAGTCCATTTGCCCCCAGAGCCAGCCAGAACCCTGGCTCTAGGAGGCTGCCCAGGCGGTGCTGCCAACTGCCCCCAGGTGCTAGCTAGCGGCAGTGGGCAGGGGCCGGCCACGGGGGGAGCACACACACCTGCGGGTGTCCCCGGGCCGCACACACGGACTGCCCCGCGCCTCCCTGGGTTGCAAATGAGCCCTCCGGGAACCCTTGCCTGCCCTAGGGGCTTGTCTGGCAGGGCCGACGCAGGGTGGGTGAGTGGGGGGGACTGCTGCTTGCTCACACCACTCTCTGAAGCCCACTGGGGTGGTCCAAGGCTATGAGTTCGGAGCTCGGGCACGGGCTGTCCAATTTGCCCTCCCGAGTGTGGACCGATATGCTCCCCGGACCAAAAGTGTTTGTAAAGGCCCAGGGCACGACCCTGCTGCGACCCCCCAGCACCTACTGGGTGCCCGCCACCACCCTTGGGCCGGGAATGAGGTGCCACCTTGTGCGTGGAAGCCCCGCCCAGGAGGCAAGAAGCCCCCAAGGCCCGAGGGCGCGCCCCGACCCTGCAGCCCTGCTGCAGCCACAGGGAACGGGATGTCTGAGAGGGCAGCCCCCACTGCCCAAGCCTCCGCTGGCAGTTCCCCGAAGGGCTGGTGGCGGCTGCGCCTCAGCAGCCAGCCTCCCTCCCACCCTCCCTGCCTCCCTCTGGTCGGGCACTGCAAGCCACACAGCCACTTGTGTCCCCTGTGTCCCTGGAGGCCGCAGCGCGTTTTGGGTTTTGGAGCGGATGGGCCCCTCTCGGCTTCCGTAGTCCATTTGCCCCCGGAGCCCGCCAGACCCCTGGCTCTAGGAGGCTGCCCAGGGGGTGCTGCCAACTGCCCCCAGGTGCTAGCTAGCGGCAGTGGCAGCGGCCGGCCACGGGGGGAGCACACACACCTGCGGGTGTCCCCGGGCCGCACACACGGACTGCCCCGCGCCTCCGTGGGTTGCAAATGAGCCCTCCGGGAACCCTTGCCTGCCTTAGGGGCTTGTCGGGCGGGGCCGACGCAGGGTGGGTGAGTGGGGGGGGACTGCTGCTGGCACACACCCACTCCTGAAGCCCACTGGGGCGGTCCAAGGGCTATGAGCTCGGAGCTCGGAGCTCGGGCACGGGCTGTCCCAGCAGGGCCTCGCGAGGGTGGACCGATATGCTCCCGGACCAAAAGTGTTGTAAAGGCCCAGGGCACGACTCTCCTGCGACCCCCAGCACCTCCTGGGTGCCCGCCACCACCCTTGGGCCGGGATGAGGTGCCACCTTGTGCGTGGAAGCCCCGCCCAGAGGCAAGAAGCCCCCAAGGCCCGAGGGCGCGCCCGACCCTGCAGCCCTGCTGCAGCCACAGGGAACGGGATGTCTGAGAGGGCAGCCCCCACTGCCCAAGCCTCCGCTGGCAATTCCCCGAAGGGCTGGTGGCGGCTGCGCCTCAGCAGCCAGCCTCCCTCCCACCCTCCCTGCCTCCCTCTGGTCGGGCACTGCAAGCCACACAGCCACTTGTGTCCCCTGTGTCCCTGGAGGCCGCAGCGCGTTTTGGGTTTTGGAGCGGACGGGCCCCCTCTCGGCTTCCGTAGTCCATTTGCCCCCGGAGCCCGCCAGACCCCTGGCTCTAGGAGGCTGCCCAGGCGGTGCTGCCAACTGCCCCCAGGTGCTAGCTAGCGGCAGTGGCAGCGGCCGGCCACGGGGGGAGCACACACACCTGCGGGTGTCCCCGGGCCGCACACACGGACTGCCCCGCGCCTCCGTGGGTTGCAAATGAGCCCTCCGGGAACCATTGCCTGCCCTAGGGGCTTGTCGGGCGGGGCCGATGCAGGGTGGGTGAGTGGGGGGGGGGACTGCTGCTGGCACACACCCACTCCTGAAGCCCACTGGGGCGGTCCAAGGGCTATGAGCTCGGAGCTCGGGCACGGGCTGTCCCAGCAGGGCCTCGCGAGGGTGGACCGATATGCTCCCGGACCAAAAGTGTTGTAAAGGCCCAGGGCACGACTCTCCTGCGACCCCCAGCACCTCCTGGGTGCCCGCCACCACCCTTGGGCCGGGATGAGGTGCCACCTTGTGCGTGGAAGCCCCGCCCAGAGGCAAGAAGCTCCCAAGGCCCGAGGGCGCGCCCGACCCTGCAGCCCTGCTGCAGCCACAGGGAACGGGATGTCTGAGAGGGCAGCCCCCACTGCCCAAGCCTCCGCTGGCAGTTCCCCGAAGGGCTGGTGGCGGCTGCGCCTCAGCAGCCAGCCTCCCTCCCACCCTCCCTGCCTCCCTCTGGTCGGGCACTGCAAGCCACACAGCCACTTGTGTCCCCTGTGTCCCTGGAGGCCGCAGCGCGTTTTGGGTTTTGGAGCGGACGGGCCCCTCTCGGCTTCCGTAGTCCATTTGCCCCCGGAGCCCGCCAGACCCCTGGCTCTAGGAGGCTGCCCAGGGGGTGCTGCCAACTGCCCCCAGGTGCTAGCTAGCGGCAGTGGCAGCGGCCGGCCACGGGGGGAGCACACACACCTGCGGGTGTCCCCGGGCCGCACACACGGACTGCCCCGCGCCTCCCTGGGTTGCAAATGAGCCCTCCGGGAACCCTTGCCTGCCCTAGGGGCTTGTCGGGCGGGGCCGACGCAGGGTGGGTGAGTGGGGGGGGACTGCTGCTGGCACACACCCACTCCTGAAGCCCACTGGGGTGGTCCAAGGGCTATGAGCTCGGAGCTCGGGCACGGGCTGTCCCAATTTGCCCTCCCAGTGTGGACCGATATGCTCCCGGACCAAAAGTGTTGTAAAGGCCCAGGGCACGACTCTCCTGCGACCCCCAGCACCTCCTGGGTGCCCGCCACCACCCTTGGGCCGGGATGAGGTGCCACCTTGTGCGTGGAAGCCCCGCCCAGAGGGAAGAAGCCCCCAAGGCCCGAGGGCGCGCCCGACCCTGCAGCCCTGCTGCAGCCACAGGGAACGGGATGTCTGAGAGGGCAGCCCCCACTGCCCAAGCCTCCGCTGGCAGTTCCCCGAAGGGCTGGTGGCGGCTGCGCCTCAGCAGCCAGCCTCCCTCCCACCCTCCCTGCCTCCCTCTGGTCGGGCACTGCAAGCCACACAGCCACTTGTGTCCCCTGTGTCCCTGGAGGCCGCAGCGCGTTTTGGGTTTTGGAGCGGATGGGCCCCTCTCGGCTTCCGTAGTCCATTTGCCCCCGGAGCCCGCCAGACCCCTGGCTCTAGGAGGCTGTCCAGGGGGTGCTGCCAACTGCCCCCAGGTGCTAGCTAGCGGCAGTGGCAGCGGCCGGCCACGGGGGGAGCACACACACCTGCGGGTGTCCCCGGGCCGCACACACGGACTGCCCCGCGCCTCCGTGGGTTGCAAATGAGCCCTCCGGGAACCCTTGCCTGCCTTAGGGGCTTGTCGGGCGGGGCCGACGCAGGGTGGGTGAGTGGGGGGGGGACTGCTGCTGGCACACACCCACTCCTGAAGCCCACTGGGGCGGTCCAAGGGCTATGAGCTCGGAGCTCGGAGCTCGGGCACGGGCTGTCCCAGCAGGGCCTCGCGAGGGTGGACCGATATGCTCCCGGACCAAAAGTGTTGTAAAGGCCCAGGGCACGACTCTCCTGCGACCCCCAGCACCTCCTGGGTGCCCGCCACCACCCTTGGGCCGGGATGAGGTGCCACCTTGTGCGTGGAAGCCCCTCCCAGAGGCAAGAAGCCCCCAAGGCCCGAGGGCGTGCCCGACCCTGCAGCCCTGCTGCAGCCACAGGGAACGGGATGTCTGAGAGGGCAGCCCCCACTGCCCAAGCCTCCGCTGGCAATTCCCCGAAGGGCTGGTGGCGGCTGCGCCTCAGCAGCCAGCCTCCCTCCCACCCTCCCTGCCTCCCTCTGGTCGGGCACTGCAAGCCACACAGCCACTTGTGTCCCCTGTGTCCCTGGAGGCCGCAGCGCGTTTTGGGTTTTGGAGCGGACGGGCCCCTCTCGGCTTCCGTAGTCCATTTCCCCTGGAGCCCGCCAGACCCCTGGCTCTAGGAGGCTGCCCAGGCGGTGCTGCCAACTGCCCCCAGGTGCTAGCTAGCGGCAGTGGCAGCGGCCGGCCACGGGGGGAGCACACACACCTGCGGGTGTCCCCGGGCCGCACACACGGACTGCCCCGCGCCTCCGTGGGTTGCAAATGAGCCCTCTGGGAACCCTTGCCTGCCCTAGGGGCTTGTCGGGCGGGGCCGACGCAGGGTGGGTGAGTGGGGGGGGGACTGCTGCTGGCACACACCCACTCCTGAAGCCCACTGGGGCGGTCCAAGGGCTATGAGCTCGGAGCTCGGGCACGGGCTGTCCCAGCAGGGCCTCGCGAGGGTGGACCGATATGCTCCCGGACCAAAAGTGTTGTAAAGGCCCAGGACACGACTCTCCTGCGACCCCCAGCACCTCCTGGGTGCCCGCCACCACCCTTGGGCCGGGATGAGGTGCCACCTTGTGCGTGGAAGCCCCGCCCAGAGGCAAGAAGCTCCCAAGGCCCGAGGGCGCGCCCGACCCTGCAGCCCTGCTGCAGCCACAGGGAACGGGATGTCTGAGAGGGCAGCCCCCACTGCCCAAGCCTCCGCTGGCAGTTCCCCGAAGGGCTGGTGGCGGCTGCGCCTCAGCAGCCAGCCTCCCTCCCACCCTCCCTGCCTCCCTCTGGTCGGGCACTGCAAGCCACACAGCCACTTGTGTCCCCTGTGTCCCTGGAGGCCGCAGCGCGTTTTGGGTTTTGGAGCGGACGGGCCCCTCTCGGCTTCCGTAGTCCACTTGCCCCCGGAGCCCGCCAGACCCCTGGCTCTAGGAGGGTGCCCAGGAGGTGCTGCCAACTGCCCCCAGGTGCTGGCTAGCGGCAGCGGTCGGCCACGGGGGGAGCACACACACCTGCGGGTGTCCCCGGGCCGCACACATGGACTGCCCCGGGCCTCCGCGGGTTGCAAATGAGCCCTCTGGGAACCCTTGCCTGCCCTAGGGGCTTGTCAGGCGCGGCCGACGCCCAGGGACCGACCCTGCTGCGACCCCCAGCACCTCCTGGGTGCCCGCCACCACCCTTGGGCCGGGATGAGGTGCCACCTTGTGCGTGGAAGCCCCGCCCAGAGGCAAGAAGCCCCCAAGGCCGGAGGGCGCGCCCGACCCTGCAGCCCTGCTGCAGCCACAGGGAACGGGATGTCTGAGAGGGCAGCCCCCACTGCCCAAGCCTCCGCTGGCAGTTCCCCGAAGGGCTGGTGGCGGCTGCGCCTCAGCAGCCAGCCTCCCTCCCACCCTCCCTGCCTCCCTCTGGTCGGGCACTGCAAGCCACACAGCCACTTGTGTCCCCTGTGTCCCTGGAGGCCGCAGCGCGTTTTGGGTTTTGGAGCGGACGGGCCCCTCTCGGCTTCATTAGTCCATTGGCCCCCGGAGCCCGCCAGACCCCTGGCTCTAGGAGGCTGCCCAGGCGGTGCTGCCAACTGCCCCCAGGTGCTAGCTAGCGGCAGTGGCAGCGGCCGGCCACGGGGGGAGCACACACACCTGCGGGTGTCACCGGGCCGCACACACGGACTGCCCCGCGCCTCCGTCGGTTGCAAATGAGCCCTCCGGGAACCCTTGCCTGCCCTAGGGGCTTGTCGGGCGGGGCCGACGCAGGGTGGGTGAGTGGGGGGGGGGACTGCTGCTGGCACACACCCACTCCTGAAGCCCACTGGGGCGGTCCAAGGGCTATGAGCTCGGAGCTCGGGCACGGGCTGTCCCAGCAGGGCCTCGCGAGGGTGGACCGATATGCTCCCGGACCAAAAGTGTTGTAAAGGCCCAGGGCACGACTCTCCTGCGACCCCCAGCACCTCCTGGGTGCCCGCCACCACCCTTGGGCCGGGATGAGGTGCCACCTTGTGCGTGGAAGCCCCGCCCAGAGGCAAGAAGCTCCCAAGGCCCGAGGGCGCGCCCGACCCTGCAGCCCTGCTGCAGCCACAGGGAACGGGATGTCTGAGAGGGCAGCCCCCACTGCCCAAGCCTCCGCTGGCAGTTCCCCGAAGGGCTGGTGGCGGCTGCGCCTCAGCAGCCAGCCTCCCTCCCACCCTCCCTGCCTCCCTCTGGTCGGGCACTGCAAGCCACACAGCCACTTGTGTCCCCTGTGTCCCTGGAGGCCGCAGCGCGTTTTGGGTTTTGGAGCGGACGGGCCCCTCTCGGCTTCCGTAGTCCATTTGCCCCCAGAGCCAGCCAGAACCCTGGCTCTAGGAGGCTGCCCAGGCGGTGCTGCCAACTGCCCCCAGGTGCTAGCTAGCGGCAGTGGCAGCGGCCGGCCACGGGGGGAGCACACACACCTGCGGGTGTCCCCAGGCCGCACACACGGACTGCCCCGCGCCTCCCTGGGTTGCAAATGAGCCCTCCGGGAACCCTTGCCTGCCCTAGGGGCTTGTCGGGCGGGGCCGACGCAGGGTGGGTGAGTGGGGGGGGACTGCTGCTGGCACACACCCACTCCTGAAGCCCACTGGGGCGGTCCAAGGGCTATGAGCTCGGAGCTCGGAGCTCGGGCACGGGCTGTCCCAGCAGGGCCTCGCGAGGGTGGACCGATATGCTCCCGGACCAAAAGTGTTGTAAAGGCCCAGGGCACGACTCTCCTGCGACCCCCAGCACCTCCTGGGTGCCCGCCACCACCCTTGGGCCGGGATGAGGTGCCACCTTGTGCGTGGAAGCCCCGCCCAGAGGCAAGAAGCCCCCAAGGCCCGAGGGCGCGCCCGACCCTGCAGCCCTGCTGCAGCCACAGGGAACGGGATGTCTGAGAGGGCAGCCCCCACTGCCCAAGCCTCCGCTGGCAGTTCCCCGAAGGGCTGGTGGCGGCTGCGCCTCAGCAGCCAGCCTCCCTCCCACCCTCCCTGCCTCCCTCTGGTCGGGCACTGCAAGCCACACAGCCACTTGTGTCCCCTGTGTCCCTGGAGGCCGCAGCGCGTTTTGGGTTTTGGAGCGGACAGGCCCCTCTCGGCTTCCGTAGTCCATTTGCCCCCGGAGCCCGCCAGACCCCTGGCTCTAGGAGGCTGCCCAGGCGGTGCTGCCAACTGCCCCCAGGTGCTAGCTAGCGGCAGTGGCAGCGGCCGGCCACGGGGGGAGCACACACACCTGCGGGTGTCCCCGGGCCGCACACACGGACTGCCCCGCGCCTCCCTGGGTTGCAAATGAGCCCTCCGGGAACCCTTGCCTGCCCTAGGGGCTTGTCGGGCGGGGCCGACGCAGGGTGGGTGAGTGGGGGGGGGACTGCTGCTGGCACACACCCACTCCTGAAGCCCACTGGGGCGGTCCAAGGGCTATGAGCTCGGAGCTCGGGCACGGGCTGTCCCAGCAGGGCCTCGCGAGGGTGGACCGATATGCTCCCGGACCAAAAGTGTTGTAAAGGCCCAGGGCACGACTCTCCTGCGACCCCCAGCACCTCCTGGGTGCCCGCCACCACCCTTGGGCCGGGATGAGGTGCCACCTTGTGCGTGGAAGCCCCGCCCAGAGGCAAGAAGCTCCCAAGGCCCGAGGGCGCGCCCGACCCTGCAGCCCTGCTGCAGCCACAGGGAACGGGATGTCTGAGAGGGCAGCCCCCACTGCCCAAGCCTCCGCTGGCAGTTCCCCGAAGGGCTGGTGGCGGCTGCGCCTCAGCAGCCAGCCTCCCTCCCACCCTCCCTGCCTCCCTCTGGTCGGGCACTGCAAGCCACACAGCCACTTGTGTCCCCTGTGTCCCTGGAGGCCGCAGCGCGTTTTGGGTTTTGGAGCGGACGGGCCCCTCTCGGCTTCCGTAGTCCATTTGCCCCCAGAGCCAGCCAGAACCCTGGCTCTAGGAGGCTGCCCAGGCGGTGCTGCCAACTGCCCCCAGGTGCTAGCTAGCGGCAGTGGCAGCGGCCGGCCACGGGGGGAGCACACACACCTGCGGGTGTCCCCAGGCCGCACACACGGACTGCCCCGCGCCTCCCTGGGTTGCAAATGAGCCCTCCGGGAACCCTTGCCTGCCCTAGGGGCTTGTCGGGCGGGGCCGACGCAGGGTGGGTGAGTGGGGGGGGACTGCTGCTGGCACACACCCACTCCTGAAGCCCACTGGGGTGGTCCAAGGGCTATGAGCTCGGAGCTCGGTCACGGGCTGTCCCAATTTGCCCTCCCGAGGGTGGACCCATATGCTCCCGGACCAAAAGTGTTGTAAAGGCCCAGGGCACGACCCTGCTGCGACCCCCAGCACCTCCTGGGTGCCCGCCACCACCCTTGGGCCGGGATGAGGTGCCACCTTGTGCGTGGAAGCCCCGCCCAGAGGCAAGAAGCCCCCAAGGCCCGAGGGCGCGCCCGACCCTGCAGCCCTGCTGCAGCCACAGGGAACGGGATGTCTGAGAGGGCAGCCCCCACTGCCCAAGCCTCCGCTGGCAGTTCCCCGAAGGGCTGGTGGCGGCTGCGCCTCAGCAGCCAGCCTCCCTCCCACCCTCCCTGCCTCCCTCTGGTCGGGCACTGCAAGCCACACAGCCACTTGTGTCCCCTGTGTCCCTGGAGGCCGCAGCGCGTTTTGGGTTTTGGAGCGGATGGGCCCCTCTCGGCTTCCGTAGTCCATTTGCCCCCGGAGCCCGCCAGACCCCTGGCTCTAGGAGGCTGCCCAGGGGGTGCTGCCAACTGCCCCCAGGTGCTAGCTAGCGGCAGTGGCAGCGGCCGGCCACGGGGGGAGCACACACACCTGCGGGTGTCCCCGGGCCGCTCACACGGACTGCCCCGCGCCTCCGTCGGTTGCAAATGAGCCCTCCGGGAACCCTTGCCTGCCTTAGGGGCTTGTCGGGCGGGGCCGACGCAGGGTGGGTGAGTGGGGGGGGACTGCTGCTGGCACACACCCACTCCTGAAGCCCACTGGGGCGGTCCAAGGGCTATGAGCTCGGAGCTCGGAGCTCGGGCACGGGCTGTCCCAGCAGGGCCTCGCGAGGGTGGACCGATATGCTCCCGGACCAAAAGTGTTGTAAAGGCCCAGGGCACGACTCTCCTGCGACCCCCAGCACCTCCTGGGTGCCCGCCACCACCCTTGGGCCGGGATGAGGTGCCACCTTGTGCGTGGAAGCCCCGCCCAGAGGCAAGAAGCCCCCAAGGCCCGAGGGCGCGCCCGACCCTGCAGCCCTGCTGCAGCCACAGGGAACGGGATGTCTGAGAGGGCAGCCCCCACTGCCCAAGCCTCCGCTGGCAGTTCCCCGAAGGGCTGGTGGCGGCTGCGCCTCAGCAGCCAGCCTCCCTCCCACCCTCCCTGCCTCCCTCTGGTCGGGCACTGCAAGCCACACAGCCACTTGTGTCCCCTGTGTCCCTGGAGGCCGCAGCGCGTTTTGGGTTTTGGAGCGGACAGGCCCCTCTCGGCTTCCGTAGTCCATTTGCCCCCGGAGCCCGCCAGACCCCTGGCTCTAGGAGGCTGCCCAGGCGGTGCTGCCAACTGCCCCCAGGTGCTAGCTAGCGGCAGTGGCAGCGGCCGGCCACGGGGGGAGCACACACACCTGCGGGTGTCCCCGGGCCGCACACACGGACTGCCCCGCGCCTCCCTGGGTTGCAAATGAGCCCTCCGGGAACCCTTGCCTGCCCTAGGGGCTTGTCGGGCGGGGCCGACGCAGGGTGGGTGAGTGGGGGGGGGGACTGCTGCTGGCACACACCCACTCCTGAAGCCCACTGGGGCGGTCCAAGGGCTATGAGCTCGGAGCTCGGGCACGGGCTGTCCCAGCAGGGCCTCGCGAGGGTGGACCGATATGCTCCCGGACCAAAAGTGTTGTAAAGGCCCAGGGCACGACTCTCCTGCGACCCCCAGCACCTCCTGGGTGCCCGCCACCACCCTTGGGCCGGGATGAGGTGCCACCTTGTGCGTGGAAGCCCCGCCCAGAGGCAAGAAGCCCCCAAGGCCCGAGGGCGCGCCCGACCCTGCAGCCCTGCTGCAGCCACAGGGAACGGGATGTCTGAGAGGGCAGCCCCCACTGCCCAAGCCTCCGCTGGCAGTTCCCCGAAGGGCTGGTGGCGGCTGCGCCTCAGCAGCCAGCCTCCCTCCCACCCTCCCTGCCTCCCTCTGGTCGGGCACTGCAAGCCACACAGCCACTTGTGTCCCCTGTGTCCCTGGAGGCCGCAGCGCGTTTTGGGTTTTGGAGCGGATGGGCCCCTCTCGGCTTCCGTAGTCCATTTGCCCCCGGAGCCCGCCAGACCCCTGGCTCTAGGAGGCTGCCCAGGCGGTGCTGCCAACTGCCCCCAGGTGCTAGCTAGCGGCAGTGGCAGCGGCCGGCCACGGGGGGAGCACACACACCTGCGGGTGTCCCCGGGCCGCACACACGGACTGCCCCGCGCCTCCGTGGGTTGCAAATGAGCCCTCCGGGAACCCTTGCCTGCCCTAGGGGCTTGTCGGGCGGGGCCGACGCAGGGTGGGTGAGTGGGGGAGGACTGCTGCTGGCACACACCCACTCCTGAAGCCCACTGGGGCGGTCCAAGGGCTATGAGCTCGGAGCTCGGGCACGGGCTGTCCCAGCAGGGCCTCGCGAGGGTGGACCGATATGCTCCCGGAGCAAAAGTGTTGTAAAGGCCCAGGGCACGACTCTCCTGCGACCCCCAGCACCTCCTGGGTGCCCGCCACCACCCTTGGGCCGGGATGAGGTGCCACCTTGTGCGTGGAAGCCCCGCCCAGAGGCAAGAAGCTCCCAAGGCCCGAGGGCGCGCCCGACCCTGCAGCCCTGCTGCAGCCACAGGGAACGGGATGTCTGAGAGGGCAGCCCCCACTGCCCAAGCCTCCGCTGGCAGTTCCCCGAAGGGCTGGTGGCGGCTGCGCCTCAGCAGCCAGCCTCCCTCCCACCCTCCCTGCCTCCCTCTGGTCGGGCACTGCAAGCCACACAGCCACTTGTGTCCCCTGTGTCCCTGGAGGCCGCAGCGCGTTTTGGGTTTTGGAGCGGACGGGCCCCTCTCGGCTTCCGTAGTCCATTTGCCCACAGAGCCAGCCAGAACCCTGGCTCTAGGAGGCTGCCCAGGCGGTGCTGCCAACTGCCCCCAGGTGCTAGCTAGCGGCAGTGGCAGGGGCCGGCCACGGGGGGAGCACACACACCTGCGGGTGTCCCCAGGCCGCACACACGGACTGCCCCGCGCCTCCCTGGGTTGCAAATGAGCCCTCCGGGAACCCTTGCCTGCCCTAGGGGCTTGTCGGGCGGGGCCGACGCAGGGTGGGTGAGTGGGGGGGGACTGCTGCTGGCACACACCCACTCCTGAAGCCCACTGGGGTGGTCCAAGGGCTATGAGCTCGGAGCTCGGGCACGGGCTGTCCCAATTTGCCCTCCCGAGGGTGGACCGATATGCTCCCGGACCAAAAGTGTTGTAAAGGCCCAGGGCACGACCCTGCTGCGACCCCCAGCACCTCCTGGGTGCCCGCCACCACCCTTGGGCCGGGATGAGGTGCCACCTTGTGCGTGGAAGCCCCGCCCAGAGGCAAGAAGCCCCCAAGGCCCGAGGGCGCGCCCGACCCTGCAGCCCTGCTGCAGCCACAGGGAACGGGATGTCTGAGAGGGCAGCCCCCACTGCCCAAGCCTCCGCTGGCAGTTCCCCGAAGGGCTGGTGGCGGCTGCGCCTCAGCAGCCAGCCTCCCTCCCACCCTCCCTGCCTCCCTCTGGTCGGGCACTGCAAGCCACACAGCCACTTGTGTCCCCTGTGTCCCTGGAGGCCGCAGCGCGTTTTGGGTTTTGGAGCGGATGGGCCCCTCTCGGCTTCCGTAGTAAATTTGCCCCCGGAGCCCGCCAGACCCCTGGCTCTAGGAGGCTGCCCAGGGGGTGCTGCCAACTGCCCCCAGGTGCTAGCTAGCGGCAGTGGCAGCGGCCGGCCACGGGGGGAGCACACACACCTGCGGGTGTCCCCGGGCCGCTCACACGGACTCCCCTGCGCCTCCGTGGGTTGCAAATGAGCCCTCCGGGAACCCTTGCCTGCCCTAGGGGCTTGTCGGGCGGGGCCGACGCAGGGTGGGTGAGTGGGGGGGGACTGCTGCTGGCACACACCCACTCCTGAAGCCCACTGGGGCGGTCCAAGGGCTATGAGCTCGGAGCTCGGAGCTCGGGCACGGGCTGTCCCAGCAGGGCCTCGCGAGGGTGGACCGATATGCTCCCGGACCAAAAGTGTTGTAAAGGCCCAGGGCACGACTCTCCTGCGACCCCCAGCACCTCCTGGGTGCCCGCCACCACCCTTGGGCCGGGATGAGGTGCCACCTTGTGCGTGGAAGCCCCGCCCAGAGGCAAGAAGCCCCCAAGGCACGAGGGCGCGCCCGACCCTGCAGCCCTGCTGCAGGCACAGGGAACGGGATGTCTGAGAGGGCAGCCCCCACTGCCCAAGCCTCCGCTGGCAGTTCCCCGAAGGGCTGGTGGCGGCTGCGCCTCAGCAGCCAGCCTCCCTCCCACCCTCCCTGCCTCCCTCTGGTCGGGCACTGCAAGCCACACAGCCACTTGTGTCCCCTGTGTCCCTGGAGGCCGCAGCGCGTTTTGGGTTTTGGAGCGGACGGGCCCCTCTCGGCTTCCGTAGTCCATTTGCCCCCGGAGCCCGCCAGACCCCTGGCTCTAGGAAGCTGCCCAGGCGGTGCTGCCAACTGCCCCCAGGTGCTAGCTAGTGGCAGTGGCAGCGGCCGGCCACGGGGGGAGCACACACACCTGCGGGTGTCCCCGGGCCGCACACACGGACTGCCCCGCGCCTCCCTGGGTTGCAAATGAGCCCTCCGGGAACCCTTGCCTGCCCTAGGGGCTTGTCGGGCGGGGCCGACGCAGGGTGGGTGAGTGGGGGGGGGACTGCTGCTGGCACACACCCACTCCTGAAGCCCACTGGGGTGGTCCAAGGGCTATGAGCTCGGAGCTCGGGCACGGGCTGTCCCAATTTGCCCTCCCGAGGGTGGACCGATATGCTCCCGGACCAAAAGTGTTGTAAAGGCCCAGGGCACGACCCTGCTGCGACCCCCAGCACCTCCTGGGTGCCCGCCACCACCCTTGGGCCGGGATGAGGTGCCACCTTGTGCGTGGAAGCCCCGCCCAGAGGCAAGAAGCCCCCAAGGCCCGAGGGCGCGCCCGACCCTGCAGCCCTGCTGCAGCCACAGGGAACGGGATGTCTGAGAGGGCAGCCCCCACTGCCCAAGCCTCCGCTGGCAGTTCCCCGAAGGGCTGGTGGCAGCTGCGCCTCAGCAGCCAGCCTCCCTCCCACCCTCCCTGCCTCCCTCTCGTCGGGCACTGCAAGCCACACAGCCACTTGTGTCCCCTGTGTCCCTGGAGGCCGCAGCGCGTTTTGGGTTTTGGAGCGGATGGGCCCCTCTCGGCTTCCGTAGTCCATTTGCCCCCGGAGCCCGCCAGACCCCTGGCTCTAGGAGGCTGCCCAGGGGGTGCTGCCAACTGCCCCCAGGTGCTAGCTAGCGGCAGTGGCAGCGGCCGGCCACGGGGGGAGCACACACACCTGCGGGTGTCCCCGGGCCGCTCACACGGACTGCCCCGCGCCTCCGTGGGTTGCAAATGAGCCCTCCGGGAACCCTTGCCTGCCCTAGGGGCTTGTCGGGCGGGGCCGACGCAGGGTGGGTGAGTGGGGGGGGACTGCTGCTGGCACACAGCCACTCCTGAAGCCCACTGGGGCGGTCCAAGGGCTATGAGCTCGGAGCTCGGGCACGGGCTGTCGCAGCAGGGCCTCGCGAGGGTGGACCGATATGCTCCCGGACCAAAAGTGTTGTAAAGGCCCAGGGCACGACTCTCCTGCGACCCCCAGCACCTCCTGGGTGCCCGCCACCACCCTTGGGCCGGGATGAGGTGCCACCTTGTGCGTGGAAGCCCCGCCCAGAGGCAAGAAGCCCCCAAGGCCCGAGGGCGCGCCCGACCCTGCAGCCCTGCTGCAGCCACAGGGAACGGGATGTCTGAGAGGGCAGCCCCCACTGCCCAAGCCTCCGCTGGCAGTTCCCCGAAGGGCTGGTGGCGGCTGCGCCTCAGCAGCCAGCCTCCCTCCCACCCTCCCTGCCTCCCTCTGGTCGGGCACTGCAAGCCACACAGCCACTTGTGTCCCCTGTGTCCCTGGAGGCCGCAGCGCGTTTTGGGTTTTGGAGCGGACGGGCCCCTCTCGGCTTCCGTAGTCCATTTGCCCCCGGAGCCCGCCAGACCCCTGGCTCTAGGAAGCTGCCCAGGCGGTGCTGCCAACTGCCCCCAGGTGCTAGCTAGTGGCAGTGGCAGCGGCCGGCCACGGGGGGAGCACACACACCTGCGGGTGTCCCCGGGCCGCACACACGGACTGCCCCGCGCCTCCCTGGGTTGCAAATGAGCCCTCCGGGAACCCTTGCCTGCCCTAGGGGCTTGTCGGGCGGGGCCGACGCAGGGTGGGTGAGTGGGGGGGGACTGCTGCTGGCACACACCCACTCCTGAAGCCCACTGGGGTGGTCCAAGGGCTATGAGCTCGGAGCTCGGGCACGGGCTGTCCCAATTTGCCCTCCCGAGGGTGGACCGATATGCTCCCGGACCAAAAGTGTTGTAAAGGCCCAGGGCACGACCCTGCTGCGACCCCCAGCACCTCCTGGGTGCCCGCCACCACCCTTGGGCCGGGATGAGGTGCCACCTTGTGCGTGGAAGCCCCGCCCAGAGGCAAGAAGCCCCCAAGGCCCGAGGGCGCGCCCGACCCTGCAGCCCTGCTGCAGCCACAGGGAACGGGATGTCTGAGAGGGCAGCCCCCACTGCCCAAGCCTCCGCTGGCAGTTCCCCGAAGGGCTGGTGGCAGCTGCGCCTCAGCAGCCAGCCTCCCTCCCACCCTCCCTGCCTCCCTCTCGTCGGGCACTGCAAGCCACACAGCCACTTGTGTCCCCTGTGTCCCTGGAGGCCGCAGCGCGTTTTGGGTTTTGGAGCGGATGGGCCCCTCTCGGCTTCCGTAGTCCATTTGCCCCCGGAGCCCGCCAGACCCCTGGCTCTAGGAGGCTGCCCAGGGGGTGCTGCCAACTGCCCCCAGGTGCTAGCTAGCGGCAGTGGCAGCGGCCGGCCACGGGGGGAGCACACACACCTGCGGGTGTCCCCGGGCCGCTCACACGGACTGCCCCGCGCCTCCGTGGGTTGCAAATGAGCCCTCCGGGAACCCTTGCCTGCCCTAGGGGCTTGTCGGGCGGGGCCGACGCAGGGTGGGTGAGTGGGGGGGGACTGCTGCTGGCACACAGCCACTCCTGAAGCCCACTGGGGCGGTCCAAGGGCTATGAGCTCGGAGCTCGGGCACGGGCTGTCGCAGCAGGGCCTCGCGAGGGTGGACCGATATGCTCCCGGACCAAAAGTGTTGTAAAGGCCCAGGGCACGACTCTCCTGCGACCCCCAGCACCTCCTGGGTGCCCGCCACCACCCTTGGGCCGGGATGAGGTGCCACCTTGTGCGTGGAAGCCCCGCCCAGAGGCAAGAAGCCCCCAAGGCCCGAGGGCGCGCCCGACCCTGCAGCCCTGCTGCAGCCACAGGGAACGGGATGTCTGAGAGGGCAGCCCCCACTGCCCAAGCCTCCGCTGGCAGTTCCCCGAAGGGCTGGTGGCGGCTGCGCCTCAGCAGCCAGCCTCCCTCCCACCCTCCCTGCCTCCCTCTGGTCGGGCACTGCAAGCCACACAGCCACTTGTGTCCCCTGTGTCCCTGGAGGCCGCAGCGCGTTTTGGGTTTTGGAGCGGACGGGCCCCTCTCGGCTTCCGTAGTCCATTTGCCCCCGGAGCCCGCCAGACCCCTGGCTCTAGGAGGCTGCCCAGGCGGTGCTGCCAACTGCCCCCAGGTGCTAGCTAGCGGCAGTGGCAGCGGCCGGCCACGGGGGGAGCACACACACCTGCGGGTGTCCCCGGGCCGCACACACGGACTGCCCCGCGCCTCCGTGGGTTGCAAATGAGCCCTCCGGGAACCCTTGCCTGCCCTAGGGGCTTGTCGGGCGGGGCCGACGCAGGGTGGGTGAGTGGGGGGGGACTGCTGCTGGCACACACCCACTCCTGAAGCCCACTGGGGCGGTCCAAGGGCTATGAGCTCGGAGCTCGGGCACGGGCTGTCCCAACTGGCCCTCCCGAGGGTGGACCGATATGCTCCCGGACCAAAAGTGTTGTAAAGGCCCAGGGCACGACCCTGCTGCGACCCCCAGCACCTCCTGGGTGCCCGCCACCACCCTTGGGCCGGGATGAGGTGCCACCTTGTGCGTGGAAGCCCCGCCCAGAGGCAAGAAGCCCCCAAGGCCCGAGGGCGCGCCCGACCCTGGAGCCCTGCTGCAGCCACAGGGAACGGGATGTCTGAGAGGGCAGCCCCCACTGCCCAAGCCTCCGCTGGCAGTTCCCCGAAGGGCTGGTGGCGGCTGCGCCTCAGCAGCCAGCCTCCCTCCCACCCTCCCTGCCTCCCTCTGGTCGGGCACTGCAAGCCACACAGCCACTTGTGTCCCCTGTGTCCCTGGAGGCCGCAGCGCGTTTTGGGTTTTGGAGCGGACGGGCCCCTCTCGGCTTCCGTAGTCCATTTGCCCACAGAGCCAGCCAGAACCCTGGCTCTAGGAGGCTGCCCAGGCGGTGCTGCCAACTGCCCCCAGGTGCTAGCTAGCGGCAGTGGCAGGGGCCGGCCACGGGGGGAGCACACACACCTGCGGGTGTCCCCAGGCCGCACACACGGACTGCCCCGCGCCTCCCTGGGTTGCAAATGAGCCCTCCGGGAACCCTTGCCTGCCCTAGGGGCTTGTCGGGCGGGGCCGACGCAGGGTGGGTGAGTGGGGGGGGACTGCTGCTGGCACACACCCACTCCTGAAGCCCACTGGGGTGGTCCAAGGGCTATGAGCTCGGAGCTCGGGCACGGGCTGTCCCAATTTGCCCTCCCGAGGGTGGACCGATATGCTCCCGGACCAAAAGTGTTGTAAAGGCCCAGGGCACGACCCTGCTGCGACCCCCAGCACCTCCTGGGTGCCCGCCACCACCCTTGGGCCGGGATGAGGTGCCACCTTGTGCGTGGAAGCCCCGCCCAGAGGCAAGAAGCCCCCAAGGCCCGAGGGCGCGCCCGACCCTGCAGCCCTGCTGCAGCCACAGGGAACGGGATGTCTGAGAGGGCAGCCCCCACTGCCCAAGCCTCCGCTGGCAGTTCCCCGAAGGGCTGGTGGCGGCTGCGCCTCAGCAGCCAGCCTCCCTCCCACCCTCCCTGCCTCCCTCTGGTCGGGCACTGCAAGCCACACAGCCACTTGTGTCCCCTGTGTCCCTGGAGGCCGCAGCGCGTTTTGGGTTTTGGAGCGGATGGGCCCCTCTCGGCTTCCGTAGTAAATTTGCCCCCGGAGCCCGCCAGACCCCTGGCTCTAGGAGGCTGCCCAGGGGGTGCTGCCAACTGCCCCCAGGTGCTAGCTAGCGGCAGTGGCAGCGGCCGGCCACGGGGGGAGCACACACACCTGCGGGTGTCCCCGGGCCGCTCACACGGACTCCCCTGCGCCTCCGTGGGTTGCAAATGAGCCCTCCGGGAACCCTTGCCTGCCCTAGGGGCTTGTCGGGCGGGGCCGACGCAGGGTGGGTGAGTGGGGGGGGACTGCTGCTGGCACACACCCACTCCTGAAGCCCACTGGGGTGGTCCAAGGGCTATGAGCTCGGAGCTCGGGCACGGGCTGTCCCAGCAGGGCCTCGCGAGGGTGGACCGATATGCTCCCGGACCAAAAGTGTTGTAAAGGCCCAGGGCACGACCCTGCTGTGACCCCCAGCACCTCCTGGGTGCCCGCCACCACCCTTGGGCCGGGATGAGGTGCCACCTTGTGCGTGGAAGCCCCGCCCAGAGGCAAGAAGCCCCCAAGGCCCGAGGGCGCGCCCGACCCTGCAGCCCTGCTGCAGCCACAGGGAACGGGATGTCTGAGAGGGCAGCCCCCACTGCCCAAGCCTCCGCTGGCAGTTCCCCGAAGGGCTGGTGGCGGCTGCGCCTCAGCAGCCAGCCTCCCTCCCACCCTCCCTGCCTCCCTCTGGTCGGGCACTGCAAGCCACAAAGCCACTTGTGTCCCCTGTGTCCCTGGAGGCCGCAGCGCGTTTTGGGTTTTGGAGCGGACGGGCCCCTCTCGGCTTCCGTAGTCCATTTGCCCCCGGAGCCCGCCAGACCCCTGGCTCTAGGAGGCTGCCCAGGCGGTGCTGCCAACTGCCCCCAGGTGCTAGCTAGCGGCAGTGGCAGCGGCCGGCCACGGGGGGAGCACACACACCTGCGGGTGTCCCCGGGCCGCACACACGGACTGCCCCGCGCCTCCGTGGGTTGCAAATGAGCCCTCCGGGAACCCTTGCCTGCCCTAGGGGCTTGTCGGGCGGGGCCGACGCAGGGTGGGTGAGTGGGGGGGACTGCTGCTGGCACACAGCCACTCCTGAAGCCCACTGGGGCGGTCCAAGGGCTATGAGCTCGGAGCTCGGGCACGGGCTGTCCCAGCAGGGCCTCGCGAGGGTGGACCCATATGCTCCCGGACCAAAAGTGTTATAAAGGCCCAGGGCACGACTCTCCTGCGACCCCCAGCACCTCCTGGGTGCCCGCCACCACCCTTGGGCCGGGATGAGGTGCCACCTTGTGCGTGGAAGCCCCGCCCAGAGGCAAGAAGCCCCCAAGGCCCGAGGGCGCGCCCGACCCTGCAGCCCTGCTGCAGCCACAGGGAACGGGATGTCTGAGAGGGCAGCCCCACTGCCCAAGCCTCCGCTGGCAGTTCCCCGAAGGGCTGGTGGCGGCTGCGCCTCAGCAGCCAGCCTCCCTCCCACCCTCCCTGCCTCCCTCTGGTCGGGCACTGCAAGCCACACAGCCACTTGTGTCCCCTGTGTCCCTGGAGGCCGCAGCGCATTTTGGGTTTTGGAGCGGACGGGCCCCTCTCGGCTTCCGTAGTCCATTTGACCCCAGAGCCCGCCAGACCCCTGGCTCTAGGAGGCTGCCCAGGCGGTGCTGCCAACTGCCCCCAGGTGCTAGCTAGCGGCAGTGGCAGTGGCCGGCCACGGGGGGAGCACACACACCTGCGAGTGTCCCCGGGCCTCACACACGGACTGCCCGCGCCTCCGTGGGTTGCAAATGAGCCCTCTGGGAACCCTTGCCTGCCCTAGGGACTTGTCGGGCGGGGCCGACGCAGGGTGGGTGAGTGGGGGGGGACTGCTGCTGGCACACACCCACTCCTGAAGCCCACTGGGGCGGTCCAAGGGCTATGAGCTCGGAGCTCGGGCACGGGCTGTCGCAGCAGGGCCTCCCGAGGGTGGACCGATATGCTCCCGGACCAAAAGTGTTGTAAAGGCCCAGGGCACGACTCTCCTGCGACCCCCAGCACCTCCTGGGTGCCCGCCACCACCCTTGGGCCGGGATGAGGTGCCACATTGTGCGTGGAAGCCCCGCCCAGAGGCAAGAAGCCCCCAAGGCCCGAGGGCGCGCCCGACCCTGCAGCCCTGCTGCAGCCACAGGGAATGGGATGTCTGAGAGGGCAGCCCCCACTGCCCAAGCCTCCGCTGGCAGTTCCCCGAAGGGCTGGTGGCGGCTGCGCCTCAGCAGCCAGCCTCCCTCCCACCCTCTCTGCCTCCCTCTGGTCGGGCACTGCAAGCCACACAGCCACTTGTGTCCCCTGTGTCCCTGGAGGCCGCAGCGCGTTTTGGGTTTTGGAGCGGACGGGCCCCTCTCGGCTTCCGTAGTCCATTTGCCCCCGGAGCCCGCCAGACCCCTGGCTCTAGGAGGCTGCCCAGGCGGTGCTGCCAACTGCCCCCAGGTGCTAGCTAGCGGCAGTGGCAGCGGCCGGCCACGGGGGTGCACACACACCTGCGGGTGTCCCCGGGCCGCACACACGGACTGCCCCGCGCCTCCGTGGGTTGCAAATGAGCCCTCCGGGAACCCTTGCCTGCCCTAGGGGCTTGTCGGGCGGGGCCGACGCAGGGTGGGTGAGTGGGGGGGACTGCTGCTGGCACACACCCACTCCTGAAGCCCACTGGGGCGGTCCAAGGGCTATGAGCTCGGAGCTCGGGCACGGGCTGTCCCAGCAGGGCCTCGCGAGGGTGGACCGATATGCTCCCGGACCAAAAGTGTTTTAAAGGCCCAGGGCAAGACCCTGCTGCGACCCCAGCACCTCCTGGGTGCCCGCCACCACCCTTGGGCCGGGATGAGGTGCCACCTTGTGCGTGGAAGCCCCGCCCAGAGGCAAGAAGCCCCCAAGGCCCGAGGGCGCGCCCGACCCTGCAGCCCTGCTGCAGCCACAGGGAACGGGATGTCTGAGAGGGCAGCCCCCACTGCCCAAGCCTCCGCTGGCAGTTCCCCGAAGGGCTGGTGGCGGCTGCGCCTCAGCAGCCAGCCTCCCTCCCACCCTCCCTTCCTCCCTCTGGTCGGGCACTGCAAGCCACACAGCCACTTGATTCCCCTGTGTCCCTGGAGGCCACAGCGCGTTTTGGGTTTTGGAGCGGACGGGCCCCTCTCGGCTTCCGTAGTCCATTTGCCCCCGGAGCCCGCCAGACCCCTGGCTCTAGGAGGCTGCCCAGGCGGTGCTGCCAACTGCCCCCAGGTGCTAGCTAGCGGCAGTGGCAGCGGCCGGCCACTGGGGGAGCACACACACCTGCGGGTGTCCCCGGGCCTCACACACGGACTGCCCGCGCCTCCGTGGGTTGCAAATGAGCCCTCTGGGAACCCTTGCCTGCCCTAGGGACTTGTCGGGCGGGGCCGACGCAGGGTGGGTGAGTGGGGGGGGACTGCTGCTGGCACACACCCACTCCTGAAGCCCACTGGGGCGGTCCAAGGGCTATGAGCTCGGAGCTCGGGCACGGGCTGTCGCAGCAGGGCCTCCCGAGGGTGGACCGATATGCTCCCGGACCAAAAGTGTTGTAAAGGCCCAGGGCACGACTCTCCTGCGACCCCCAGCACCTCCTGGGTGCCCGCCACCACCCTTGGGCCGGGATGAGGTGCCACATTGTGCGTGGAAGCCCCGCCCAGAGGCAAGAAGCCCCCAAGGCCCGAGGGCGCGCCCGACCCTGCAGCCCTGCTGCAGCCACAGGGAATGGGATGTCTGAGAGGGCAGCCCCCACTGCCCAAGCCTCCGCTGGCAGTTCCCCGAAGGGCTGGTGGCGGCTGCGCCTCAGCAGCCAGCCTCCCTCCCACCCTCTCTGCCTCCCTCTGGTCGGGCACTGCAAGCCACACAGCCACTTGTGTCCCCTGTGTCCCTGGAGGCCGCAGCGCGTTTTGGGTTTTGGAGCGGACGGGCCCCTCTCGGCTTCCGTAGTCCATTTGCCCCCGGAGCCCGCCAGACCCCTGGCTCTAGGAGGCTGCCCAGGCGGTGCTGCCAACTGCCCCCAGGTGCTAGCTAGCGGCAGTGGCAGCGGCCGGCCACGGGGGTGCACACACACCTGCGGGTGTCCCCGGGCCGCACACACGGACTGCCCCGCGCCTCCGTGGGTTGCAAATGAGCCCTCCGGGAACCCTTGCCTGCCCTAGGGGCTTGTCGGGCGGGGCCGACGCAGGGTGGGTGAGTGGGGGGGACTGCTGCTGGCACACACCCACTCCTGAAGCCCACTGGGGCGGTCCAAGGGCTATGAGCTCGGAGCTCGGGCACGGGCTGTCCCAGCAGGGCCTCGCGAGGGTGGACCGATATGCTCCCGGACCAAAAGTGTTTTAAAGGCCCAGGGCAAGACCCTGCTGCGACCCCAGCACCTCCTGGGTGCCCGCCACCACCCTTGGGCCGGGATGAGGTGCCACCTTGTGCGTGGAAGCCCCGCCCAGAGGCAAGAAGCCCCCAAGGCCCGAGGGCGCGCCCGACCCTGCAGCCCTGCTGCAGCCACAGGGAACGGGATGTCTGAGAGGGCAGCCCCCACTGCCCAAGCCTCCGCTGGCAGTTCCCCGAAGGGCTGGTGGCGGCTGCGCCTCAGCAGCCAGCCTCCCTCCCACCCTCCCTTCCTCCCTCTGGTCGGGCACTGCAAGCCACACAGCCACTTGTGTCCCCTGTGTCCCTGGAGGCCACAGCGCGTTTTGGGTTTTGGAGCGGACGGGCCCCTCTCGGCTTCCGTAGTCCATTTGCCCCCGGAGCCCGCCAGACCCCTGGCTCTAGGAGGCTGCCCAGGCGGTGCTGCCAACTGCCCCCAGGTGCTAGCTAGCGGCAGTGGCAGCGGCCGGCCACTGGGGGAGCACACACACCTGCGGGTGTCCCCGGGCCTCACACACGGACTGCCCCGCGCCTCCGTGGGTTGCAAATGAGCCCTCCGGGAACCCTTGCCTGCCCTAGGGGCTTGTCGGGCGGGGCCGACGCAGGGTGGGTGAGTGGGGGGGGACTGCTGCTGGCACACACCCACTCCTGAAGCCCACTGGGGCGGTCCAAGGGCTATGAGCTCGGAGCTCGGGCACGGGCTGTCCCAGCAGGGCCTCGCGAGGGTGGACCGATATGCTCCCGGACCAAAAGTGTTGTAAAGGCCCAGGGCACGACCCTGCTGCGACCCCCAGCACTTCCTGGGTGCCCGCCACCACCCTTGGGCCGGGATGAGGTGCCACCTTGTGCGTGGAAGCCCCGCCCAGAGGCAAGAAGCCCCCAAGGCCCGAGGGCGCGCCCGACCCTGCAGCCCTGCTGCAGCCACAGGGAACGGGATGTCTGAGAGGGCAGCCCCCACTGCCCAAGCCTCCGCTGGCAGTTCCCCGAAGGGCTGGTGGCGGCTGCGCCTCAGCAGCCAGCCTCCCTCCCACCCTCCCTGCCTCCCTCTGGTCGGGCACTGCAAGCCACACAGCCACTTGTGTCCCCTGTGTCCCTGGAGGCCGCAGCGCGTTTTGGGTTTTGGAGCGGACGGGCCCCTCTCGGCTTCCGTAGTCCATTTGCCCCCGGAGCCCGCCAGACCCCTGGCTCTAGGAGGCTGACCAGGGGGTGCTGCCAACTGCCCCCAGGTGCTAGCTAGCGGCAGTGGCAGCGGCCGGCCACGGGGGGAGAACACACACCTGCGGGTGTCCCCGGGCCGCTCACACGGACTCCACCGCGCCTCCGTGGGTTGCAAATGAGCCCTCCTGGAACCCTTGCCTGCCCTAGGGGCTTGTCGGGCGGGGCCGACGCAGGGTGGGTGAGTGGGGGGGGACTGCTGCTGGCACACACCCACTCCTGAAGCCCACTGGGGCGGTCCAAGGGCTATGAGCTCGGAGCTCGGGCACGGGCTGTCCCAATTTGCCCTCCCGAGGGTGGACCGATATGCTCCCGGACCAAAAGTGTTGTAAAGGCCCAGGGCACGACCCTGCTGCGACCCGCAGCACCTCCTGGGTGCCCGCCACCACCCTTGGGCCGGGATGAGGTGCCACCTTGTGCGTGGAAGCCCCGCCCAGAGGCAAGAAGCCCCGAAGGCCCGAGGGCGCACCCGACCCTGCAGCCCTGCTGCAGCCACAGGGAACGGGATGTCTGAGAGGGCAGCCCCCACTGCCCAAGCCTCCGCTGGCAGTTCCCCGAAGGGCTGGTGGCGGCTGCACCTCAGCAGCCAGCCTCCCTCCCACCCTCCCTGCCTCCCTCTGGTCGGGCACTGCAAGCCACACAGCCACTTGTGTCCCCTGTGTCCCTGGAGGCCGCAGCGCGTTTTGGGTTTTGGAGCGGACGGGCCCCTCTCGGCTTCCGTAGTCCATTTGCCCCCGGAGCCCGCCAGACCCCTGGCTCTAGGAGGCTGCCCAGGCGGTGCTGCCAACTGCCCCCAGGTGCTAGCTAGCGGCAGTGGCAGCGGCCGGCCACGGGGGGAGCACACACACCTGCGGGTGTCCCCGGGCCGCACACACGGACTGCCCCGCGCCTCCGTGGGTTGCAAATGAGCCCTCCGGGAACCCTTGCCTGCCCTAGGGGCTTGTCGGGCGGGGCCGACGCAGGGTGGGTGAGTGGGGGGGGACTGCTGCTGGCACACACCCACTCCTGAAGCCCACTGGGGCGGTCCAAGGGCTATGAGCTCGGAGCTCGGGCACGGGCTGTCCCAGCAGGGCCTCCCGAGGGTGGACCGATATGCTCCCGGACCAAAAGTGTTGTAAAGGCCCAGGGCACGACCCTGCTGCGACCCCCAGCACCTCCTGGGTGCCCGCCACCACCCTTGGGCCGGGATGAGGTGCCACCTTGTGTGTGGAAGCCCCGCCCAGAGGCAAGAAGCCCCCAAGGCCCGAGGGCGCGCCCGACCCTGCAGCCCTGCTGCAGCCACAGGGAACGGGATGTCTGAGAGGGCAGCCCCCACTGCCCAAGCCTCCGCTGGCAGTTCCCCGAAGGGCTGGTGGCGGCTGCGCCTCAGCAGCCAGCCTCCCTCCCACCCTCCCTGCCTCCCTCTGGTCGGGCACTGCAAGCCACAAAGCCACTTGTGTCCCCTGTGTCCCTGGAGGCCGCAGCGCGTTTTGGGTTTTGGAGCGGACGGGCCCCTCTCGGCTTCCGTAGTCCATTTGCCCCCGGAGCCCGCCAGACCCCTGGCTCTAGGAGGCTGCCCAGGCGGTGCTGCCAACTGCCCCCAGGTGCTAGCTAGCGGCAGTGGCAGCGGCCGGCCACGGGGGGAGCACACACACCTGCGGGTGTCCCCGGGCCGCACACACGGACTGCCCCGCGCCTCCGTGGGTTGCAAATGAGCCCTCCGGGAACCCTTGCCTGCCCTAGGGGCTTGTCGGGCGGGGCCGACGCAGGGTGGGTGAGTGGGGGGGACTGCTGCTGGCACACAGCCACTCCTGAAGCCCACTGGGGCGGTCCAAGGGCTATGAGCTCGGAGCTCGGGCACGGGCTGTCCCAGCAGGGCCTCGCGAGGGTGGACCGATATGCTCCCGGACCAAAAGTGTTGTAAAGGCCCAGGGCACGACTCTCCTGCGACCCCCAGCACCTCCTGGGTGCCCGCCACCACCCTTGGGCCGGGATGAGGTGCCACCTTGTGCGTGGAAGCCCCGCCCAGAGGCAAGAAGCCCCCAAGGCCCGAGGGCGCGCCCGACCCTGCAGCCCTGCTGCAGCCACAGGGAACGGGATGTCTGAGAGGGCAGCCCCACTGCCCAAGCCTCCGCTGGCAGTTCCCCGAAGGGCTGGTGGCGGCTGCGCCTCAGCAGCCAGCCTCCCTCCCACCCTCCCTGCCTCCCTCTGGTCGGGCACTGCAAGCCACACAGCCACTTGTGTCCCCTGTGTCCCTGGAGGCCGCAGCGCATTTTGGGTTTTGGAGCGGACGGGCCCCTCTCGGCTTCCGTAGTCCATTTGACCCCAGAGCCCGCCAGACCCCTGGCTCTAGGAGGCTGCCCAGGCGGTGCTGCCAACTGCCCCCAGGTGCTAGCTAGCGGCAGTGGCAGTGGCCGGCCACGGGGGGAGCACACACACCTGCGAGTGTCCCCGGGCCTCACACACGGACTGCCCGCGCCTCCGTGGGTTGCAAATGAGCCCTCCGGGAACCCTTGCCTGCCCTAGGGGCTTGTAGGGCAGGGCCGACGCAGGGTGGGTGAGTGGGGGGGGACTGCTGCTGGCACACACCCACTCCTGAAGCCCACTGGGGCGGTCCAAGGGCCTTGAGCTCGGAGCTCGGGCACGGGCTGTCCCAGCAGGGCCTCCCGAGGGTGGACCGATATGCTCCCGGACCAAAAGTGTTGTAAAGGCCCAGGGCACGACTCTTCTGCGACCCCCAGCACCTCCTGGGTGCCCGCCACCACCCTTGGGCCGGGATGAGGTGCCACCTTGTGCGTGGAAGCCCCGCCCAGAGGCAAGAAGCCCCCAAGGCCCGAGGGCGCGCCCGACCCTGCAGCCCTGCTGCAGCCACAGGGAACGGGATGTCTGAGAGGGCAGCCCCCACTGCCCAAGCCTCCGCTGGCAGTTCCCCGAAGGGCTGGTGGCGGCTGCGCCTCAGCAGCCAGCCTCCCTCCCACCCTCCCTGCCTCCCTCTGGTCGGCCACTGCAAGCCACACAGCCACTTGTGTCCCCTGTGTCCCTGGAGGCCGCAGCGCGTTTTGGGTTTTGGAGCGGACGGGCCCCTCTCGGCTTCCGTAGTCCATTTGCCCCCGGAGCCCGCCAGACCCCTGGCTCTAGGAGGCTGCCCAGGCGGTGCTGCCAACTGCCCTCAGGTGCTAGCTAGCGGCAGTGGCAGCGGCCGGCCACGGGGGAGCACACACACCTGCGGGTGTCCCCGGGCCGCACACACGGACTGCCCCGCGCCTCCGTGGGTTGCAAATGAGCCCTCCGGGAACCCTTGCCTGCCCTAGGGGCTTGTCGGGCGGGGCCGACGCAGGGTGGGTGAGTGGGGGGGGACTGCTGCTGGCACACACCCACTCCTGAAGCCCACTGGGGCGGTCCAAGGGCTATGAGCTCGGAGTTCGGGCACGGGCTGTCCCAGCAGGGCCTCGCGAGGGTGGACCGATATGCTCCCGGACCAAAAGTGTTGTAAAGGCCCAGGGCACGACTCTCCTGCGACCCCCAGCACCTCCTGGGTGCCCGCCACCACCCTTGGGCCGGGATGAGGTGCCACCTTGTGCGTGGAAGCCCCGCCCAGAGGCAAGAAGCCCCCAAGGCCCGCGGGCGCGCCCGACCCTGCAGCCCTGCTGCAGCCACAGGGAACGGGATGTCTGAGAGGGCAGCCCCCACTGCCCAAGCCTCCGCTGGCAGTTCCCCGAAGGGCTGGTGGCGGCTGCGCCTCAGCAGCCAGCCTCCCTCCCACCCTCCCTGCCTCCCTCTGGTCGGGCACTGCAAGCCACACAGCCACTTGTGTCCCCTGTGTCCCTGGAGGCCGCAGCGCGTTTTGGGTTTTGGAGCGGACGGGCCCCTCTCGGCTTCCGTAGTCCATTTGCCCCCGGAGCCCGCCAGACCCCTGGCTCTAGGAGGCTGCCCAGGCGGTGCTGCCAACTGCCCCCAGGTGCTAGCTAGCGGCAGTGGCAGCGGCCGGCCACGGGGGGAGCACACACACCTGCGGGTGTCCCCGGGCCGCACACACGGACTGCCCCGCGCCTCCGTGGGTTGCAAATGAGCCCTCCGGGAACCCTTGCCTGCCCTAGGGGCTTGTCGGGTGGGGCCGACGCAGGGTGGGTGAGTGGGGGGGGACTGCTGCTGGCACACACCCCCTCCTGAAGCCCACTGGGGCGGTCCAAGGGCTATGAGCTCGGAGCTCGGGCACGGGCTGTCCCAGCAGGGCCTCGCGAGGGTGGACCGATATGCTCCCGGACCAAAAGTGTTGTAAAGGCCCAGGGCACGACTCTCCTGCGACCCCCAGCACCTCCTGGGTGCCCGCCACCACCCTTGGGCCGGGATGAGGTGCCACCTTGTGCGTGGAAGCCCCGCCCAGAGGCAAGAAGCCCCCAAGGCCCGCGGGCGCGCCCGACCCTGCAGCCCTGCTGCAGCCACAGGGAACGGGATGTCTGAGAGGGCAGCCCCCACTGCCCAAGCCTCCGCTGGCAGTTCCCCGAAGGGCTGGTGGCGGCTGCGCCTCAGCAGCCAGCCTCCCTCCCACCCTCCCTGCCTCCCTCTGGTCGGGCACTGCAAGCCACACAGCCACTTGTGTCCCCTGTGTCCCTGGAGGCCGCAGCGCGTTTTGGGTTTTGGAGCGGACGGGCCCCTCTCGGCTTCCGTAGTCCATTTGCCCCCGGAGCCCGCCAGGCCCTTGGTTCTAGGAGGCTGCCCAGGCGGTGCTGCCAACTGCCCCCAGGTGCTAGCTAGCGGCAGTGGCAGCGGCCGGCCACGGGGGGAGCACACACACCTGCGGGTGTCCCCGGGCCGCACACACGGACTGCCCCGCGCCTCCGTGGGTTGCAAATGAGCCCTCCGGGAACACTTGCCTGACCTAGGGGCTTGTCGGGCGGGGCCGACGCAGGGTGGGTGAGTGGGGGGGGGACTGCTGCTGGCACACACCCACTCCTGAAGCCCACTGGGGCGGTCCAAGGGCTATGAGCTCGGAGCTCGGGCACGGGCTGTCCCAGCAGGGCCTCGCGAGGGTGGACCGATATGCTCCCGGACCAAAAGTGTTGTAAAGGCCCAGGGCACGACTCTCCTGCGACCCCCAGCACCTCCTGGGTGCCCGCCACCACCCTTGGGCCGGGATGAGGTGCCACCTTGTGCGTGGAAGCCCCGCCCAGAGGCAAGAAGCCCCAAAGGCCCGCGGGCGCGCCCGACCCTGCAGCCCTGCTGCAGCCACAGGGAACGGGATGTCTGAGAGGGCAGCCCCCACTGCCCAAGCCTCCGCTGGCAGTTCCCCGAAGGGCTGGTGGTGGCTGCGCCTCAGCAGCCAGCCTCCCTCCCACCCTCCCTGCCTCCCTCTGGTCGGGCACTGCAAGCCACACAGCCACTTGTGTCCCCTGTGTCCCTGGAGGCCGCAGCGCGTTTTGGGTTTTGGAGCGGACGGGCCCCTCTCGGCTTCCGTAGTCCATTTGCCCCCGGAGCCCGCCAGACCCCTGGCTCTAGGAGGCTGCCCAGGCGGTGCTGCCAACTGCCCCCAGGTGCTAGCTAGCGGCAGTGGCAGCGGCCGGCCACGGGGGGAGCACACACACCTGCGGGTGTCCCCGGGCCGCACACACGGACTGCCCCGCGCCTCCGTGGGTTGCAAATGAGCCCTCCGGGAACCCTTGCCTGCCCTAGGGGCTTGTCGGGCGGGGCCGACGCAGGGTGGGTGAGTGGGGGGGGACTGCTGCTGGCACACACCCACTCCTGAAGCCCACTGGGGCGGTCCAAGGGCTATGAGCTCGGAGCTCGGGCACGGGCTGTCCCAGCAGGGCCTCGCGAGGGTGGACCCATATGCTCCCGGACCAAAAGTGTTGTAAAGGCCCAGGGCACGACCCTGCTGCGACCCCCAGCACCTCCTGGGTGCCCGCCACCACCCTTGGGCCGGGATGAGGTGCCACCTTGTGCGTGGAAGCCCCGCCCAGAGGCAAGAAGCCCCCAAGGCCCGAGGGCGCGCCCGACCCTGCAGCCCTGCTGCAGCCACAGGGAACGGGATGTCTGAGAGGGCAGCCCCCACTGCCCAAGCCTCCGCTGGCAGTTCCCCGAAGGGCTGGTGGCGGCTGCGCCTCAGCAGCCAGCCTCCTCCCACCCTCCCTGCCTCCCTCTGGTCGGGCACTGCAAGCCACACAGCCACTTGTGTCCCCTGTGTCCCTGGAGGCCGCAGCGCGTTTTGGGTTTTGGAGGGGACGGGCCCCTCTCGGCTTCCGTAGTCCATTTGCCCCCGGAGCCCGCCAGACCCCTGGCTCTAGGAGGCTGCCCAGGCGGTGCTGCCAACTGCCCCCAGGTGCTGGCTAGCGGCAGCGGCCGGCCACGGGGGGAGCACACACACCTGCAGGTGTCCCCGGGCCGCACACACGGACTGCCCCGCGCCTCCGTTGGTTGCAAATGAGCCCTCCGGGAACCCTTGCCTGCCCTAGGGGCTTGTCGGGCGGGGCCGACGCAGGGTGGGTGAGTGGGGGGGGACTGCTGCTGGCACACACCCACTCCTGAAGCCCACTGGGGCGGTCCAAGGGCTATGAGCTCGGAGCTCGGGCACGGGCTGTCCCAGCAGGGCCTCGCGAGGGTGGACCGATATGCTCCCGGACCAAAAGTGTTGTAAAGGCCCAGGGCACGACTCTCCTGCGACCCCCAGCACCTCCTGGGTGCCCGCCACCACCCTTGGGCCGGGATGAGGTGCCACCTTGTGCGTGGAAGCCCCGCCCAGAGGCAAGAAGCCCCCAAGGCCCGAGGGCGCGCCCGACCCTGCAGCCCTGCTGCAGCCACAGGGAACGGGATGTCTGAGAGGGCAGCCCCCACTGCCCAAGCCTCCGCTGGCAGTTCCCCGAAGGGCTGGTGGCGGCTGCGCCTCAGCAGCCAGCCTCCCTCCCACCCTCCCTGCCTCCCTCTGGTCGGGCACTGCAAGCCACACAGCCACTTGTGTCCCCTGTGTCCCTGGAGGCCGCAGCGCGTTTTGGGTTTTGGAGCGGACGGGCCCCTCTCGGCTTCCGTAGTCCATTTGCCCCCGGAGCCTGCCAGACCCCTGGCTCTAGGAGGCTGCCCAGGCGGTGCTGCCAACTGCCCCCAGGTGCTAGCTAGCGGCAGTGGCAGCGGCCGGCCACGGGGGGAGCACACACACCTGCGGGTGTCCCCGGGCCGCACACACGGACTGCCCCGCGCCTCCGTGGGTTGCAAATGAGCCCTCCGGGAACCCTTGCCTGCCCTAGGGGCTTGTCGGGCGGGGCCGACGCAGGGTGGGTGAGTGGGGGGGGACTGCTGCTGGCACACACCCACTCCTGAAGCCCACTGGGGCGGTCCAAGGGCTATGAGCTCGGAGCTCGGGCACGGGCTGTCCCAGCTGGCCCTCCCGAGGGTGGACCGATATGCTCCCGGACCAAAAGTGTTGTAAAGGCCCAGGGCATGACCCTGCTGCGACCCCCAGCACCTCCTGGGTGCCCGCCACAACTCTTGGGCAGGGATGAGGTGCCACCTTGTGCGTGGAAGCCCCGCCCAGAGGCAAGAAGCCCCCAAGGCCCGAGGGCGCGCCCGACCCTGCAGCCCTGCTGCAGCCACAGGGAACAGGATTTCTGAGAGGGCAGCCCCCACTGCCCAAGCCTCCGCTGGCAGTTCCCCGAAGGGCTGGTGGCGGCTGCGCCTCAGCAGCCAGCCTCCCTCCCACCCTCCCTGCCTCCCTCTGGTCGGGCACTGCAAGCCACACAGCCACTTGTGTCCCCTGTGTCCCTGGAGGCCGCAGCGCGTTTTGGGTTTTGGAGCGGACGGGCCCCTCTCGGCTTCCGTAGTCCATTTGCCCCCGGAGCCCGCCAGACCCCTGGCTCTAGGAGGCTGCCCAGGCGGTGCTGCCAACTGCCCCCAGGTGCTAGCTAGCGGCAGTGGCAGCGGCCGGCCACGGGGGGAGCACACACACCTGCGGGTGTCCCCGGGCCGCACACACGGACTGCCCCGCGCCTCCGTGGGTTGCAAATGAGCCCTCCGGGAACCCTTGCCTGCCCTAGGGGCTTGTCGGGTGGGGCCGACGTAGGGTGGGTGAGTGGGGGGGGACTGCTGCTGGCACACACCCCCTCCTGAAGCCCACTGGGGCGGTCCAAGGGCTATGAGCTCGGAGCTCGGGCACGGGCTGTCCCAGCAGGGCCTCGCGAGGGTGGACCGATATGCTCCCGGACCAAAAGTGTTGTAAAGGCCCAGGGCACGACTCTCCTGCGACCCCCAGCACCTCCTGGGTGCCCGCCACCACCCTTGGGCCGGGATGAGGTGCCACCTTGTGCGTGGAAGCCCCGCCCAGAGGCAAGAAGCCCCCAAGGCCCGCGGGCGCGCCCGACCCTGCAGCCCTGCTGCAGCCACAGGGAACGGGATGTCTGAGAGGGCAGCCCCCACTGCCCAAGCCTCCGCTGGCAGTTCCCCGAAGGGCTGGTGGCGGCTGCGCCTCAGCAGCCAGCCTCCCTCCCACCCTCCCTGCCTCCCTCTGGTCGGGCACTGCAAGCCACACAGCCACTTGTGTCCCCTGTGTCCCTGGAGGCCGCAGCGCGTTTTGGGTTTTGGAGCGGACGGGCCCCTCTCGGCTTCCGTAGTCCATTTGCCCCCGGAGCCCGCCAGACCCCTGGCTCTAGGAGGCTGCCCAGGCGGTGCTGCCAACTGCCCCCAGGTGCTAGCTAGCGGCAGTGGCAGCGGCCGGCCACGGGGGGAGCACACACACCTGCGGGTGTCCCCGGGCCGCACACACGGACTGCCCCGCGCCTCCGTGGGTTGCAAATGAGCCCTCCGGGAACACTTGCCTGACCTAGGGGCTTGTCGGGCGGGGCCGACGCAGGGTGGGTGAGTGGGGGGGGGACTGCTGCTGGCACACACCCACTCCTGAAGCCCACTGGGGCGGTCCAAGGGCTATGAGCTCGGAGCTCGGGCACGGGCTGTCCCAGCAGGGCCTCGCGAGGGTGGACCGATATGCTCCCGGACCAAAAGTGTTGTAAAGGCCCAGGGCACGACTCTCCTGCGACCCCCAGCACCTCCTGGGTGCCCGCCACCACCCTTGGGCCGGGATGAGGTGCCACCTTGTGCGTGGAAGCCCCGCCCAGAGGCAAGAAGCCCCAAAGGCCCGCGGGCGCGCCCGACCCTGCAGCCCTGCTGCAGCCACAGGGAACGGGATGTCTGAGAGGGCAGCCCCCACTGCCCAAGCCTCCGCTGGCAGTTCCCCGAAGGGCTGGTGGCGGCTGCGCCTCAGCAGCCAGCCTCCCTCCCACCCTCCCTGCCTCCCTCTGGTCGGGCACTGCAAGCCACACAGCCACTTGTGTCCCCTGTGTCCCTGGAGGCCGCAGCGCGTTTTGGGTTTTGGAGCGGACGGGCCCCTCTCGGCTTCCGTAGTCCATTTGCCCCCGGAGCCCGCCAGACCCCTGGCTCTAGGAGGCTGCCCAGGCGGTGCTGCCAACTGCCCCCAGGTGCTAGCTAGCGGCAGTGGCAGCGGCCGGCCACGGGGGGAGCACACACACCTGTGGGTGTCCCCGGGCCGCACACACGGACTGCCCCGCGCCTCCGTGGGTTGCAAATGAGCCCTCCGGGAACCCTTGCCTGCCCTAGGGGCTTGTCGGGCGGGGCCGACGCAGGGTGGGTGAGTGGGGGGGGACTGCTGCTGGCACACACCCACTCCTGAAGCCCACTGGGGCGGTCCAAGGGCTATGAGCTCGGAGCTCGGGCACGGGCTGTACCAGCAGGGCCTCGCGAGGGTGGACCCATATGCTCCCGGACCAAAAGTGTTGTAAAGGCCCAGGGCACGACCCTGCTGCGACCCCCAGCACCTCCTGGGTGCCCGCCACCACCCTTGGGCCGGGATGAGGTGCCACCTTGTGCGTGGAAGCCCCGCCCAGAGGCAAGAAGCCCCAAGGCCCGAGGGCGCGCCCGACCCTGCAGCCCTGCTGCAGCCACAGGGAACGGGATGTCTGAGAGGGCAGCCTCCACTGCCCAAGCCTCCGCTGGCAGTTCCCCGAAGGGCTGGTGGCGGCTGCGCCTCAGCAGCCAGCCTCCCTCCCACCCTCCCTGCCTCCCTCTGGTCGGGCACTGCAAGCCACACAGCCACTTGTGTCCCCTGTGTCCCTGGAGGCCGCAGCGCGTTTTGGGTTTTGGAGGGGACGGGCCCCTCTCGGCTTCCGTAGTCCATTTGCCCCCGGAGCCCGCCAGACCCCTGGCTCTAGGAGGCTGCCCAGGCGGTGCTGCCAACTGCCCCCAGGTGCTGGCTAGCTGCAGCGGCCGGCCACGGGGGGAGCACACACACCTGCGGGTGTCCCCGGGCCGCACACACGGACTGCCCCGCGCCTCCGTGGGTTGCAAATGAGCCCTCCGGGAACCCTTGCCTGCCCTAGGGGCTTGTCGGGCGGGGCCGACGCAGGGTGGGTGAGTGGGGGGGGACTGCTGCTGGCACACACCCACTCCTGAAGCCCACTGGGGCGGTCCAAGGGCTATGAGCTCGGAGCTCGGGCACGGGCTGTCCCAGCAGGGCCTCGCGAGGGTGGACCGATATGCTCCCGGACCAAAAGTGTTGTAAAGGCCCAGGGCACGACTCTCCTGCGACCCCCAGCACCTCCTGGGTGCCCGCCACCACCTTGGCCGGGATGAGGTGCCACCTTGTGCGTGGAAGCCCCGCCCAGAGGCAAGAAGCCCCCAAGGCCCGAGGGCGCGCCCGACCCTGCAGCCCTGCTGCAGCCACAGGGAACAGGATTTCTGAGAGGGCAGCCCCCACTGCCCAAGCCTCCGCTGGCAGTTCCCCGAAGGGCTGGTGGCGGCTGCGCCTCAGCAGCCAGCCTCCCTCCCACCCTCCCTGCCTCCCTCTGGTCGGGCACTGCAAGCCACACAGCCACTTGTGTCCCCTGTGTCCCTGGAGGCCGCAGCGCGTTTTGGGTTTTGGAGCGGACGGGCCCCTCTCGGCTTCCGTAGTCCATTTGCCCCCGGAGCCCGCCAGACCCCTGGCTCTAGGAGGCTGCCCAGGTGGTGCTGCCAACTGCCCCCAGGTGCTAGCTAGCGGCAGTGGCAGCGGCCGGCCACGGGGGGAGCACACACACCTGCGGGTGTCCCCGGGCCGCACACACGGACTGCCCCGCGCCTCCGTGGGTTGCAAATGAGCCCTCCGGGAACAATTGCCTGCCCTAGGGGCTTGTCGGGCGGGGCCGACGCAGGGTGGGTGATTGGGGGGGGACTGCTGCTGGCACACACCCACTCCTGAAGCCCACTGGGGCGGTCCAAGGGCTATGAGCTCGGAGCTCGGGCACGGGCTGTCCCAGCAGGGCCTCGCGAGGGTGGACCGATATGCTCCCGGACCAAAAGTGTTGTAAAGGCCCAGGGCACGACTCTCCTGCGACCCCCAGCACCTCCAGGGTGCCCGCCACCACCCTTGGGCCGGGATGAGGTGCCACCTTGTGCGTGGAAGCCCCGCCCCGAGGCAAGAAGCCCCCAAGGCCCGAGGGCGCGCCCGACCCTGCAGCCCTGCTGCAGCCACAGGGAACGGGATGTCTGAGAGGGCAGCCCCCACTGCCCAAGCCTCCGCTGGCAGTTCCCCGAAGGGCTGGTGGCGGCTGCGCCTCAGCAGCCAGCCTCCCTCCCACCCTCCCTGCCTCCCTCTGGTCGGGCACTGCAAGCCACACAGCCACTTGTGTCCCCTGTGTCCCTGGAGGCCGCAGCGCGTTTTGGGTTTTGGAGCGGACGGGCCCCTCTCGGCTTCCGTATTCCATTTGCCCCCAGAGCCCACCAGACCCCTGGCTCTAGGAGGCTGCCCAGGCGGTGCTGCCAACTGCCCCCAGGTGCTAGCTAGCGGCAGTGGCAGCGGCCGGCCACGGGGGGAGCACACACACCTGCGGGTGTCCCCGGGCCGCACACACGGACTGCCCCGCGCCTCCGTGGGTTGCAAATGAGCCCTCCGGGAACCCTTGCCTGCCCTAGGGGCTTGTCGGGCGGGGCCGACGCAGGGTGGGTGAGTGGGGGGGGACTGCTGCTGGCACACACCCACTCCTGAAGCCCACTGGGGCGGTCCAAGGGCTATGAGCTCGGAGCTCGGGCACGGGCTGTCCCAGCAGGGCCTCGCGAGGGTGGACCGATATGCTCCCGGACCAAAAGTGTTGTAAAGGCCCAGGGCACGACCCTGCTGCGACCCCCAGCACCTCCTGGGTGCCCGCCACCACCCTTGGGCCGGGATGAGGTGCCACCTTGTGCGTGGAAGCCCCGCCCAGAGGCAAGAAGCCCCCAAGGCCCGAGGGCGCGCCCGACCCTGCAGCCCTGCTGCAGCCACAGGGAACGGGATGTCTGAGAGGGCAGCCCCCACTGCCCAAGCCTCCGCTGGCAGTTCCCCGAAGGGCTGGTGGCGGCTGCGCCTCAGCAGCCAGCCTCCCTCCCACCCTCCCTGCCTCCCTCTGGTCGGGCACTGCAAGCCACACAGCCACTTGTGTCCCCTGTGTCCCTGGAGGCCGCAGCGCGTTTTGGGTTTTGGAGCGGACGGGCCCCTCTCGGCTTCCATAGTCCATTTGCCCCCGGAGCCCGCCAGACCCCTGGCTCTAGGAGGCTGCCCAGGCGGTGCTGCCAACTGCCCCCAGGTGCTAGCTAGCGGCAGTGGCAGCGGCCGGCCACGGGGGGAGCACACACACCTGCGGGTGTCCCCGGGCCGCACACACGGACTGCCCCGCGCCTCCGTGGGTTGCAAATGAGCCCTCCGGGAACCCTTGCCTGCCCTAGGGGCTTGTCGGGCGGGGCCGACGCAGGGTGGGTGAGTGGGGGGGGACTGCTGCTGGCACACACCCACTCCTGAAGCCCACTGGGGCGGTCCAAGGGCTATGAGCTCGGAGCTCGGGCACGGGCTGTCCCAGCAGGGCCTCGCGAGGGTGGACCGATATGCTCCCGGACCAAAAGTGTTTTAAAGGCCCAGGGCAAGACCCTGCTGCGACCCCAGCACCTCCTGGGTGCCGGCCACCAGCCTTGGGCCGGGATGAGGTGCCACCTTGTGCGTGGAAGCCCCGCCCAGAGGCAAGAAGCCCCCAAAGCCCGAGGGCGCGCCCGACCCTGCAGCCCTGCTGCAGCCACAGGGAACGGGATGTCGGAGAGGGCAGCCCCCACTGCCCAAGCCTCCGCTGGCAGTTCCCCGAAGGGCTGGTGGCGGCTGCGCCTCAGCAGCCAGCCTCCCTCCCACCCTCCCTGCCTCCCTCTGGTCGGGCACTGCAAGCCACACAGCCACATGTGTCCCCTGTGTCCCTGGAGGCCACAGCGCGTTGTGGGTTTTGGAGCGGACGGGCCCCTCTCGGCTTCCGTAGTCCATTTGCCCCCGGAGCCCGCCAGACCCCTGGCTCTAGGAGGCTGCCCAGGCGGTGCTGCCAACTGCCCCCAGGTGCTAGCTAGCGGCAGTGGCAGCGGCCGGCCACGGGGGGAGCACACACACCTGCGGGTGTCCCCGGGCCGCACACACGGACTGCCCCGCACCTCCCTGGGTTGCAAATGAGCCCTCCGGGAACCCTTGCCTGCCCTAGGGGCTTGTCGGGCGGGGCCGACGCAGGGTGGGTGAGTGGGGGGGGACTGCTGCTGGCACACACCCACTCCTGAAGCCCACTGGGGCGGTCCAAGGGCTATGAGCTCGGAGCTCGGGCACGGGCTGTCCCAGCAGGGCCTCGCGAGGGTGGACCGATGTGCTCCCGGACCAAAAGTGTTGTAAAGGCCCAGGGCACGACTCTCCTGCGATCCCCAGCACCTCCTGGGTGCCTGCCACCACCCTTGGGCCGGGATGAGGTGCCACCTTGTGCGTGGAAGCCCCGCCCAGAGGCAAGAAACCCCCAAAGCGCGAGGGTGAGCCCGACCCTGCAGCCCTGCTGCAGCCACAGGGAACGGGATGTCTGAG
The DNA here is from genome assembly GCF_033115175.1 of Lepus europaeus. Taxonomy (NCBI): domain Eukaryota; kingdom Metazoa; phylum Chordata; class Mammalia; order Lagomorpha; family Leporidae; genus Lepus; species Lepus europaeus. Next base: position 46,715 of record NW_026909046.1, read on the forward strand.
AGGGCAGCCCCCACTGCCCAAGCCTCCGCTGGCCGTTCCCCGAAGGGCTGGTGGCGGCTGCGCCTCAGCAGCCAGCCTCCCTCCCACCCTCCCTGCCTCCCTCTGGTCGGGCACTGCAAGCCACACAGCCACTTGTGTCCCCTGTGTCCCTGGAGGCCGCAGCGCGTTTTGGGTTTTGGAGCGGACGGGCCCCTCTCGGCTTCCGTAGTCCATTTGCCCCCGGAGCCCGCCAGACCCCTGGCTCTAGGAGGCTGCCCAGGTGGTGCTGCCAACAGCCCCCAGGTGCTAGCTAGCGGCAGTGGCAGCGGCCGGCCACGGGGGTGCACACACACCTGCGGGTGTCCCCGGGCCGCACACACGGACTGCCCCGCGCCTCCGTGGGTTGCAAATGAGCCCTCCGGGAACCCTTGCCTGCCCTAGGGGCTTGTCGGGCGGGGCCGACGCAGGGTGGGTGAGTGGGGGGGGACTGCTGCTGGCACACACCCACTCCTGAAGCCCACTGGGGCGGTCCAAGGGCTATGAGCTCGGAGCTCGGGCACGGGCTGTCCCAGCAGGGCCTCGCGAGGGTGGACCGATATGCTCCCGGACCAAAAGTGTTTTAAAGGCCCAGGGCAAGACCCTGCTGCGACCCAGCACCTCCTGGGTGCCCGCCACCACCCTTGGGCCGGGATGAGGTGCCACCTTGTGCGTGGAAGCCCCACCCAGAGGCAAGAAGCCCCCAAGGCCCGAGGGCGCGCCCGACCCTGCAGCCCTGCTGCAGCCACAGGGAACGGGATGTCTGAGAGGGCAGCCCCCACTGCCCAAGCCTCCGCTGGCAGTTCCCCGAAGGGCTGGTGGCGGCTGCGCCTCAGCAGCCAGCCTCCCTCCCACCCTCCCTGCCTCCCTCTGGTCGGGCACTGCAAGCCACACAGCCACTTGTGTCCCCTGTGTCCCTGGAGGCCACAGCGCGTTTTGGGTTTTGGAGCGGACGGGCCCCTCTCGGCTTCCGTAGTCCATTTGCCCCCTGAGCCCGCCAGACCCCTGGCTCTAGGAGGCTGCCCAGGCGGTGCTGCCAACTGCCCCCAGGTGCTGGCTAGCGGCAGCGGCCGGCCACGGGGGGAGCACACACACATGCGGGTGTCCCCGGGCCGCACACACGGACAGCCCCGGGCCTCCGCGGGTTGCAAATGAGCCCTCCGGGAACCCTTGCCTGACCTAGGGGCTTGTCAGGCGTGGCGGACGCCCAGGGACCGACCCTGCTGCGACCCCCAGCACCTCCTGGGTTCCCGCCACCACCCTTGGGCCGGGATGAGGTGCCACCTTCTGCGTGGAAGCCCCGCCCAGAGGCAAGAAGCCCCCAAGGCCGGAGGGCGCGCCCGACCCTGCAGCCCTGCTGCAGCCACAGGGAACGGGATGTCTGAGAGGGCAGCCCCCACTGCCCAAGCCTCCGCTGGCAGTTCCCCGAAGGGCTGGTGGCGGCTGCGCCTCAGCAGCCAGCCTCCCTCCCACCCTCCCTGCCTCCCTCTGGTCGGGCACTGCAAGCCACACAGCCACTTGTGTCCCCTGTGTCCCTGGAGGCCGCAGCGCGTTTTGGGTTTTGGAGCGGACGGGCCCCTCTCGGCTTCCGTAGTCCATTTGTCCCCGGAGCCCGCCAGACCCCTGGCTCTAGGAGGCTGCCCAGGCGGTGCTGCCAACTGCCCCCAGGTGCTAGCTAGCAGCAGTGGCAGCGGACTGCCACGGGGGGAGCACACACACCTGCGGGTGTCCCCGGGCCGCACACACGGACTGCCCCACGCCTCCGTGGGTTGCAAATGAGCCCTCCGGGAACCCTTGCCTGCCCTAGGGGCTTGTCGGGCGGGGCCGACGCAGGGTGGGTGAGTGGGGGGGGACTGCTGCTGGCACACACCCACTCCTGAAGCCCACTGGGGCGGTCCAAGGGCTATGAGCTCGGAGCTCGGGCACGGGCTGTCCCAGCAGGGCCTCCCGAGGGTGGACCGATATGCTCCCGGACCAAAAGTGTTGTAAAGGCCCAGGGCACGACCCTGCTGCGACCCCCAGCTCCTCCTGGGTGCCCGCCACCACCCTTGGGCCGGGATGAGGTGCCACCTTGTGCGTGGAAGCCCCGCCCAGAGGCAAGAAGCCCCCAAGGCCGGAGGGCGCGCCCGACCCTGCAGCCCTGCTGCAGCCACAGGGAACGGGATGTCTGAGAGGGCAGCCCCCACTGCCCAAGCCTCCGCTGGCAGTTCCCCGAAGGGCTGGTGGCGGCTGCGCCTCAGCAGCCAGCCTCCCTCCCACCCTCCCTGCCTCCCTCTGGTCGGGCACTGCAAGCCACACAGCCACTTGTGTCCCCTGTGTCCCTGGATGCCGCAGCGCGTTTTGGGTTTTGGAGCGGACGGGCCCCTCTCGGCTTCCGTAGTCCATTTGCCCCCGGAGCCGCCAGACACCTGGCTCTAGGAGGCTGCCCAGGCGGTGCTGCCAACTGCCCCCAGGTGCTGGCTAGCGGCAGTGGCAGCGGCCGGCCACGGGGGGAGCACACACACCTGCGGGTGTCCCCGGGCCGCACACACGGACTGCCCCGCGCCTCCGTGGGTTGCAAATGAGCCCTCCGGGAACACTTGCCTGCCCTAGGGGCTTGTCGGGCGGGGCCGACGCAGGGTGGGTGAGTGGGGGGGTCTGCTGCTGGCACACACCCACTCCTGAAGCCCACTGGGGCGGTCCAAGGGCTATGAGCTCGGAGCTCGGGCACGGGCTGTCCCAGCAGGGCCTCGCAAGGGTAGACCGATGTGCTCCCGGACCAAAAGTGTTGTAAAGGCCCAGGGCACGACTCTCCTGCGATCCCCAGCACCTCCTGGGTGCCCGCCACCACCCTTGGGCCGGGATGAGGTGCCACCTTGTGCGTGGAAGCCCCGCCAAGAGGCAAGAAGCCCCCAAGGCCCGAGGGCGCGCCCGACCCTGCAGCCCTGCTGCAGCCACAGGGAACGGGATGTCTGAGAGGGCAGCCCCCACTGCCCAAGCCTCCGCTGGCAGTTCCCCGAAGGGCTGGTGGCGGCTGCGCCTCAGCAGCCAGCCTCCCTCCCACCCTCCCTGCCTCCCTCTGGTCGGGCACTGCAAGCCACACAGCCACTTGTGTCCCCTGTGTCCCTGGAGGCCGCAGCGCGTTTTGGGTTTTGGAGCGGACGGGCCCCTCTCGGCTTCCGTAGTCCATTTGCCCCCGGAGCCCGCCAGACCCCTGGCTCTAGGAGGCTGCCCAGGCGGTGCTGCCAACTGCCCCCAGGTGCTAGCTAGCGGCAGTGGCAGCGGCCGGCCACGGGGGGAGCACACACACCTGCGGGTGTCCCCGGGCCGCACACACGGACTGCCCCGCGCCTCTGTGGGTTGCAAATGAGCCCTCCGGGAACCCTTGCCTGCCCTAGGGGCTTGTCGGGCGGGGCCGACGCAGGGTGGGTGAGTGGGGGGACTGCTGCTGGCACACACCCACTCCTGAAGCCCACTGGGGCGGTCCAAGGGCTATGAGCTCGGAGCTCGGGCACGGGCTGTCCCAGCAGGGCCTCGCGAGGGTAGACCGATGTGCTCCCGGACCAAAAGTGTTGTAAAGGCCCAGGGCACGACTCTCCTGCGATCCCCAGCACCTCCTGGGTGCCCGCCAACACCCTTGGGCCGGGATGAGGTGCCACCTTGTGCGTGGAAGCCCCGCCCAGAGGCAAGAAGCCCCCAAGGCCCGAGGGCGCGCCCGACCCTGCAGCCCTGCTGCAGCCACAGGGAACGGGATGTCTGAGAGGGCAGCCCCCACTGCCCAAGCCTCCGCTGGCAGTTCCCCGAAGGGCTGGTGGCGGCTGCGCCTCAGCAGCCAGCCTCCCTCCCACCCTCCCTGCCTCCCTCTGGTCGGGCACTGCAAGCCACACAGCCACTTGTGTCCCCTGTGTCCCTGGAGGCCGCAGCGCGTTTTGGGTTTTGGAGCGGACGGGCCCCTCTCGGCTTCCGTAGTCCATTTGCCCCCGGAGCCCGCCAGACCCCTGGCTCTAGGAGGCTGCCCAGGCGGTGCTGCCAACTGCCCCCAGGTGCTAGCTAGCGGCAGTGGCAGCGGCCGGCCACGGGGGGAGCACACACACCTGCGGGTGTCCCCGGGCCGCACACACGGACTGCCCCGCGCCTCCGTGGGTTGCAAATGAGCCCTCCGGGAACCCTTGCCTGCCCTAGGGGCTTGTCGGGCGGGGCCGACGCAGGGTGGGTGAGTGGGGGGGGACTGCTGCTGGCACACACCCACTCCTGAAGCCCACTGGGGCGGTCCAAGGGCTATGAGCTCGGAGCTCGGGCACGGGCTGTCCCAGCAGGGCCTCGCGAGGGTGGACCGATATGCTCCCGGACCAAAAGTGTTGTAAAGGCCCAGGGCACGACCCTGCTGCGACCCCCAGCACCTCCTGGGTGCCCGCCACCACCCTTGGGCCGGGATGAGGTGCCACCTTGTGCGTGGAAGCCCCGCCCAGAGGCAAGAAGCCCCCAAGGCCCGAGGGCGCGCCCGACCCTGCAGCCCTGCTGCAGCCACAGGGAACGGGATGTCTGAGAGGGCAGCCCCCACTGCCCAAGCCTCCGCTGGCAGTTCCCCGAAGGGCTGGTGGCGGCTGCGCCTCAGCAGCCAGCCTCCCTCCCACCCTCCCTGCCTCCCTCTGGTCGGGCACTGCAAGCCACACAGCCACTTGTGTCCCCTGTGTCCCTGGAGGCCGCAGCGCGTTTTGGGTTTTGGAGCGGACGGGCCCCTCTCGGCTTCCGTAGTCCATTTGCCCCCGGAGCCCGCCAGACCCCTGGCTCTAGGAGGCTGCCCAGGCGGTGCTGCCAACTGCCCCCAGGTGCTAGCTAGCGGCAGTGGCAGCGGCCGGCCACAGGGGGAGCACACACACCTGCGGGTGTCCCCGGGCCGCACACACGGACTGCCCCGCGCCTCCGTGGGTTGCAAATGAGCCCTCCGGGAACCCTTGCCTGCCCTAGGGGCTTGTCGGGCGGGGCCGACGCAGGGTGGGTGAGTGGGGGGGGACTGCTGCTGGCACACACCCACTCCTGAAGCCCACTGGGGCGGTCCAAGGGCTATGAGCTCGGAGCTCGGGCACGGGCTGTCCCAGCAGGGCCTCGCGAGGGTGGACCGATATGCTCCCGGACCAAAAGTGTTGTAAAGGCCCAGGGCACGACCCTGCTGCGACCCCCAGCACCTCCTGGGTGCCCGCCACCACCCTTGGGCCGGGATGAGGTGCCACCTTGTGCGTGGAAGCCCCGCCCAGAGGCAAGAAGCCCCCAAGGCCCGAGGGCGCGCCCGACCCTGCAGCCCTGCTGCAGCCACAGGGAACGGGATGTCTGAGAGGGCAGCCCCCACTGCCCAAGCCTCCGCTGGCAGTTCCCCGAAGGGCTGGTGGCGGCTGCGCCTCAGCAGCCAGCCTCCCTCCCACCCTCCCTGCCTCCCTCTGGTCGGGCACTGCAAGCCACACAGCCACTTGTGTCCCCTGTGTCCCTGGAGGCCGCAGCGCGTTTTGGGTTTTGGAGCGGACGGGCCCCTCTCGGCTTCCATAGTCCATTTGCCCCCGGAGCCCGCCAGACCCCTGGCTCTAGGAGGCTGCCCAGGCGGTGCTGCCAACTGCCCCCAGGTGCTAGCTAGCAGCAGTGGCAGCGGCCGGCCACGGGGGGAGCACACACACCTGCGGGTGTCCCCGGGCCGCACACACGGACTGCCCCGCGCCTCTGTGGGTTGCAAATGAGCCCTCCGGGAACCCTTGCCTGACCTAGGGGCTTGTCAGGCGTGGCGGACGCCCAGGGACCGACCCTGCTGCGACCCCCAGCACCTCCTGGGTTCCCGCCACCACCCTTGGGCCGGGATGAGGTGCCACCTTGTGCGTGGAAGCCCCGCCCAGAGGCAAGAAGCCCCCAAGGCCGGAGGGCGCGCCCGACCCTGCAGCCCTGCTGCAGCCACAGGGAACGGGATGTCTGAGAGGGCAGCCCCCACTGCCCAAGCCTCCGCTGGCAGTTCCCCGAAGGGCTGGTGGCGGCTGCGCCTCAGCAGCCAGCCTCCCTCCCACCCTCCCTGCCTCCCTCTGGTCGGGCACTGCAAGCCACACAGCCACTTGTGTCCCCTGTGTCCCTGGAGGCCGCAGCGCGTTTTGGGTTTTGGAGCGGACGGGCCCCTCTCGGCTTCCGTAGTCCATTTGTCCCCGGAGCCCGCCAGACCCCTGGCTCTAGGAGGCTGCCCAGGCGGTGCTGCCAACTGCCCCCAGGTGCTAGCTAGCAGCAGTGGCAGCGGACTGCCACGGGGGGAGCACACACACCTGCGGGTGTCCCCGGGCCGCACACACGGACTGCCCCACGCCTCCGTGGGTTGCAAATGAGCCCTCCGGGAACCCTTGCCTGCCCTAGGGGCTTGTCGGGCGGGGCCGACGCAGGGTGGGTGAGTGGGGGGGGACTGCTGCTGGCACACACCCACTCCTGAAGCCCACTGGGGCGGTCCAAGGGCTATGAGCTCGGAGCTCGGGCACGGGCTGTCCCAGCAGGGCCTCCCGAGGGTGGACCGATATGCTCCCGGACCAAAAGTGTTGTAAAGGCCCAGGGCACGACCCTGCTGCGACCCCCAGCACCTCCTGGGTGCCCGCCACCACCCTTGGGCCGGGATGAGGTGCCACCTTGTGCGTGGAAGCCCCGCCCAGAGGCAAGAAGCCCCCAAGGCCGGAGGGCGCGCCCGACCCTGCAGCCCTGCTGCAACCACAGGGAACGGGATGTCTGAGAGGGCAGCCCCCACTGCCCAAGCCTCCGCTGGCAGTTCCCCGAAGGGCTGGTGGCGGCTGCGCCTCAGCAGCCAGCCTCCCTCCCACCCTCCCTGCCTCCCTCTGGTCGGGCACTGCAAGCCACACAGCCACTTGTGTCCCCTGTGTCCCTGGAGGCCGCAGCGCGTTTTGGGTTTTGGAGCGGACGGGCCCCTCTCGGCTTCCGTAGTCCATTTGCCCCCGGAGCCGCCAGACACCTGGCTCTAGGAGGCTGCCCAGGCGGTGCTGCCAACTGCCCCCAGGTGCTGGCTAGCGGCAGTGGCAGCGGCCGGCCACGGGGGGAGCACACACACCTGCGGGTGTCCCCGGGCCGCACACACGGACTGCCCCGCGCCTCCGTGGGTTGCAAATGAGCCCTCCGGGAACACTTGCCTGCCCTAGGGGCTTGTCGGGCGGGGCCGACGCAGGGTGGGTGAGTGGGGGGGTCTGCTGCTGGCACACACCCACTCCTGAAGCCCACTGGGGCGGTCCAAGGGCTATGAGCTCGGAGCTCGGGCACGGGCTGTCCCAGCAGGGCCTCGCAAGGGTAGACCGATGTGCTCCCGGACCAAAAGTGTTGTAAAGGCCCAGGGCACGACTCTCCTGCGATCCCCAGCACCTCCTGGGTGCCCGCCACCACCCTTGGGCCGGGATGAGGTGCCACCTTGTGCGTGGAAGCCCCGCCAAGAGGCAAGAAGCCCCCAAGGCCCGAGGGCGCGCCCGACCCTGCAGCCCTGCTGCAGCCACAGGGAACGGGATGTCTGAGAGGGCAGCCCCCACTGCCCAAGCCTCCGCTGGCAGTTCCCCGAAGGGCTGGTGGCGGCTGCGCCTCAGCAGCCAGCCTCCCTGCCACCCTCCCTGCCTCCCTCTGGTCGGGCACTGCAAGCCACACAGCCACTTGTGTCCCCTGTGTCCCTGGAGGCCGCAGCGCGTTTTGGGTTTTGGAGCGGACGGGCCCCTCTCGGCTTCCGTAGTCCATTTGCCCCCGGAGCCCGCCAGACCCCTGGCTCTAGGAGGCTGCCCAGGCGGTGCTGCCAACTGCCCCCAGGTGCTAGCTAGCGGCAGTGGCAGCGGCCGGCCACGGGGGGAGCACACACACCTGCGGGTGTCCCCGGGCCGCACACACGGACTGCCCCGCGCCTCTGTGGGTTGCAAATGAGCCCTCCGGGAACACTTGCCTGCCCTAGGGGCTTGTCGGGCGGGGCCGACGCAGGGTGGGTGAGTGGGGGGGTCTGCTGCTGGCACACACCCACTCCTGAAGCCCACTGGGGCGGTCCAAGGGCTATGAGCTCGGAGCTCGGGCACGGGCTGTCCCAGCAGGGCCTCGCGAGGGTAGACCGATGTGCTCCCGGACCAAAAGTGTTGTAAAGGCCCAGGGCACGACTCTCCTGCGATCCCCAGCACCTCCTGGGTGCCCGCCAACACCCTTGGGCCGGGATGAGGTGCCACCTTGTGCGTGGAAGCCCCGCCCAGAGGCAAGAAGCCCCCAAGGCCGGAGGGCGCGCCCGACCCTGCAGCCCTGCTGCAGCCACAGGGAACGGGATGTCTGAGAGGGCAGCCCCCACTGCCCAAGCCTCCGCTGGCAGTTCCCCGAAGGGCTGGTGGCGGCTGCGCCTCAGCAGCCAGCCTCCCTCCCACCCTCCCTGCCTCCCTCTGGTCGGGCACTGCAAGCCACACAGCCACTTGTGTCCCCTGTGTCCCTGGAGGCCGCAGCGCGTTTTGGGTTTTGGAGCGGACGGGCCCCTCTCGGCTTCCGTAGTCCATTTGCCCCCGGAGCCCGCCAGACCCCTGGCTCTAGGAGGCTGCCCAGGCGGTGCTGCCAACTGCCCCCAGGTGCTAGCTAGCGGCAGTGGCAGCGGCCGGCCACGGGGGGAGCACACACACCTGCGGGTGTCCCCGGGCCGCACACACGGACTGCCCCGCGCCTCCGTGGGTTGCAAATGAGCCCTCCGGGAACCCTTGCCTGCCCTAGGGGCTTGTTGGGCGGGGCCGACGCAGGGTGGGTGAGTGGGGGGGGACTGCTGCTGGCACACACCCACTCCTGAAGCCCACTGGGGCGGTCCAAGGGCTATGAGCTCGGAGCTCGGGCACGGGCTGTCCCAGCAGGGCCTCCCGAGGGTGGACCGATATGCTCCCGGACCAAAAGTGTTGTAAAGGCCCAGGGCACGACCCTGCTGCGACCCCCAGCACCTCCTGGGTGCCCGCCACCACCCTTGGGCCGGGATGAGGTGCCACCTTGTGCGTGGAAGCCCCGCCCAGAGGCAAGAAGCCCCCAAGGCCCGAGGGCGCGCCCGACCCTGCAGCCCTGCTGCAGCCACAGGGAACGGGATGTCTGAGAGGGCAGCCCCCACTGCCCAAGCCTCCGCTGGCAGTTCCCCGAAGGGCTGGTGGCGGCTGCGCCTCAGCAGCCAGCCTCCCTCCCACCCTCCCTGCCTCCCTCTGGTCGGGCACTGCAAGCCACACAGCCACTTGTGTCCCCTGTGTCCCTGGAGGCCACAGCGCGTTTTGGGTTTTGGAGCGGACGGGCCCCTCTCGGCTTCCGTAGTCCATTTGCCCCCGGAGCCCGCCAGACCCCTGGCTCTAGGAGGCTGCCCAGGCGGTGCTGCCAACTGCCCCCAGGTGCTAGCTAGCGGCAGTGGCAGCGGCCGGCCACGGGGGGAGCACACACACCTGCGGGTGTCCCCGGGCCGCACACACGGACTGCCCCGCGCCTCCGTCGGTTGCAAATGAGCCCTCCGGGAACCCATGCCTGCACTAGGGGCTTGTCGGGCGGGGCCGACGCAGGGTGGGTGAGTGGGGGGGGACTGCTGCTGGCACACACCCACTCCTGAAGCCCACTGGGGCGGTCCAAGGGCTATGAGCTCGGAGCTCGGGCACGGGCTGTCCCAGCAGGGCCTCGCGAGGGTGGACCGATATGCTCCCGGACCAAAAGTGTTGTAAAGGCCCAGGGCACGACTCTCCTGCGAACCCCAGCACCTCCTGGGTGCCCGCCACCACCCTTGGGCCGGGATGAGGTGCCACCTTGTGCGTGGAAGCCCCACCCAGAGGCAAGAAGCCCCCAAGGCCCGAGGGCGCGCCCGACCCTGCAGCCCTGCTGCAGCCACAGGGAACGGGATGTCTGAGAGGGCAGCCCCCACTGCCCAAGCCTCCGCTGGCAGTTCCCCGAAGGGCTGGTGGCGGCTGCGCCTCAGCAGCCAGCCTCCCTCCCACCCTCCCTGCCTCCCTCTGGTCGGGCACTGCAAGCCACACAGCCACTTGTGTCCCCTGTGTCCCTGGAGGCCACAGCGCGTTTTGGGTTTTGGAGCGGACGGGCCCCTCTCGGCTTCCGTAGTCCATTTGCCCCCGGAGCCCGCCAGACCCCTGGCTCTAGGAGGCTGCCCAGGCGGTGCTGCCAACTGCCCCCAGGTGCTAGCTAGCGGCAGTGGCAGCGGCCGGCCACGGGGGGAGCACACACACCTGCGGGTGTCCCCGGGCCGCACACACGGACTGCCCCGCGCCTCCGTGGGTTGCAAATGAGCCCTCCGGGAACCCTTGCCTGCCCTAGGGGCTTGTCGGGCGGGGCCGACGCAGGGTGGGTGAGTGGGGGGGGACTGCTGCTGGCACACACCCACTCCTGAAGCCCACTGGGGCGGTCCAAGGGCTATGAGCTCGGAGCTCGGGCACGGGCTGTCCCAGCAGGGCCTCGCGAGGGTGGACCGATATGCTCCCGGACCACAAGTGTTGTAAAGGCCCAGGGCACGACTCTCCTGCGAACCCCAGCACCTCCTGGGTGCCCGCCACCACCCTTGGGCCGGGATGAGGTGCCACCTTGTGCGTGGAAGCCCCGCCCAGAGGCAAGAAGCCCCCAAGGCCCGAGGGCGCGCCCCACCCTGCAGCCCTGCTGCAGTCACAGGGAACGGGATGTCTGAGAGGGCAGCCCCCACTGCCCAAGCCTCCGCTGGCAGTTCCCCGAAGGGCTGGTGGCGGCTGCGCCTCAGCAGCCAGCCTCCCTCCCACCCTCCCTGCCTCCCTCTGGTCGGGCACTGCAAGCCACACAGCCACTTGTGTCCCCTGTGTCCCTGGAGGCCGCAGCGCGTTTTGGGTTTTGGAGCGGATGGGCCCCTCTCGGCTTCCGTAGTCCATTTGCCCCCGGAGCCCGCCAGACCCCTGGCTCTAGGAGGCTGCCCAGGCGGTGCTGCCAACTGCCCCCAGGTGCTAGCTAGCGGCAGTGGCAGCGGCCGGCCACGGGGGGAGCACACACACCTGCGGGTGTCCCCGGGCCGCACACACGGACTGCCCCGCGCCTCTGTGGGTTGCAAATGAGCCCTCCGGGAACCCTTGCCTGCCCTAGGGGCTTGTCGGGCGGGGCCGACGCAGGGTGGGTGAGTGGGGGGGGACTGCTGCTGGCACACACCCACTCCTGAAGCCCACTGGGGCGGTCCAAGGGCTATGAGCTCGGAGCTCGGGCACGGGCTGTCGCAGCAGGGCCTCCCGAGGGTGGACCGATATGCTCCCGGACCAAAAGTGTTGTAAAGGCCCAGGGCACGACCCTGCTGCGACCCCCAGCACCTCCTGGGTGCCCGCCACCACCCTTGGGCCGGGATGAGGTGCCACCTTGTGCGTGGAAGCCCCGCCCAGGGGTAAGAAGCACCCAAGGCCCGAGGGCGCGCCCGACCCTGCAGCCCTGCTGCAGCCACAGGGAACGGGATGTTTGAGAGGGCAGCCCCCACTGCCCAAGCCTCCGCTGGCAGTTCCCCGAAGGGCTGGTGGCGGCTGCGCCTCAGCAGCCAGCCTCCCTCCCACCCTCCCTGCCTCCCTCTGGTCGGGCACTGCAAGCCACACAGCCACTTGTGTCCCCTGTGTCCCTGGAGGCCGCAGCGCGTTTTGGGTTTTGGAGCGGACGGGCACCTCTCGGCTTCCGTAGTCCATTTGCCCCCGGAGCCCGCCAGACCCCTGGCTCTAGGAGGCTGCCCAGGCGGTGCTGCCAACTGCCCCCAGGTGCTGGCTAGCGGCAGCGGCCGGCCACGGGGGGAGCACACACACATGTGGGTGTCCCCGGGCCGCACACACGGACAGCCCCGGGCCTCCGCGGGTTGCAAATGAGCCCTCCAGGAACCCTTGACTGACCTAGGGGCTTGTCAGTCGTGGCGGACGCCCAGGGACCGACCCTGCTGCGACCCCCAGCACCTCCTGGGTTCCCGCCACCACCCTTGGGCCGGGATGAGGTGCCACCTTGTGCGTGGAAGCCCCGCCCAGAGGCAAGAAGCCCCCAAGGCCCGAGGGCGCGCCCGACCCTGCAGCCCTGCTGCAGCCACAGGGAACGGGATGTCTGAGAGGGCAGCCCCCACTGCCCAAGCCTCCGCTGGCAGTTCCCCGAAGGGCTGGTGGCGGCTGCGCCTCAGCAGCCAGCCTCCCTCCCACCCTCCCTGCCTCCCTCTGGTCGGGCACTGCAAGCCACACAGCCACTTGTGTCCCCTGTGTCCCTGGAGGCCGCAGCGCGTTTTGGGTTTTGGAGCGGACGGGCCCCTCTCGGCTTCCGTAGTCCATTTGCCCCCGGAGCCCGCCAGACCCCTGGCTCTAGGAGGCTGCCCAGGCGGTGCTGCCAACTGCCCCCAGGTGCTAGCTAGCGGCAGTGGCAGCGGCCGGCCACGGGGGGAGCACACACACCTGCGGGTGTCCCCGGGCCGCACACACGGACTGCCCCGCGCCTCCGTGGGTTGCAAATGAGCCCTCCGGGAACCCTTGCCTGCCCTAGGGGCTTGTTGGGCGGGGCCGACGCAGGGTGGGTGAGTGGGGGGGGACTGCTGCTGGCACACACCCACTCCTGAAGCCCACTGGGGCGGTCCAAGGGCTATGAGCTCGGAGCTCGGGCACGGGCTGTCCCAGCAGGGCCTCCCGAGGGTGGACCGATATGCTCCCGGACCAAAAGTGTTGTAAAGGCCCAGGGCACGACCCTGCTGCGACCCCCAGCACCTCCTGGGTGCCCGCCACCACCCTTGGGCCGGGATGAGGTGCCACCTTGTGCGTGGAAGCCCCGCCCAGAGGCAAGAAGCCCCCAAGGCCCGAGGGCGCGCCCGACCCTGCAGCCCTGCTGCAGCCACAGGGAACGGGATGTCTGAGAGGGCAGCCCCCACTGCCCAAGCCTCCGCTGGCAGTTCCCCGAAGGGCTGGTGGCGGCTGCGCCTCAGCAGCCAGCCTCCCTCCCACCCTCCCTGCCTCCCTCTGGTCGGGCACTGCAAGCCACACAGCCACTTGTGTCCCCTGTGTCCCTGGAGGCCACAGCGCGTTTTGGGTTTTGGAGCGGACGGGCCCCTCTCGGCTTCCGTAGTCCATTTGCCCCCGGAGCCCGCCAGACCCCTGGCTCTAGGAGGCTGCCCAGGCGGTGCTGCCAACTGCCCCCAGGTGCTAGCTAGCGGCAGTGGCAGCGGCCGGCCACGGGGGTGCACACACACCTGCGGGTGTCCCCGGGCCGCACACACGGACTGCCCCGCGCCTCCGTGGGTTGCAAATGAGCCCTCCGGGAACCCTTGCCTGCCCTAGGGGCTTGTCGGGCGGGGCCGACGCAGGGTGGGTGAGTGGGGGGGGACTGCTGCTGGCACACACCCACTCCTGAAGCCCACTGGGGCGGTCCAAGGGCTATGAGCTCGGAGCTCGGGCACGGGCTGTCCCAGCAGGGCCTCGCGAGGGTGGACCGATATGCTCCCGGACCAAAAGTGTTTTAAAGGCCCAGGGCAAGACCCTGCTGCGACCCCAGCACCTCCTGGGTGCCCGCCACCACCCTTGGGCCGGGATGAGGTGCCACCTTCTGCGTGGAAGCCCCACCCAGAGGCAAGAAGCCCCCAAGGCCCGAGGGCGCGCCCGACCCTGCAGCCCTGCTGCAGCCACAGGGAACGGGATGTCTGAGAGGGCAGCCCCCACTGCCCAAGCCTCCGCTGGCAGTTCCCCGAAGGGCTGGTGGCGGCTGCGCCTCAGCAGCCAGCCTCCCTCCCACCCTCCCTGCCTCCCTCTGGTCGGGCACTGCAAGCCACACAGCCACTTGTGTCCCCTGTGTCCCTGGAGGCCACAGCGCGTTTTGGGTTTTGGAGCGGACGGGCCCCTCTCGGCTTCCGTAGTCCATTTGCCCCCGGAGCCCGCCAGACCCCTGGCTCTAGGAGGCTGCCCAGGCGGTGCTGCCAACTGCCCCCAGGTGCTAGCTAGCGGCAGTGGCAGCGGCCGGCCACGGGGGGAGCACACACACCTGCGGGTGTCCCCGGGCCGCACACACGGACTGCCCCGCGCCTCCGTCGGTTGCAAATGAGCCCTCCGGGAACCCATGCCTGCACTAGGGGCTTGTCGGGCGGGGCCGACGCAGGGTGGGTGAGTGGGGGGGGACTGCTGCTGGCACACACCCACTCCTGAAGCCCACTGGGGCGGTCCAAGGGCTATGAGCTCGGAGCTCGGGCACGGGCTGTCCCAGCAGGGCCTCGCGAGGGTGGACCGATATGCTCCCGGACCAAAAGTGTTGTAAAGGCCCAGGGCACGACTCTCCTGCGAACCCCAGCACCTCCTGGGTGCCCGCCACCACCCTTGGGCCGGGATGAGGTGCCACCTTGTGCGTGGAAGCCCCACCCAGAGGCAAGAAGCCCCCAAGGCCCGAGGGCGCGCCCGACCCTGCAGCCCTGCTGCAGCCACAGGGAACGGGATGTCTGAGAGGGCAGCCCCCACTGCCCAAGCCTCCGCTGGCAGTTCCCCGAAGGGCTGGTGGCGGCTGCGCCTCAGCAGCCAGCCTCCCTCCCACCCTCCCTGCCTCCCTCTGGTCGGGCACTGCAAGCCACACAGCCACTTGTGTCCCCTGTGTCCCTGGAGGCCACAGCGCGTTTTGGGTTTTGGAGCGGACGGGCCCCTCTCGGCTTCCGTAGTCCATTTGCCCCCGGAGCCCGCCAGACCCCTGGCTCTAGGAGGCTGCCCAGGCGGTGCTGCCAACTGCCCCCAGGTGCTAGCTAGCGGCAGTGGCAGCGGCCGGCCACGGGGGGAGCACACACACCTGCGGGTGTCCCCGGGCCGCACACACGGACTGCCCCGCGCCTCCGTCGGTTGCAAATGAGCCCTCCGGGAACCCTTGCCTGCACTAGGGGCTTGTCGGGCGGGGCCGACGCAGGGTGGGTGAGTGGGGGGGGACTGCTGCTGGCACACACCCACTCCTGAAGCCCACTGGGGCGGTCCAAGGGCTATGAGCTCGGAGCTCGGGCACGGGCTGTCCCAGCAGGGCCTCGCGAGGGTGGACCGATATGCTCCCGGACCAAAAGTGTTGTAAAGGCCCAGGGCACGACTCTCCTGCGAACCCCAGCACCTCCTGGGTGCCCGCCACCACCCTTGGGCCGGGATGAGGTGCCACCTTGTGCATGGAAGCCCCGCCCAGAGGCAAGAAGCCCCCAAGGCCCGAGGGCGCGCCCCACCCTGCAGCCCTGCTGCAGCCACAGGGAACGGGATGTCTGAGAGGGCAGCCCCCACTGCCCAAGCCTCCGCTGGCAGTTCCCCGAAGGGCTGGTGGCGGCTGCGCCTCAGCAGCCAGCCTCCCTCCCACCCTCCCTGCCTCCCTCTGGTCGGGCACTGCAAGCCACACAGCCACTTGTGTCCCCTGTGTCCCTGGAGGCCGCAGCGCGTTTTGGGTTTTGGAGCGGATGGGCCCCTCTCGGCTTCCGTAGTCCATTTGCCCCCGGAGCCCGCCAGACCCCTGGCTCTAGGAGGCTGCCCAGGCGGTGCTGCCAACTGCCCCCAGGTGCTAGCTAGCGGCAGTGGCAGCGGCCGGCCACGGGGGGAGCACACACACCTGCGGGTGTCCCCGGGCCGCACACACGGACTGCCCCGCGCCTCTGTGGGTTGCAAATGAGCCCTCCGGGAACCCTTGCCTGCCCTAGGGGCTTGTCGGGCGGGGCCGACGCAGGGTGGGTGAGTGGGGGGGGACTGCTGCTGGCACACACCCACTCCTGAAGCCCACTGGGGCGGTCCAAGGGCTATGAGCTCGGAGCTCGGGCACGGGCTGTCCCAGCAGGGCCTCCCGAGGGTGGACCGATATGCTCCCGGACCAAAAGTGTTGTAAAGGCCCAGGGCACGACCCTGCTGCGACCCCCAGCACCTCCTGGGTGCCCGCCACCACCCTTGGGCCGGGATGAGGTGCCACCTTGTGCGTGGAAGCCCCGCCCAGAGGTAAGAAGCACCCAAGGCCCGAGGGCGCGCCCGACCCTGCAGCCCTGCTGCAGCCACAGGGAACGGGATGTTTGAGAGGGCAGCCCCCACTGCCCAAGCCTCCGCTGGCAGTTCCCCGAAGGGCTGGTGGCGGCTGCGCCTCAGCAGCCAGCCTCCCTCCCACCCTCCCTGCCTCCCTCTGGTCGGGCACTGCAAGCCACACAGCCACTTGTGTCCCCTGTGTCCCTGGAGGCCGCAGCGCGTTTTGGGTTTTGGAGCGGACGGGCACCTCTCGGCTTCCGTAGTCCATTTGCCCCCGGAGCCCGCCAGACCCCTGGCTCTAGGAGGCTGCCCAGGCGGTGCTGCCAACTGCCCCTAGGTGCTGGCTAGCGGCAGCGGCCGGCCACGGGGGGAGCACACACACATGTGGGTGTCCCCGGGCCGCACACACGGACAGCCCCGGGCCTCCGCGGGTTGCAAATGAGCCCTCCAGGAACCCTTGCCTGACCTAGGGGCTTGTCAGGCGTGGCGGACGCCCAGGGACCGACCCTGCTGCGACCCCCAGCACCTCCTGGGTTCCCGCCACCACCCTTGGGCCGGGATGAGGTGCCACCTTGTGCGTGGAAGCCCCGCCCAGAGGCAAGAAGCCCCCAAGGCCCGAGGGCGCGCCCGACCCTGCAGCCCTGCTGCAGCCACAGGGAACGGGATGTCTGAGAGGGCAGCCCCCACTGCCCAAGCCTCCGCTGGCAGTTCCCCGAAGGGCTGGTGGCGGCTGCGCCTCAGCAGCCAGCCTCCCTCCCACCCTCCCTGCCTCCCTCTGGTCGGGCACTGCAAGCCACACAGCCACTTGTGTCCCCTGTGTCCCTGGAGGCCGCAGCGCGTTTTGGGTTTTGGAGCGGACGGGCCCCTCTCGGCTTCCGTAGTCCATTTGCCCCCGGAGCCCGCCAGACCCCTGGCTCTAGGAGGCTGCCCAGGCGGTGCTGCCAACTGCCCCCAGGTGCTAGCTAGCAGCAGTGGCAGCGGACTGCCACGGGGGGAGCACACACACCTGCGGGTGTCCCCGGGCCGCACACACGGACTGCCCCACGCCTCCGTGGGTTGCAAATGAGCCCTCCGGGAACCCTTGCCTGCCCTAGGGGCTTGTCGGGCGGGGCCGACGCAGGGTGGGTGAGTGGGGGGGGACTGCTGCTGGCACACACCCACTCCTGAAGCCCACTGGGGCGGTCCAAGGGCTATGAGCTCGGAGCTCGGGCACGGGCTGTCCCAGCAGGGCCTCCCGAGGGTGGACCGATATGCTCCCGGACCAAAAGTGTTGTAAAGGCCCAGGGCACGACCCTGCTGCGACCCCCAGCACCTCCTGGGTGCCCGCCACCACCCTTGGGCCGGGATGAGGTGCCACCTTGTGCGTGGAAGCCCCGCCCAGAGGCAAGAAGCCCCCAAGGCCGGAGGGCGCGCCCGACCCTGCAGCCCTGCTGCAGCCACAGGGAACGGGATGTCTGAGAGGGCAGCCCCCACTGCCCAAGCCTCCGCTGGCAGTTCCCCGAAGGGCTGGTGGCGGCTGCGCCTCAGCAGCCAGCCTCCCTCCCACCCTCCCTGCCTCCCTCTGGTCGGGCACTGCAAGCCACACAGCCACTTGTGTCCCCTGTGTCCCTGGAGGCCGCAGCGCGTTTTGGGTTTTGGAGCGGACGGGCCCCTCTCGGCTTCCGTAGTCCATTTGCCCCCGGAGCCGCCAGACACCTGGCTCTAGGAGGCTGCCCAGGCGGTGCTGCCAACTGCCCCCAGGTGCTGGCTAGCGGCAGTGGCAGCGGCCGGCCACGGGGGGAGCACACACACCTGCGGGTGTCCCCGGGCCGCACACACGGACTGCCCCGCGCCTCCGTGGGTTGCAAATGAGCCCTCCGGGAACACTTGCCTGCCCTAGGGGCTTGTCGGGCGGGGCCGACGCAGGGTGGGTGAGTGGGGGGGTCTGCTGCTGGCACACACCCACTCCTGAAGCCCACTGGGGCGGTCCAAGGGCTATGAGCTCGGAGCTCGGGCACGGGCTGTCCCAGCAGGGCCTCGCGAGGGTGGACCGATATGCTCCCGGACCAAAAGTGTTGTAAAGGCCCAGGGCACGACTCTCCTGCGACCCCCAGCACCTCCTGGGTGCCCGCCACCACCCTTGGGCCGGGATGAGGTGCCACCTTGTGCGTGGAAGCCCCGCCCAGAGGCAAGAAGCCCCCAAGGCCCGAGGGCGCGCCCGACCCTGCAGCCCTGCTGCAGCCACAGGGAACGGGATGTCTGAGAGGGCAGCCCCCACTGCCCAAGCCTCCGCTGGCAGTTCCCCGAAGGGCTGGTGGCGGCTGCGCCTCAGCAGCCAGCCTCCCTCCCACCCTCCCTGCCTCCCTCTGGTCGGGCACTGCAAGCCACACAGCCACTTGTGTCCCCTGTGTCCCTGGAGGCCGCAGCGCGTTTTGGGTTTTGGAGCGGACGGGCCCCTCTCGGCTTCCGTAGTCCATTTGCCCCCGGAGCCCGCCAGACCCCTGGCTCTAGGAGGCTGCCCAGGCGGTGCTGCCAACTGCCCCCAGGTGCTAGCTAGCGGCAGTGGCAGCGGCCGGCCACAGGGGGAGCACACACACCTGCGGGTGTCCCCGGGCCGCACACACGGACTGCCCCGCGCCTCCGTGGGTTGCAAATGAGCCCTCCGGGAACCCTTGCCTGCCCTAGGGGCTTGTCGGGCGGGGCCGACGCAGGGTGGGTGAGTGGGGGGGGACTGCTGCTGGCACACACCCACTCCTGAAGCCACTGGGGCGGTCCAAGGGCTATGAGCTCGGAGCTCGTGCACGAGCTGTCCCAGCAGGGCCTCCCGAGGGTGGACCGATATGCTCCCGGACCAAAAGTGTTGTAAAGGCCCAGGGCACGACCCTGCTGCGACCCCCAGCAACTCCTGGGTGCCCGCCACCACCCTTGGGCCGGGATGAGGTGCCACCTTGTGCGTGGAAGCCCCGCCCAGAGGCAAGAAGCCCCCAAGGCCCGAGGGCGCGCCCGACCCTGCAGCCCTGCTGCAGCCACAGGGAACGGGATGTCTGAGAGGGCAGCCCCCACTGCCCAAGCCTCCGCTGGCAGTTCCCCGAAGGGCTGGTGGCGGCTGCGCCTCAGCAGCCAGCCTCCCTCCCACCCTCCCTGCCTCCCTCTGGTCGGGCACTGCAAGCCACACAGCCACTTGTGTCCCCTGTGTCCCTGGAGGCCGCAGCGCGTTTTGGGTTTTGGAGCGGACGGGCCCCTCTCGGCTTCCGTAGTCCATTTGCCCCCGGAGCCCGCCAGACCCCTGGCTCTAGGAGGCTGCCCAGGCGGTGCTGCCAACTGCCCCCAGGTGCTAGCTAGCGGCAGTGGCAGCGGCCGGCCACGGGGGGAGCACACACACCTGCGGGTGTCCCCGGGCCGCACACACGGACTGCCCCGCGCCTCCGTGGGTTGCAAATGAGCCCTCCGGGAACCCTTGCCTGCCCTAGGGGCTTGTCGGGCGGGGCCGACGCAGGGTGGGTGAGTGGGGGGGGGACTGCTGCTGGAACACACCCACTCCTGAAGCCCACTGGGGCGGTCCAAGGGCTATGAGCTCGGAGCTCGGGCACGGGCTGTCCCAGCAGGGCCTCCCGAGGGTGGACCGATATGCTCCCGGACCAAAAGTGTTGTAAAGGCCCAGGGCACGACCCTGCTGCGACCCCCAGCACCTCCTGGGTGCCCGCCACCAACCTTGGGCCGGGATGAGGTGCCACCTTGTGCGTGGAAGCCCCGCCCAGAGGCAAGAAGCCCCCAAGGCCAGAGGGCGCGCCCGACCCTGCAGCCCTGCTGCAGCCACAGGGAACGGGATGTCTGAGAGGGCAGCCCCCACTGCCCAAGCCTCCGCTGGCAGTTCCCTGAAGGGCTGGTGGCGGCTGCGCCTCAGCAGCCAGCCTCCCTCCCACCCTCCCTGCCTCCCTCTGGTCGGGCACTGCAAGCCACACAGCCACTTGTGTCCCCTGTGTCCCTGGAGGCCGCAGCGCGTTTTGGGTTTTGGAGCGGACGGGCCCCTCTCGGCTTCCGTAGTCCATTTGCCCCCGGAGCCCGCCAGACCCCTGGCTCTAGGAGGCTGCCCAGGCGGTGCTGCCAACTGCCCCCAGGTGCTAGCTAGCGGCAGTGGCAGCGGCCGGCCACGGGGGGAGCACACACCCCTGCGGGTGTCCCCGGGCCGCACACACGGACTGCCCCGCGCCTCCGTGGGTTGCAAATGAGCCCTCCGGGAACCCTTGCCTGCCCTAGGGGCTTGTCGGGCGGGGCCGACGCAGGGTGGGTGAGTGGGGGGGGACTGCTGCTGGCACACACCCACTCCTGAAGCCCACTGGGGCGGTCCAAGGGCTATGAGCTCGGAGCTCGGGCACGGGCTGTCCCAGCAGGGCCTCCCGAGGGTGGACCGATATGCTCCCGGACCAAAAGTGTTGTAAAGGCCCAGGGCACGACCCTGCTGCGACCCCCAACACCTCCTGGGTGCCCGCCACCACCCTTGGGCCGGGATGAGGTGCCACCTTGTGCGTGGAAGCCCCGCCCAGAGGCAAGAAGCCCCCAAGGCCCGAGGGCGCGCCTGACCCTGCAGCCCTGCTGCAGCCACAGGGAACGGGATGTCTGAGAGGGCAGCCCCCACTGCCCAAGCCTCCGCTGGCAGTTCCCCGAAGGGCTGGTGGCGGCTGCGCCTCAGCAGCCAGCCTCCCTCCCACCCTCCCTGCCTCCCTCTGGTCGGGCACTGCAAGCCACACAGCCACTTGTGTCCCCTGTGTCCCTGGAGGCCGCAGCGCGTTTTGGGTTTTGGAGCGGACGGGCCCCTCTCGGCTTCCGTAGTCCATTTGCCCCCGGAGCCCGCCAGACCCCTGGCTCTAGGAGGCTGTCCAGGCGGTGCTGCCAACTGCCCCCAGGTGCTGGCTAGCGGCAGTGGCCGGCCACGGGGGGAGCACACACACCTGCGGGTGTCCCCGGGCCGCACACACGGACTGCCCCGCGCCTCCGTGGGTTGCAAATGAGCCCTCCGGGAACCCTTGCCTGCCCTAGGGGCTTGTCGGGCGGGGCCGACGCAGGGTGGGTGAGTGGGGGGGGACTGCTGCTGGCACACACCCACTCCTGAAGCCCACTGGGGCGGTCCAAGGGCTATGAGCTCGGAGCTCGGGCACGGGCTGTCCCAGCAGGGCCTCCTGAGGGTGGACCGATATGCTCCCGGACCAAAAGTGTTGTAAAGGCCCAGGGCACGACCCTGCTGCGACCCCCAGCACCTCCTGGGTGCCCGCCACCACCCTTGGGCCGGGATGAGGTGCCACCTTGTGCGTGGAAGCCCCGCCCAGAGGCAAGAAGCCCCCAAGGCCCGAGGGCGCGCCCGACCCTGCAGCCCTGCTGCAGCCACAGGGAACGGGATGTCTGAGAGGGCAGCCCCCACTGCCCAAGCCTCCGCTGGCAGTTCCCCGAAGGGCTGGTGGCGGCTGCGCCTCAGCAGCCAGCCTCCCTCCCACCCTCCCTGCCTCCCTCTGGTCGGGCACTGCAAGCCACACAGCCACTTGTGTCCCCTGTGTCCCTGGAGGCCGCAGCGCGTTTTGGGTTTTGGAGCGGACGGGCCCCTCTCGGCTTCCGTAGTCCATTTGCCTCCGGAGCCCGCCAGACCCCTGGCTCTAGGAGGCTTCCCAGGCGGTGCTGCCAACTGCCCCCAGGTGCTAGCTAGCGGCAGTGGCAGCGGCCGGCCACGGGGGGAGCACACACACCTGCGGGTGTCCCCGGGCCGCACACACGGACTGCCCCGCGCCTCCGTGGGTTGCAAATGAGCCCTCCGGGAACCCTTGCCTGCCCTAGGGGCTTGTCGGGCGGGGCCGACGCAGGGTGGGTGAGTGGGGGGGGACTGCTGCTGGCACACACCCACTCCTGAAGCCCACTGGGGCGGTCCAAGGGCTATGAGCTCGGAGCTCGGGCACGGGATGTCCCAGCAGGGCCTCCCGAGGGTGGACCGATATGCTCCCGGGCCAAAAGTGTTGTAAAGGCCCAGGGCACGACCCTGCTGCGACCCCCAGCACCTCCTGGGTGCCCGCCACCACCCTTGGGCCGGGATGAGGTGCCACCTTGTGCGTGGAAGCCCCGCCCAGAGGCAAGAAGCCCCCAAGGCCCGAGGGCGCGCCCGACCCTGCAGCCCTGCTGCAGCCACAGGGAACGGGATGTCTGAGAGGGCAGCCCCCACTGCCCAAGCCTCCGCTGGCAGTTCCCCGAAGGGCTGGTGGCGGCTGCGCCTCAGCAGCCAGCCTCCCTCCCACCCTCCCTGCCTCCCTCTGGTCGGGCACTGCAAGCCACACAGCCACTTGTGTCCCCTGTGTCCCTGGAGGCCGCAGCGCGTTTTGGGTTTTGGAGCGGACGGGCCCCTCTCGGCTTCCGTAGTCCATTTGCCCCCGGAGCCCGCCAGACCCCTGGCTCTAGGAGGCTGCCCAGGCGGTGCTGCCAACTGCCCCCAGGTGCTAGCTAGCGGCAGTGGCAGCGGCCGGCCACAGGGGGAGCACACACACCTGCGGGTGTCCCCGGGCCGCACACACGGACTGCCCCGCGCCTCCGTGGGTTGCAAATGAGCCCTCCGGGAACCCTTGCCTGCCCTAGGGGCTTGTCGGGCGGGGCCGACGCAGGGTGGGTGAGTGGGGGGGGACTGCTGCTGGCACACACCCACTCCTGAAGCCCACTGGGGCGGTCCAAGGGCTATGAGCTCGGAGCTCGGGCACGGGCTGTCCCAGCAGGGCCTCCCGAGGGTGGACCGATATGCTCCCGGACCAAAAGTGTTGTAAAGGCCCAGGGCACGACCCTGCTGCGACCCCCAGCACCTCCTGGGTGCCCGCCACCACCCTTGGGCCGGGATGAGGTGCCACCTTGTGCGTGGAAGCCCCGCCCAGAGGCAAGAAGCCCCCAAGGCCCGAGGGCGCGCCCGACCCTGCAGCCCTGCTGCAGCCACAGGGAACGGGATGTCTGAGAGGGCAGCCCCCACTGCCCAAGCCTCCGCTGGCAGTTCCCCGAAGGGCTGGTGGCGGCTGCGCCTCAGCAGCCAGCCTCCCTCCCACCCTCCCTGCCTCCCTCTGGTCGGGCACTGCAAGCCACACAGCCACTTGTGTCCCCTGTGTCCCTGGAGGCCGCAGCGCGTTTTGGGTTTTGGAGCGGACGGGCCCCTCTCGGCTTCCGTAGTCCATTTGCCCCCGGAGCCCGCCAGACCCCTGGCTCTAGGAGGCTGCCCAGGCGGTGCTGCCAACTGCCCCCAGGTGCTAGCTAGCGGCAGTGGCAGCGGCCGGCCACGGGGGGAGCACACACACCTGCGGGTGTCCCCGGGCCGCACACACGGACTGCCCCGCGCCTCCGTGGGTTGCAAATGAGCCCTCCGGGAACCCTTGCCTGCCCTAGGGGCTTGTTGGGCGGGGCCGACGCAGGGTGGGTGAGTGGGGGGGGACTGCTGCTGGCACACACCCACTCCTGAAGCCCACTGGGGCGGTCCAAGGGCTATGAGCTCGGAGCTCGGGCACGGGCTGTCCCAGCAGGGCCTCGCGAGGGTGGACCGATATGCTCCCGGACCAAAAGTGTTGTAAAGGCCCAGGGCACCACCCTGCTGCGACCCCCAGCACCTCCTGGGTGCCCGCCACCACCCTTGGGCCGGGATGAGGTGCCACCTTGTGCGTGGAAGCCCCGCCCAGAGGCAAGAAGCCCCCAAGGCCCGAGGGCGCGCCCGACCCTGCAGCCCTGCTGCAGCCACAGGGAACGGGATGTCTGAGAGGGCAGCCCCCACTGCCCAAGCCTCCGCTGGCAGTTCCCCGAAGGGCTGGTGGCGGCTGCGCCTCAGCAGCCAGCCTCCCTCCCACCCTCCCTGCCTCCCTCTGGTCGGGCACTGCAAGCCACACAGCCACTTGTGTCCCCTGTGTCCCTGGAGGCCGCAGCGCGTTTTGGGTTTTGGAGCGGACGGGCCCCTCTCGGCTTCCGTAGTCCATTTGCCCCCGGAGCCCGCCAGACCCCTGGCTCTAGGAGGCTGCCCAGGCGGTGCTGCCAACTGCCCCCAGGTGCTAGCTAGCGGCAGTGGCAGCGGCCGGCCACGGGGGGAGCACACACCCCTGCGGGTGTCCCCGGGCCGCACACACGGACTGCCCCGCGCCTCCGTGGGTTGCAAATGAGCCCTCCGGGAACCCTTGCCTGCCCTAGGGGCTTGTCGGGCGGGGCCGACGCAGGGTGGGTGAGTGGGGGGGGACTGCTGCTGGCACACACCCACTCCTGAAGCCCACTGGGGCGGTCCAAGGGCTATGAGCTCGGAGCTCGGGCACGGGCTGTCCCAGCAGGGCCTCCCGAGGGTGGACCGATATGCTCCCGGACCAAAAGTGTTGTAAAGGCCCAGGGCACGACCCTGCTGCGACCCCCAGCACCTCCTGGGTGCCCGCCACCACCCTTGGGCCGGGATGAGGTGCCACCTTGTGCGTGGAAGCCCCGCCCAGAGGCAAGAAGCCCCCAAGGCCCGAGGGCGCGCCCGACCCTGCAGCCCTGCTGCAGCCACAGGGAACGGGATGTCTGAGAGGGCAGCCCCCACTGCCCAAGCCTCCGCTGGCAGTTCCCCGAAGGACTGGTGGCGGCTGCGCCTCAGCAGCCAGCCTCCCTCCCACCCTCCCTGCCTCCCTCTGGTCGGGCACTGCAAGCCACACAGCCACTTGTGTCCCCTGTGTCCCTGGAGGCCGCAGCGCGTTTTGGGTTTTGGAGCGGACGGGCCCCTCTCGGCTTCCGTAGTCCATTTGCCCCCGGAGCCCGCCAGACCCCTGGCTCTAGGAGGCTGCCCAGGCGGTGCTGCCAACTGCCCCCAGGTGCTAGCTAGCGGCAGTGGCAGCGGCCGGCCACGGGGGGAGCACACACACCTGCGGGTGTCCCCGGGCCGCACACACGGACTGCCCCGCGCCTCCGTGGGTTGCAAATGAGCCCTCCGGGAACCCTTGCCTGCCCTAGGGGCTTGTCGGGCGGGGCCGACACAGGGTGGGTGAGTGGGGGGGGGACTGCTGCTGGCACACACCCACTCCTGAAGCCCACTGGGGCGGTCCAAGGGCTATGAGCTCGGAGCTCGGGCACGGGCTGTCCCAGCAGGGCCTCCCGAGGGTGGACCGATATGCTCCCGGACCAAAAGTGTTGTAAAGGCCCAGGGCACGACCCTGCTGCGACCCCCAGCACCTCCTGGGTGCCCGCCACCACCCTTGGGCCGGGATGAGGTGCCACCTTGTGCGTGGAAGCCCCGCCCAGAGGCAAGAAGCCCCCAAGGCCCGAGGGCGCGCCCGACCCTGCAGCCCTGCTGCAGCCACAGGGAACGGGATGTCTGAGAGGGCAGCCCCCACTGCCCAAGCCTCCGCTGGCAGTTCCCCGAAGGGCTGGTGGCGGCTGCGCCTCAGCAGCCAGCCTCCCTCCCACCCTCCCTGCCTCCCTCTGGTCGGGCACTGCAAGCCACACAGCCACTTGTGTCCCCTGTGTCCCTGGAGGCCGCAGCGCGTTTTGGGTTTTGGAGCGGACGGGCCCCTCTCGGCTTCCGTAGTCCATTTGCCCCCGGAGCCCGCCAGACCCCTGGCTCTAGGAGGCTGCCCAGGCGGTGCTGCCAACTGCCCCCAGGTGCTAGCTAGCGGCAGTGGCAGCGGCCGGCCACAGGGGGAGCACACACACCTGCGGGTGTCCCCGGGCCGCACACACGGACTGCCCCGCGCCTCCGTGGGTTGCAAATGAGCCCTCCGGGAACCCTTGCCTGCCCTAGGGGCTTGTCGGGCGGGGCCGACGCAGGGTGGGTGAGTGGGGGGGGACTGCTGCTGGCACACACCCACTCCTGAAGCCCACTGGGGCGGTCCAAGGGCTATGAGCTCGGAGCTCGGGCACGGGCTGTCCCAGCAGGGCCTCCCGAGGGTGGACCGATATGCTCCCGGACCAAAAGTGTTGTAAAGGCCCAGGGCACGACCCTGCTGCGACCCCCAGCACCTCCTGGGTGCCCGCCACCACCCTTGGGCCGGGATGAGGTGCCACCTTGTGCGTGGAAGCCCCGCCCAGAGGCAAGAAGCCCCCAAGGCCCGAGGGCGCGCCCGACCCTGCAGCCCTGCTGCAGCCACAGGGAACGGGATGTCTGAGAGGGCAGCCCCCACTGCCCAAGCCTCCGCTGGCAGTTCCCCGAAGGGCTGGTGGCGGCTGCGCCTCAGCAGCCAGCCTCCCTCCCACCCTCCCTGCCTCCCTCTGGTCGGGCACTGCAAGCCACACAGCCACTTGTGTCCCCTGTGTCCCTGGAGGCCGCAGCGCGTTTTGGGTTTTGGAGCGGACGGGCCCCTCTCGGCTTCCGTAGTCCATTTGCCTCCGGAGCCCGCCAGACCCCTGGCTCTAGGAGGCTGCCCAGGCGGTGCTGCCAACTGCCCCCAGGTGCTAGCTAGCGGCAGTGGCAGCGGCCGGCCACGGGGGGAGCACACACCCCTGCGGGTGTCCCCGGGCCGCACACACGGACTGCCCCGCGCCTCCGTGGGTTGCAAATGAGCCCTCCGGGAACCCTTGCCTGCCCTAGGGGCTTGTCGGGCGGGGCCGACGCAGGGTGGGTGAGTGGGGGGGGACTGCTGCTGGCACACACCCACTCCTGAAGCCCACTGGGGCGGTCCAAGGGCTATGAGCTCGGAGCTCGGGCACGGGATGTCCCAGCAGGGCCTCCCGAGGGTGGACCGATATGCTCCCGGGCCAAAAGTGTTGTAAAGGCCCAGGGCACGACCCTGCTGCGACCCCCAGCACCTCCTGGGTGCCCGCCACCACCCTTGGGCCGGGATGAGGTGCCACCTTGTGCGTGGAAGCCCCGCCCAGAGGCAAGAAGCCCCCAAGGCCCGAGGGCGCGCCCGACCCTGCAGCCCTGCTGCAGCCACAGGGAACGGGATGTCTGAGAGGGCAGCCCCCACTGCCCAAGCCTCCGCTGGCAGTTCCCCGAAGGGCTGGTGGCGGCTGCGCCTCAGCAGCCAGCCTCCCTCCCACCCTCCCTGCCTCCCTCTGGTCGGGCACTGCAAGCCACACAGCCACTTGTGTCCCCTGTGTCCCTGGAGGCCGCAGCGCGTTTTGGGTTTTGGAGCGGACGGGCCCCTCTCGGCTTCCGTAGTCCATTTGCCCCCGGAGCCCGCCAGACCCCTGGCTCTAGGAGGCTGCCCAGGCGGTGCTGCCAACTGCCCCCAGGTGCTAGCTAGCGGCAGTGGCAGCGGCCGGCCACAGGGGGAGCACACACACCTGCGGGTGTCCCCGGGCCGCACACACGGACTGCCCCGCGCCTCCGTGGGTTGCAAATGAGCCCTCCGGGAACCCTTGCCTGCCCTAGGGGCTTGTCGGGCGGGGCCGACGCAGGGTGGGTGAGTGGGGGGGGACTGCTGCTGGCACACACCCACTCCTGAAGCCCACTGGGGCGGTCCAAGGGCTATGAGCTCGGAGCTCGGGCACGGGATGTCCCAGCAGGGCCTCCCGAGGGTGGACCGATATGCTCCCGGACCAAAAGTGTTGTAAAGGCCCAGGGCACGACCCTGCTGCGACCCCCAGCACCTCCTGGGTGCCCGCCACCACCCTTGGGCCGGGATGAGGTGCCACCTTGTGCGTGGAAGCCCCGCCCAGAGGCAAGAAGCCCCCAAGGCCCGAGGGCGCGCCCGACCCTGCAGCCCTGCTGCAGCCACAGGGAACGGGATGTCTGAGAGGGCAGCCCCCACTGCCCAAGCCTCCGCTGGCAGTTCCCTGAAGGGCTGGTGGCGGCTGCGCCTCAGCAGCCAGCCTCCCTCCCACCCTCCCTGCCTCCCTCTGGTCGGGCACTGCAAGCCACACAGCCACTTGTGTCCCCTGTGTCCCTGGAGGCCGCAGCGCGTTTTGGGTTTTGGAGCGGACGGGCCCCTCTCGGCTTCCGTAGTCCATTTGCCCCCGGAGCCCGCCAGACCCCTGGCTCTAGGAGGCTGCCCAGGCGGTGCTGCCAACTGCCCCCAGGTGCTAGCTAGCGGCAGTGGCAGCGGCCGGCCACGGGGGGAGCACACACAACTGCGGGTGTCCCCGGGCCGCACACACGGACTGCCCCGCGCCTCCGTGGGTTGCAAATGAGCCCTCCGGGAACCCTTGCCTGCCCTAGGGGCTTGTCGGGCGGGGCCGACGCAGGGTGGGTGAGTGGGGGGGGACTGCTGCTGGCACACACCCACTCCTGAAGCCCACTGGGGCGGTCCAAGGGCTATGAGCTCGGAGCTCGGGCACGGGCTGTCCCAGCAGGGCCTCCCGAGGGTGGACCGATATGCTCCCGGACCAAAAGTGTTGTAAAGGCCCAGGGCACGACCCTGCTGCGACCCCCAGCACCTCCTGGGTGCCCGCCACCACCCTTGGGCCGGGATGAGGTGCCACCTTGTGCGTGGAAGCCCCGCCCAGAGGCAAGAAGCCCCCAAGGCCCGAGGGCGCGCCCGACCCTGCAGCCCTGCTGCAGCCACAGGGAACGGGATGTCTGAGAGGGCAGCCCCCACTGCCCAAGCCTCCGCTGGCAGTTCCCCGAAGGGCTGGTGGCGGCTGCGCCTCAGCAGCCAGCCTCCCTCCCACCCTCCCTGCCTCCCTCTGGTCGGGCACTGCAAGCCACACAGCCACTTGTGTCCCCTGTGTCCCTGGAGGCCGCAGCGCGTTTTGGGTTTTGGAGCGGACGGGCCCCTCTCGGCTTCCGTAGTCCATTTGCCCCCGGAGCCCGCCAGACCCCTGGCTCTAGGAGGCTGCCCAGGCGGTGCTGCCAACTGCCCCCAGGTGCTAGCTAGCGGCAGTGGCAGCGGCCGGCCACGGGGGGAGCACACACACCTGCGGGTGTCCCCGGGCCGCACACACGGACTGCCCCGCGCCTCCGTGGGTTGCAAATGAGCCCTCCGGGAACCCTTGCCTGCCCTAGGGGCTTGTTGGGCGGGGCCGACGCAGGGTGGGTGAGTGGGGGGGGACTGCTGCTGGCACACACCCACTCCTGAAGCCCACTGGGGCGGTCCAAGGGCTATGAGCTCGGAGCTCGGGCACGGGCTGTCCCAGCAGGGCCTCCCGAGGGTGGACCGATATGCTCCCGGACCAAAAGTGTTGTAAAGGCCCAGGGCACCACCCTGCTGCGACCCCCAGCACCTCCTGGGTGCCCGCCACCACCCTTGGGCCGGGATGAGGTGCCACCTTGTGCGTGGAAGCCCCGCCCAGAGGCAAGAAGCCCCCAAGGCCCGAGGGCGCGCCCGACCCTGCAGCCCTGCTGCAGCCACAGGGAACGGGATGTCTGAGAGGGCAGCCCCCACTGCCCAAGCCTCCGCTGGCAGTTCCCCGAAGGGCTGGTGGCGGCTGCGCCTCAGCAGCCAGCCTCCCTCCCACCCTCCCTGCCTCCCTCTGGTCGGGCACTGCAAGCCACACAGCCACTTGTGTCCCCTGTGTCCCTGGAGGCCGCAGCGCGTTTTGGGTTTTGGAGCGGACGGGCCCCTCTCGGCTTCCGTAGTCCATTTGCCCCCGGAGCCCGCCAGACCCCTGGCTCTAGGAGGCTGCCCAGGCGGTGCTGCCAACTGCCCCCAGGTGCTAGCTAGCGGCAGTGGCAGCGGCCGGCCACGGGGGGAGCACACACCCCTGCGGGTGTCCCCGGGCCGCACACACGGACTGCCCCGCGCCTCCGTGGGTTGCAAATGAGCCCTCCGGGAACCCTTGCCTGCCCTAGGGGCTTGTCGGGCGGGGCCGACGCAGGGTGGGTGAGTGGGGGGGGACTGCTGCTGGCACACACCCACTCCTGAAGCCCACTGGGGCGGTCCAAGGGCTATGAGCTCGGAGCTCGGGCACGGGCTGTCCCAGCAGGGCCTCCCGAGGGTGGACCGATATGCTCCCGGACCAAAAGTGTTGTAAAGGCCCAGGGCACGACCCTGCTGCGACCCCCAGCACCTCCTGGGTGCCCGCCACCACCCTTGGGCCGGGATGAGGTGCCACCTTGTGCGTGGAAGCCCCGCCCAGAGGCAAGAAGCCCCCAAGGCCCGAGGGCGCGCCCGACCCTGCAGCCCTGCTGCAGCCACAGGGAACGGGATGTCTGAGAGGGCAGCCCCCACTGCCCAAGCCTCCGCTGGCAGTTCCCCGAAGGACTGGTGGCGGCTGCGCCTCAGCAGCCAGCCTCCCTCCCACCCTCCCTGCCTCCCTCTGGTCGGGCACTGCAAGCCACACAGCCACTTGTGTCCCCTGTGTCCCTGGAGGCCGCAGCGCGTTTTGGGTTTTGGAGCGGACGGGCCCCTCTCGGCTTCCGTAGTCCATTTGCCCCCGGAGCCCGCCAGACCCCTGGCTCTAGGAGGCTGCCCAGGCGGTGCTGCCAACTGCCCCCAGGTGCTAGCTAGCGGCAGTGGCAGCGGCCGGCCACGGGGGGAGCACACACACCTGCGGGTGTCCCCGGGCCGCACACACGGACTGCCCCGCGCCTCCGTGGGTTGCAAATGAGCCCTCCGGGAACCCTTGCCTGCCCTAGGGGCTTGTCGGGCGGGGCCGACGCAGGGTGGGTGAGTGGGGGGGGGACTGCTGCTGGCACACACCCACTCCTGAAGCCCACTGGGGCGGTCCAAGGGCTATGAGCTCGGAGCTCGGGCACGGGCTGTCCCAGCAGGGCCTCCCGAGGGTGGACCGATATGCTCCCGGACCAAAAGTGTTGTAAAGGCCCAGGGCACGACCCTGCTGCGACCCCCAGCACCTCCTGGGTGCCCGCCACCACCCTTGGGCCGGGATGAGGTGCCACCTTGTGCGTGGAAGCCCCGCCCAGAGGCAAGAAGCCCCCAAGGCCCGAGGGCGCGCCCGACCCTGCAGCCCTGCTGCAGCCACAGGGAACGGGATGTCTGAGAGGGCAGCCCCCACTGCCCAAGCCTCCGCTGGCAGTTCCCCGAAGGGCTGGTGGCGGCTGCGCCTCAGCAGCCAGCCTCCCTCCCACCCTCCCTGCCTCCCTCTGGTCGGGCACTGCAAGCCACACAGCCACTTGTGTCCCCTGTGTCCCTGGAGGCCGCAGCGCGTTTTGGGTTTTGGAGCGGACGGGCCCCTCTCGGCTTCCGTAGTCCATTTGCCCCCGGAGCCCGCCAGACCCCTGGCTCTAGGAGGCTGCCCAGGCGGTGCTGCCAACTGCCCCCAGGTGCTAGCTAGCGGCAGTGGCAGCGGCCGGCCACAGGGGGAGCACACACACCTGCGGGTGTCCCCGGGCCGCACACACGGACTGCCCCGCGCCTCCGTGGGTTGCAAATGAGCCCTCCGGGAACCCTTGCCTGCCCTAGGGGCTTGTCGGGCGGGGCCGACGCAGGGTGGGTGAGTGGGGGGGGACTGCTGCTGGCACACACCCACTCCTGAAGCCCACTGGGGCGGTCCAAGGGCTATGAGCTCGGAGCTCGGGCACGGGCTGTCCCAGCAGGGCCTCCCGAGGGTGGACCGATATGCTCCCGGACCAAAAGTGTTGTAAAGGCCCAGGGCACGACCCTGCTGCGACCCCCAGCACCTCCTGGGTGCCCGCCACCACCCTTGGGCCGGGATGAGGTGCCACCTTGTGCGTGGAAGCCCCGCCCAGAGGCAAGAAGCCCCCAAGGCCCGAGGGCGCGCCCGACCCTGCAGCCCTGCTGCAGCCACAGGGAACGGGATGTCTGAGAGGGCAGCCCCCACTGCCCAAGCCTCCGCTGCCAGTTCCCCGAAGGGCTGGTGGCGGCTGCGCCTCAGCAGCCAGCCTCCCTCCCACCCTCCCTGCCTCCCTCTGGTCGGGCACTGCAAGCCACACAGCCACTTGTGTCCCCTGTGTCCCTGGAGGCCGCAGCGCGTTTTGGGTTTTGGAGCGGATGGGCCCCTCTCGGCTTCCGTAGTCCATTTGCCCCCGGAGCCCGCCAGACCCCTGGCTCTAGGAGGCTGCCCAGGCGGTGCTGCCAACTGCCCCCAGGTGCTAGCTAGCGGCAGTGGCAGCGGCCGGCCACGGGGGGAGCACACACACCTGCGGGTGTCCCCGGGCCGCACACACGGACTGCCCCGCGCCTCCGTGGGTTGCAAATGAGCCCTCCGGGAACCCTTGCCTGCCCTAGGGGCTTGTCGGGCGGGGCCGACGCAGGGTGGGTGAGTGGGGGGGGACTGCTGCTGGCACACACCCACTCCTGAAGCCCACTGGGGCGGTCCAAGGGCTATGAGCTCGGAGCTCGGGCACGGGCTGTCCCAGCAGGGCCTCCCGAGGGTGGACCGATATGCTCCCGGACCAAAAGTGTTGTAAAGGCCCAGGGCACGACCCTGCTGCGACCCCCAGCACCTCCTGGGTGCCCGCCACCACCCTTGGGCCGGGATGAGGTGCCACCTTGTGCGTGGAAGCCCCGCCCAGAGGCAAGAAGCCCCCAAGGCCCGAGGGCGCGCCCGACCCTGCAGCCCTGCTGCAGCCACAGGGAACGGGATGTCTGAGAGGGCAGCCCCCACTGCCCAAGCCTCCGCTGGCAGTTCCCCGAAGGGCTGGTGGCGGCTGCACCTCAGCAGCCAGCCTCCCTCCCACCCTCCCTGCCTCCCTCTGGTCGGGCACTGCAAGCCACACAGCCACTTGTGTCCCCTGTGTCCCTGGAGGCCGCAGCGCATTTTGGGTTTTGGAGCGGACGGGCCCCTCTCGGCTTCCGTAGTCCATTTGCCCCCGGAGCCCGCCAGACCCCTGGCTCTAGGAGGCTGCCCAGGCGGTGCTGCCAACTGCCCCCAGGTGCTAGCTAGCGGCAGTGGCAGCGGCCGGCCACGGGGGGAGCACACACACCTGCGGGTGTCCCCGGGCCGCACACACGGACTGCCCCGCGCCTCCGTGGGTTGCAAATGAGCCCTCCGGGAACCCTTGCCTGCCCTAGGGGCTTGTCGGGCGGGGCCGACGCAGGGTGGGTGAGTGGGGGGGGACTGCTGCTGGCACACACCCACTCCTGAAGCCCACTGGGGCGGTCCAAGGGCTATGAGCTCGGAGCTCGGGCACGGGCTGTCCCAGCAGGGCCTCCCGAGGGTGGACCGATATGCTCCCGGACCAAAAGTGTTGTAAAGGCCCAGGGCACGACCCTGCTGCGACCCCCAGCACCTCCTGGGTGCCCGCCACCACCCTTGGGCCGGGATGAGGTGCCACCTTGTGCGTGGAAGCCCCGCCCAGAGGCAAGAAGCCCCCAAGGCCCGAGGGCGCGCCCGACCCTGCAGCCCTGCTGCAGCCACAGGGAACGGGATGTCTGAGAGGGCAGCCCCCACTGCCCAAGCCTCCGCTGGCAGTTCCCCGAAGGGCTGGTGGCGGCTGCGCCTCAGCAGCCAGCCTCCCTCCCACCCTCCCTGCCTCCCTCTGGTCGGCCACTGCAAGCCACACAGCCACTTGTGTCCCCTGTGTCCCTGGAGGCCGCAGCGCGTTTTGGGTTTTGGAGCGGACGGGCCCCTCTCGGCTTCCGTAGTCCATTTGCCCCCGGAGCCCGCCAGACCCCTGGCTCTAGGAGGCTGCCCAGGCGGTGCTGCCAACTGCCCCCAGGTGCTAGCTAGCGGCAGTGGCAGCGGCCGGCCACGGGGGGAGCACACACACCTGCGGGTGTCCCCGGGCCGCACACACGGACTGCCCCGCGCCTCCGTGGGTTGCAAATGAGCCCTCCGGGAACCCTTGCCTGCCCTAGGGGCTTGTCGGGCGGGGCCGACGCAGGGTGGGTGAGTGGGGGGGGACTGCTGCTGGCACACACCCACTCCTGAAGCCCACTGGGGCGGTCCAAGGGCTATGAGCTCGGAGCTCGGGCACGGGCTGTCCCAGCAGGGCCTCCCGAGGGTGGACCGATATGCTCCCGGACCAAAAGTGTTGTAAAGGCCCAGGGCACGACCCTGCTGCGACCCCCAGCACCTCCTGGGTGCCCGCCACCACCCTTGGGCCGGGATGAGGTGCCACCTTGTGCGTGGAAGCCCCGCCCAGAGGCAAGAAGCCCCCAAGGCCCGAGGGCGCGCCCGACCCTGCAGCCCTGCTGCAGCCACAGGGAACGGGATGTCTGAGAGGGCAGCCCCCACTGCCCAAGCCTCCGCTGGCAGTTCCCCGAAGGGCTGGTGGCGGCTGCGCCTCAGCAGCCAGCCTCCCTCCCACCCTCCCTGCCTCCCTCTGGTCGGGCACTGCAAGCCACACAGCCACTTGTGTCCCCTGTGTCCCTGGAGGCCGCAGCGCGTTTTGGGTTTTGGAGCGGACGGGCCCCTCTCGGCTTCCGTAGTCCATTTGCCCCCGGAGCCCGCCAGACCCCTGGCTCTAGGAGGCTGCCCAGGCGGTGCTGCCAACTGCCCCCAGGTGCTAGCTAGCGGCAGTGGCAGCGGCCGGCCACGGGGGGAGCACACACACCTGCGGGTGTCCCCGGGCCGCACACACGGACTGCCCCGCGCCTCCGTGGGTTGCAAATGAGCCCTCCGGGAACCCTTGCCTGCCCTAGGGGCTTGTCGGGCGGGGCCGACGCAGGGTGGGTGAGTGGGGGGGGACTGCTGCTGGCACACACCCACTCCTGAAGCCCACTGGGGCGGTCCAAGGCCTATGAGCTCGGAGCTCGGGCACGGGCTGTCCCAGCAGGGCCTCCCGAGGGTGGACCGATATGCTCCCGGACCAAAAGTGTTGTAAAGGCCCAGGGCACGACCCTGCTGCGACCCCCAGCACCTCCTGGGTGCCCGCCACCACCCTTGGGCCGGGATGAGGTGCCACCTTGTGCGTGGAAGCCCCGCCCAGAGGCAAGAAGCCCCCAAGGCCCGAGGGCGCGCCCGACCCTGCAGCCCTGCTGCAGCCACAGGGAACGGGATGTCTGAGAGGGCAGCCCCCACTGCCCAAGCCTCCGCTGGCAGTTCCCCGAAGGGCTGGTGGCGGCTGCGCCTCAGCAGCCAGCCTCCCTCCCACCCTCCCTGCCTCCCTCTGGTCGGGCACTGCAAGCCACACAGCCACTTGTGTCCCCTGTGTCCCTGGAGGCCGCAGCGCGTTTTGGGTTTTGGAGCGGACGGGCCCCTCTCGGCTTCCGTAGTCCATTTGCCCCCGGAGCCCGCCAGACCCCTGGCTCTAGGAGGCTGTCCAGGCGGTGCTGCCAACTGCCCCCAGGTGCTGGCTAGCGGCAGTGGCCGGCCACGGGGGGAGCACACACACCTGCGGGTGTCCCCGGGCCGCACACACGGACTGCCCCGCGCCTCCGTGGGTTGCAAATGAGCCCTCCGGGAACCCTTGCCTGCCCTAGGGGCTTGTCGGGCGGGGCCGACGCAGGGTGGGTGAGTGGGGGGGACTGCTGCTGGCACACACCCACTCCTGAAGCCCACTGGGGCGGTCCAAGGGCTATGAGCTCGGAGCTCGGGCACGGGCTGTCCCAGCAGGGCCTCCCGATGGTGGACCGATATGCTCCCGGACCAAAAGTGTTGTAAAGGCCCAGGGCACGACCCTGCTGCGACCCCCAGCACCTCCTGGGTGCCCGCCACCACCCTTGGGCCGGGATGAGGTGCCACCTTGTGCGTGGAAGCCCCGCCCAGAGGCAAGAAGCCCCCAAGGCCCGAGGGCGCGCCCGAACCTGCAGCCCTGCTGCAGCCACAGGGAACGGGATGTCTGAGAGGGCAGCCCCCACTGCCCAAGCCTCCGCTGGCAGTTCCCCGAAGGGCTGGTGGCGGCTGCGCCTCAGCAGCCAGCCTCCCTCCCACCCTCCCTGCCTCCCTCTGGTCGGGCACTGCAAGCCACACAGCCACTTGTGTCCCCTGTGTCCCTGGAGGCCGCAGCGCGTTTTGGGTTTTGGAGCGGACGGGCCCCTCTCGGCTTCCGTAGTCCATTTGCCCCCGGAGCCCGCCAGACCCCTGGCTCTAGGAGGCTGCCCAGGCGGTGCTGCCAACTGCCCCCAGGTGCTAGCTAGCGGCAGTGGCAGCGGCCGGCCACGGGGGGAGCACACACACCTGCGGGTGTCCCCGGCCTGCACACACGGACTGCCCCGCGCCTCCGTGGGTTGCAAATGAGCCCTCCGGGAACCCTTGCCTGCCCTAGGGGCTTGTCGGGCGGGGCCGACGCAGGGTGGGTGAGTGGGGGGGGACTGCTGCTGGCACACACCCACTCCTGAAGCCCACTGGGGCGGTCCAAGGGCTATGAGCTCGGAGCTCGGGCACGGGCTGTCCCAGCAGGGCCTCCCGAGGGTGGACCGATATGCTCCCGGACCAAAAGTGTTGTAAAGGCCCAGGGCACGACCCTGCTGTGACCCCCAGCACCTCCTGGGTGCCCGCCACCACCCTTGGGCCGGGATGAGGTGCTACCTTGTGCGTGGAAGCCCCGCCCAGAGGCAAGAAGCCCGCAAGGCCCGAGGGCGCGCCCGACCCTGCAGCCCTGCTGCAGCCACAGGGAACGGGATGTCTGAGAGGGCAGCCCCCACTGCCCAAGCCTCCGCTGGCAGTTCCCCGAAGGGCTGGTGGCGGCTGCGCCTCAGCAGCCAGCCTCCCTCCCACCCTCCCTGCCTCCCTCTGGTCGGGCACTGCAAGCCACACAGCCACTTGTGTCCCCTGTGTCCCTGGAGGCCGC
The DNA here is from genome assembly GCF_033115175.1 of Lepus europaeus. Lineage (NCBI taxonomy): Eukaryota > Metazoa > Chordata > Mammalia > Lagomorpha > Leporidae > Lepus > Lepus europaeus. The sequence continues at coordinate 83,126 of NW_026909046.1, forward strand.
AGCGCGTTTTGGGTTTTGGAGCGGACGGGCCCCTCTCGGCTTCCGTAGTCCATTTGCCCCCGGAGCCCGCCAGACCCCTGGCTCTAGGAGGCTGCCCAGGCGGTGCTGCCAACTGCCCCCAGGTGCTAGCTAGCGGCAGTGGCAGCGGCCGGCCACGGGGGGAGCACACACACCTGCGGGTGTCCCCGGGCCGCACACACGGACTGCCCCGCGCCTCCGTGGGTTGCAAATGAGCCCTCCGGGAACCCTTGCCTGCCCTAGGGGCTTGTCGGGCGGGGCCGACGCAGGGTGGGTGAGTGGGGGGGGACTGCTGCTGGCACACACCCACTCCTGAAGCCCACTGGGGCGTTCCAAGTGCTATGAGCTCGGAGCTCGGGCACGGGCTGTCCCAGGAGGGCCTCCCGATGGTGGACCGATATGCTCCCGGACCAAAAGTGTTGTAAAGGCCCAGGGCACGACCCTGCTGCGACCCGCAGCACCTCCTGGGTGCCCGCCACCACCCTTGGGCCGGGATGAGGTGCCACCTTGTGCGTGGAAGCCCCGCCCAGAGGCAAGAAGCCCCCAAGGCCCGAGGGCGCGCCCGACCCTGCAGCCCTGCTGCAGCCACAGGGAACGGGATGTCTGAGAGGGCAGCCCCCACTGCCCAAGCCTCCGCTGGCAGTTCCCCGAAGGGCTGGTGGCGGCTGCGCCTCAGCAGCCAGCCTCCCTCCCACCCTCCCTGCCTCCCTCTGGTCGGGCACTGCAAGCCACACAGCCACTTGTGTCCCCTGTGTCCCTGGAGGCCGCAGCGCGTTTTGGGTTTTGGAGCGGACGGGCCCCTCTCGGCTTCCGTAGTCCATTTGCCCCCGGAGCCCGCCAGACCCCTGGCTCTAGGAGGCTGCCCAGGCGGTGCTGCCAACTGCCCCCAGGTGCTAGCTAGCGGCAGTGGCAGCGGCCGGCCACGGGGGGAGCACACACACCTGCGGGTGTCCCCGGGCCGCACACATGGACTGCCCCGCGCCTCCCTGGGTTGCAAATGAGCCCTCCAGGAATCCTTGCCTGCCCTAGGGGCTTGTCAGTCGCGGCCGACGCCCACGGACCGACCCTGCTGCGACCCCCAGCACCTCCTGGGTGCCTGCCACCACCCTTGGGCCGGGATGAGGTGCCACCTTGTGCGTGGAAGCCCCGCCCAGAGGCAAGAAGCCCCCAAGGCCCGAGGGCGCGCCCGACCCTGCAGCCCTGCTGCAGCCACAGGGAACGGGATGTCTGAGAGGGCAGCCCCCACTGCCCAAGCCTCCGCTGGCAGTTCCCCGAAGGGCTGGTGGCGGCTGCGCCTCAGCAGCCAGCCTCCCTCCCACCCTCCCTGCCTCCCTCTGGTCGGGCACTGCAAGCCACACAGCCACTTGTGTCCCCTGTGTCCCTGGAGGCCGCAGCGCGTTTTGGGTTTTGGAGCGGACGGGCCCCTCTCGGCTTCCGTAGTCCATTTGCCCCCGGAGCCCGCCAGACCCCTGGCTCTAGGAGGCTGTCCAGGCGGTGCTGCCAACTGCCCCCAGGTGCTGGCTAGCGGCAGTGGCCGGCCACGGGGGGAGCACACACACCTGCGGGTGTCCCCGGGCCGCACACACGGACTGCCCCGCGCCTCCGTGGGTTGCAAATGAGCCCTCCGGGAACCCTTGCCTGCCCTAGGGGCTTGTCGGGCGGGGCCGACGCAGGGTGGGTGAGTGGGGGGGACTGCTGCTGGCACACACCCACTCCTGAAGCCCACTGGGGCGGTCCAAGGGCTATGAGCTCGGAGCTCGGGCACGGGCTGTCCCAGCAGGGCCTCCCGATGGTGGACCGATATGCTCCCGGACCAAAAGTGTTGTAAAGGCCCAGGGCACGACCCTGCTGCGACCCGCAGCACCTCCTGGGTTCCCGCCACCACCCTTGGGCCGGGATGAGGTGCCACCTTGTGCGTGGAAGCCCCGCCCAGAGGCAAGAAGCCCCCAAGGCCCGAGGGCGCGCCCGAACCTGCAGCCCTGCTGCAGCCACAGGGAACGGGATGTCTGAGAGGGCAGCCCCCACTGCCCAAGCCTCCGCTGGCAGTTCCCCGAAGGGCTGGTGGCGGCTGCGCCTCAGCAGCCAGCCTCCCTCCCACCCTCCCTGCCTCCCTCTGGTCGGGCACTGCAAGCCACACAGCCACTTGTGTCCCCTGTGTCCCTGGAGGCCGCAGCGCGTTTTGGGTTTTGGAGCGGACGGGCCCCTCTCGGCTTCCGTAGTCCATTTGCCCCCGGAGCCCGCCAGACCCCTGGCTCTAGGAGGCTGCCCAGGCGGTGCTGCCAACTGCCCCCAGGTGCTGGCTAGCGGCAGCGGCCGGCCCCGGGGGAGCACACACACATGCGGGTGTCCCCGGGCCGCACACACGGACAGCCCCCGGCCTCCGCGGGTTGCAAATGAGCCCTCCGGGAAACCTTGCCTGCCCTAGGGGCTTGTCAGGCGCGGCGGACGCCCAGGGACCGACCCTGCTGCGACCCCCAGCACCTCCTGGGTTCCCGCCACCACCCTTGGGCCGGGATGAGGTGCCACCTTGTGCGTGGAAGCCCCGCCCAGAGGCAAGAAGCCCCCAAGGCCCGAGGGCGCGCCCGACCCTGCAGCCCTGCTGCAGCCACAGGGAACGGGATGTCTGAGAGGGCAGCCCCCACTGCCCAAGCCTCCGCTGGCAGTTCCCCGAAGGGCTGGTGGCGGCTGCGCCTCAGCAGCCAGCCTCCCTCCCACCCTCCCTGCCTCCCTCTGGTCGGGCACTGCAAGCCACACAGCCACTTGTGTCCCCTGTGTCCCTGGAGGCCGCAGCGCGTTTTGGGTTTTGGAGCGCACGGGCCCCTCTCGGCTTCCGTAGTCCATTTGCCCCCGGAGCCCGCCAGACCCCTGGCTCTAGGAGGCTGCCCAGGCGGTGCTGCCAACTGCCCCCAGGTGCTAGCTAGCGGCAGTGGCAGCGGCCGGCCACGGGGGGAGCACACACACCTGCGGGTGTCCCCGGCCTGCACACACGGACTGCCCCGCGCCTCCGTGGGTTGCAAATGAGCCCTCCGGGAACCCTTGCCTGCCCTAGGGGCTTGTCGGGCGGGGCCGACGCAGGGTGGGTGAGTGGGGGGGGACTGCTGCTGGCACACACCCACTCCTGAAGCCCACTGGGGCGGTCCAAGGGCTATGAGCTCGGAGCTCGGGCATGGGCTGTCCCAGCTGGCCCTCCCGAGGGTGGACCGATATGCTCCCGGACCAAAAGTGTTGTAAAGGCCCAGGGCACGACCCTGCTGCGACCCCCAGCACCTCCTGGGTGCCCGCCACCACCCTTGGGCCGGGATGAGGTGCCACCTTGTGCGTGGAAGCCCCGCCCAGAGGCAAGAAGCCCCCAAGGCCCGAGGGCGCGCCCGACCCTGCAGCCCTGCTGCAGCCACAGGGAACGGGATGTCTGAGAGGGCAGCCCCCACTGCCCAAGCCTCCGCTGGCAGTTCCCCGAAGGGCTGGTGGCGGCTGCGCCTCAGCAGCCAGCCTCCCTCCCACCCTCCCTTCCTCCCTCTGGTCGGGCACTGCAAGCCACACAGCCACTTGTGTCCCCTGTGTCCCTGGAGGCCGCAGCGCGTTTTGGGTTTTGGAGCGGACGGGCCCCTCTCGGCTTCCGTAGTCCATTTGCCCACGGAGCCCGCCAGACCCCTGGCTCTAGGAGGCTGCCCAGGCGGTGCTGCCAACTGCCCCCAGGTGCTAGCTAGCGGCAGTGGCAGCGGCCGGCCACGGGGGGAGCACACACACCTGCGGGTGTCCCCGGGCCGCACACACGGACTGCACCGCGCCTCCGTGGGTTGCAAATGAGCCCTCCGGGAACCCTTGCCTGCCCTAGGGGCTTGTCGGGCGGGGCCGACGCAGGGTGGGTGAGTGGGGGGGGACTGCTGCTGGCACACACCCACTCCTGAAGCCCACTGGGGCGGTCCAAGGGCTATGAGCTCGGAGCTCGGGCACGGGCTGTCCCAGCAGGGCCTCCCGAGGGTGGACCGATATGCTCCCGGACCAAAAGTGTTGTAGAGGCCCAGGGCACGACTCTCCTGCGACCCCCAGCACCTCCTGGGTGCCCGCCACCACCCTTGGGCCGGGATGAGGTGCCACCTTGTGCGTGGAAGCCCCGCCCAGAGGCAAGAAGCCCCCAAGGCCCGAGGGCGCGCCCGACCCTGCAGCCCTGCTGCAGCCACAGGGAACGGGATGTCTGAGAGGGCAGCCCCCACTGCCCAAGCCTCCGCTGGCAGTTCCCCGAAGGGCTGGTGGCGGCTGCGCCTCAGCAGCCAGCCTCCCTCCCACCCTCCCTGCCTCATCTGGTCGGGCACTGCAAGCCACACAGCCACTTGTGTCCCCTGTGTCCCTGGAGGCCGCAGCGCGTTTTGGGTTTTGGAGCGGACGGGCCCCTCTCGGCTTCCGTAGTCCATTTGCCCCCGGAGCCCGCCAGACCCCTGGCTCTAGGAGGCTGCCCAGGCGGTGCTGCCAACTGCCCCCAGGTGCTGGCTAGCGGCAGCGGCCGGCCACGGGGGGAGCACACACACATGCGGGTGTCCCCGGGCCGCACACACGGACAGCCCCCGGCCTCCGCGGGTTGCAAATGAGCCCTCCGGGAACCCTTGCCTGCCCTAGGGGCTTGTCAGGCGCGGCGGACGCCCAGGGACCGACCCTGCTGCGATCCCCAGCACCTCCTGGGTTCCCGCCACCACCCTTGGGCCGGGATGAGGTGCCACCTTGTGCGTGGAAGCCCCGCCCAGAGGCAAGAAGCCCCCAAGGCCCGAGGGCGCGCCCGACCCTGCAGCCCTGCTGCAGCCACAGGGAACGGGATGTCTGAGAGGGCAGCCCCCACTGCCCAAGCCTCCGCTGGCAGTTCCCCGAAGGGCTGGTGGCGGCTGCGCCTCAGCAGCCAGCCTCCCTCCCACCCTCCCTGCCTCCCTCTGGTCGGGCACTGCAAGCCACACAGCCACTTGTGTCCCCTGTGTCCCTGGAGGCCGCAGCGCGTTTTGGGTTTTGGAGCGGACGGGCCCCTCTCGGCTTCCGTAGTCCATTTGCCCCCGGAGCCCGCCAGACCCCTGGCTCTAGGAGGCTGCCCAGGCGGTGCTGCCAACTGCCCCCAGGTGCTAGCTAGCGGCAGTGGCAGCGGCCGGCCTCGGGGGGAGCACACACACCTGCGGGTGTCCCCGGGCCGCACACATGGACTGCCCCGCGCCTCCCTGGGTTGCAAATGAGCCCTCCGGGAACCCTTGCCTGCCCTAGGGGCTTGTCAGTCGCGGCCGAAGCCCACGGACCGACCCTGCTGCGACCCCCAGCACCTCCTGGGTGCCCGCCACCACCCTTGGGCCCGGATGAGGTGCCACCTTGTGCGTGGAAGCCCCGCCCAGAGGCAAGAAGCCCCCAAGGCCCGAGGGCGCGCCCGACCCTGCAGCCCTGCTGCAGCCACAGGGAACGGGATGTCTGAGAGGGCAGCCCCCACTGCCCAAGCCTCCGCTGGCAGTTCCCCGAAGGGCTGGTGGCGGCTGCGCCTCAGCAGCCAGCCTCCCTCCCACCCTCCCTGCCTCCCTCTGGTCGGGCACTGCAAGCCACACAGCCACTTGTGTCCCCTGTGTCCCTGGAGGCCGCAGCGCGTTTTGGGTTTTGGAGCGGATGGGCCCCTCTCGGCTTCCGTAGTCCATTTGCCCCCTGAGCCCGCCAGACCCCTGGCTCTAGGAGGCTGCCCAGGCGGTGCTGCCAACTGCCCCCAGGTGCTAGCTAGCGGCAGTGGCAGCGGCCGGCCCCGGGGGGAGCACACACACCTGCGGGTGTCCCCGGGCCGCACACACGGACTGCCCCGCGCCTCCGTGGGTTGCAAATGAGCCCTCCGGGAACCCTTGCCTGCCCTAGGGGCTTGTCGGGCGGGGCCGACGCAGGGTGGGTGAGTGGGGGGGACTGCTGCTGGCACACACCCACTCCTGAAGCCCACTGGGGCGGTCCAAGGGCTATGAGCTCGGAGCTCGGGCACGGGCTGTCGCAGCAGGGCCTCCCGAGGGTGGACCGATATGCTCCCGGACCAAAAGTGTTGTAAAGGCCCAGGGCACGACCCTGCTGTGACCCCCAGCACCTCCTGGGTGCCCGCCACCACCCTTGGGCTGGGATGAGGTGCCACCTTGTGCGTGGAAGCCCCGCCCAGAGGCAAGAAGCCCCCAAGGCCCGAGGGCGCGCCCGACCCTGCAGCCCTGCTGCAGCCACAGGGAACGGGATGACTGAGAGGGCAGCCCCCACTGCCCAAGCCTCCGCTGGCAGTTCCCCGAAGGGCTGGTGCTGCGCCTCAGCAGCCAGCCTCCCTCCCACCCTCCCTGCCTCCCTCTGGTCGGGCACTGCAAGCCACACAGCCACTTGTGTCCCCTGTGTCCCTGGAGGCCGCAGCGCGTTTTGGGTTTTGGAGCGGACGGGCCCCTCTCGGCTTCCGTAGTCCATTTGCCCCCGGAGCCCGCCAGACCCCTGGCTCTAGGAGGCTGCCCAGGCGGTGCTGCCAACTGCCCCCAGGTGCTGGCTAGCGGCAGCGGCCGGCCACGGGGGGAGCACACACACATGCGGGTGTCCCCGGGCCGCACACACGGACAGCCCCGGGCCTCCGCGGGTTGCAAATGAGCCCTCCGGGAACCCTTGCCTGCCCTAGGGGCTTGTCAGGCGCGGCAGACGCCCAGGGACCGACCCTGCTGCGACCCCCAGCACCTCCTGGGTTCCCGCCACCACCCTTGGGCCGGGATGAGGTGCCACCTTGTGCGTGGAAGCCCCGCCCAGAGGCAAGAAGCCCCCAAGGCCCGAGGGCGCGCCCGACCCTGCAGCCCTGCTGCAGCCACAGGGAACGGGATGTCTGAGAGGGCAGCCCCCACTGCCCAAGCCTCCGCTGGCAGTTCCCCGAAGGGCTGGTGGCGGCTGCGCCTCAGCAGCCAGCCTCCCTCCCACCCTCCCTGCCTCCCTCTGGTCGGGCACTGCAAGCCACACAACCACTTGTGTCCCCTGTGTCCCTGGAGGCCGCAGCGCGTTTTGGGTTTTGGAGCGGACGGGCCCCTCTCGGCTTCCGTAGTCCATTTGCCCCCGGAGCCCGCCAGACCCCTGGCTCTAGGAGGCTGCCCAGGCGGTGCTGCCAACTGCCCCCAGGTGCTAGCTAGCGGCAGTGGCAGCGGCTGGCCACGGGGGGAGCACACACACCTGCGGGTGTCCCCGGGCCGCACACACGAACAGCCCCGCGCCTCCGTGGGTTGCAAAGGAGCCCTCCGGGAACACTTGCCTGCCCTAGGGGCTTGTTGGGCGGGGCCGACGCAGGGTGGGTGAGTGGGGGGGACTGCTGCTGGCACACACCCACTCCTGAAGCCCACTGGGGCGGTCCAAGGGCTATGAGCTCGGAGCTCGGGCACGGGCTGTCCCAGCAGGGCCTCGCGAGGGTGGACCGATATGCTCCCGGACCAAAAGTGTTGTAAAGGCCCAGGGCACGACTCTCCTGCGACCCCCAGCACCTCCTGGGTGCCCGCCACCACCCTTGGGCCGGGATGAGGTGCCACCTTGTGCGTGGAAGCCCCGCCCAGAGGCAAGAAGCCCCCAAGGCCCGAGGGCGCGCCCGACCCTGCAGCCCTGCTGCAGCCACAGGGAACGGGATGTCTGAGAGGGCAGCCCCCACTGCCCAAGCCTCCGCTGGCAGTTCCCCGAAGGGCTGGTGGCGGCTGCGCCTCAGCAGCCAGCCTCCCTCCCACCCTCCCTGCCTCCCTCTGGTCGGGCACTGCAAGCCACACAGCCACTTGTGTCCCCTGTGTCCCTGGAGGCCGCAGCGCATTTTGGGTTTTGGAGCGGACGGGCCCCTCTCGGCTTCCGTAGTCCATTTGCCCCCGGAGCCCGCCAGACCCCTGGCTCTAGGAGGCTGCCCAGGCGGTGCTGCCAACTGCCCCCAGGTGCTGGCTAGCGGCAGCGGCCGGCCACGGGGGGAGCACACACACATGCGGGTGTCCCCGGGCCGCACACACGGACAGCCCCGGGCCTCCGCGGGTTGCAAATGAGCCCTCCGGGAACCCTTGCCTGCCCTAGGGGCTTGTCAGGCGCGGCGGACGCCCAGGGACCGACCCTGCTGCGACCCCCAGCACCTGCTGGGTTCCCGCCACCACCCTTGGGCCGGGATGAGGTGCCACCTTGTGCGTGGAAGCCCCGCCCAGAGGCAAGAAGCCCCCAAGGCCCGAGGGCGCGCCCGACCCTGCAGCCCTGCTGCAGCCACAGGGAACGGGATGTCTGAGAGGGCAGCCCCCACTGCCCAAGCCTCCGCTGGCAGTTCCCCGAAGGGCTGGTGGCGGCTGCGCCTCAGCAGCCAGCCTCCCTCCCACCCTCCCTGCCTCCCTCTGGTCGGGCACTGCAAGCCACACAGCCACTTGTGTCCCCTGTGTCCCTGGAGGCCGCAGCGCGTTTTGGGTTTTGGAGCGGACGGGCCCCTCTCGGCTTCCGTAGTCCATTTGCCCCCTGAGCCTGCCAGACCCCTGGCTCTAGGAGGCTGCCCAGGCGGTGCTGCCAACTGCCCCCAGGTGCTAGCTAGCGGCAGTGGCAGCGGCCGGCCACGGGGGGAGCACACACACCTGCGGGTGTCCCCGGGCCGCACACACGGACTGCCCCGCGCCTCCGTGGGTTGCAAATGAGCCCTCCGGGAACCCTTGCCTGCCCTAGGGGCTTGTCGGGCGGGGCCGACGCAGGGTGGGTGAGTGGGGGGGGACTGCTGCTGGCACACACCCACTCCTGAAGCCCACTGGGGCGGTCCAAGGGCTATGAGCTCGGAGCTCGGGCACGGGCTGTCCCAGCAGGGCCTCGCGAGGGTGGACCGATATGCTCCCGGACCAAAAGTGTTGTAAAGGCCCAGGGCACGACCCTGCTGCGACCCCCAGCACCTCCTGGGTGCCCGCCACCACCCTTGGGCCGGGATGAGGTGCCACCTTGTGCGTGGAAGCCCCGCCCAGAGGCAAGAAGCCCCCAAGGCCCGAGGGCGCGCCCGACCCTGCAGCCCTGCTGCAGCCACAGGGAACGGGATGTCTGAGAGGGCAGCCCCCACTGCCCAAGCCTCCGCTGGCAGTTCCCCGAAGGGCTGGTGGCGGCTGCGCCTCAGCAGCCAGCCTCCCTCCCACCCTCCCTGCCTCCCTCTGGTCGGGCACTGCAAGCCACACAGCCACTTGTGTCCCCTGTGTCCCTGGAGGCCGCAGCGCGTTTTGGGTTTTGGAGCGGACGGGCCCCTCTCGGCTTCCGTAGTCCATTTGCCCCCGGAGCCCGCCAGACCCCTGGCTCTAGGAGGCTGCCCAGGCGGTGCTGCCAACTGCCCCCAGGTGCTAGCTAGCGGCAGTGGCAGCGGCCGGCCACGGGGGGAGCACACACACCTGCCTGTGTCCCCGGGCCGCACACACGGACTGCCCCGCACCTCCGTGGGTTGCAAATGAGCCCTCCGGGAACCCTTGCCTGCCCTAGGGGCTTGTCGGGCGGGGCCGACGCAGGGTGGGTGAGTGGGGGGGACTGCTGCTGGCACACACCCACTCCTGAAGCCCACTGGGGCGGTCCAAGGGCTATGAGCTCGGAGCTCGGGCACGGGCTGTCGCAGCAGGGCCTCGCGAGGGTGGACCGATATGCTCCCGGACCAAAAGTGTTGTAAAGGCCCAGGGCACGACCCTGCTGTGACCCCCAGCACCTCCTGGGTGCCCGCCACCACCCTTGGGCCGGGATGAGGTGCCACCTTGTGCGTGGAAGCCCCGCCCAGAGGCAAGAAGCCCCCAAGGCCCGAGGGCGCGCCCGACCCTGCAGCCCTGCTGCAGCCACAGGGAACGGGATGTCTGAGAGGGCAGCCCCCACTGCCCAAGCCTCCGCTGGCAGTTCCCCGAAGGGCTGGTGGCGGCTGCGCCTCAGCAGCCAGCCTCCCTCCCACCCTCCCTGCCTCCCTCTGGTCGGGCACTGCAAGCCACACAGCCACTTGTGTCCCCTGTGTCCCTGGAGGCCGCAGCGCGTTTTGGGTTTTGGAGCGGACGGGCCCCTCTCGGCTTCCGTAGTCCATTTGCCCCCGGAGCCCGCCAGACCCCTGGCTCTAGGAGGCTGCCCAGGCGGTGCTGCCAACTGCCCCCAGGTGCTAGCTAGCGGCAGTGGCAGCGGCCGGCCACGGGGGGAGCACACACACCTGCGGGTGTCCCCGGGCCGCACACACGGACTGCCCCGCGCCTCCGTGGGTTGCAAATGAGCCCTCCGGGAACCCTTGCCTGCCCTAGGGGCTTGTCGGGCGGGGCCGACGCAGGGTGGGTGAGTGGGGGGGGACTGCTGCTGGCACACACCCACTCCTGAAGCCCACTGGGGCGGTCCAAGGGCTATGAGCTCGGAGCTCGGGCACGGGCTGTCCCAGCAGGGCCTCCCGAGGGTGGACCGATATGCTCCCGGACCAAAAGTGTTGTATAGGCCCAGGGCACGACTCTCCTGCGACCCCCAGCACCTCCTGGGTGCCCGCCACCACCCTTGGGCCGGGATGAGGTGCCACCTTGTGCGTGGAAGCCCCGCCCAGAGGCAAGAAGCCCCCAAGGCCCGAGGGCGCGCCCGACCCTGCAGCCCTGCTGCAGCCACAGGGAACGGGATGTCTGAGAGGGCAGCCCCCACTGCCCAAGCCTCCGCTGGCAGTTCCCCGAAGGGCTGGTGGCGGCTGCGCCTCAGCAGCCAGCCTCCCTCCCACACTCCCTGCCTCCCTCTGGTCGGGCACTGCAAGCCACACAGCCACTTGTGTCCCCTGTGTCCCTGGAGGCCGCAGCGCGTTTTGGGTTTTGGAGCGGACGGGCCCCTCTCGGCTTCCGTAGTCCATTTGCCCCCGGAGCCCGCCAGACCCCTGGCTCTAGGAGGCTGCCCAGGTGGTGCTGCCAACTGCCCCCAGGTGCTAGCTAGCGGCAGTGGCAGCGGCCGGCCACGGGGGGAGCACACACACCTGCGGGTGTCCCCGGGCCGCACACACGAACAGCCCCGCGCCTCCGTGGGTTGCAAAGGAGCCCTCCGGGAACATTTGTCTGCCCTAGGGGCTTGTCGGGCGAGGCCGACGCAGGGTGGGTGAGTGGGGGGGGACTGCTGCTGGCACACACCCTCTCCTGAAGCCCACTGGGGCGGTCCAAGGGCTATTGGCTCGGAGCTCGGGCACGGGCTGTCCCAGCAGGGCCTCTCGAGGGTGGACCGATATGCTCCCGGACCAAAAGTGTTGTAAAGGCCCAGGGCACGACTCTCCTGCGACCCCCAGCACCTCCTGGGTGCCCGCCACCACCCTTGGGCCGGGATGAGGTGCCACCTTGTGCGTGGAAGCCCCGCCCAGAGGCAAGAAGCCCCCAAGGCCCGAGGGCGCGCCCGACCCTGCAGCCCTGCTGCAGCCACAGGGAACGGGATGTCTGAGAGGGCAGCCCCCACTGCCCAAGCCTCCGCTGGCAGTTCCCCGAAGGGCTGGTGGCGGCTGCGCCTCAGCAGCCAGCCTCCCTCCCACCCTCCCTGCCTCCCTCTGGTCGGGCACTGCAAGCCACACAGCCACTTGTGTCCCCTGTGTCCCTGGAGGCCGCAGCGCGTTTTGGGTTTTGGAGCGGACGGGCCCCTCTCGGCTTCCGTAGTCCATTTGCCCCCGGAGCCCGCCAGACCCCTGGCTCTAGGAGGCTGCCCAGGCGGTGCTGCCAACTGCCTCCAGGTGCTGGCTAGCGGCAGCGGCCGGCCACGGGGGGAGCACACACACATGCGGGTGTCCCCGGGCCGCACACACGGACAGCCCCGGGCCTCCGCGGGTTGCAAATGAGCCCTCCGGGAACCCTTGCCTGCCCTAGGGGCTTGTCAGGCGCGGCGGACGCCCAGGGACCGACCCTGCTGCGACCACCAGCACCTCCTGGGTTCCCGCCACCACCCTTGGGCCGGGATGAGGTGCCACCTTGTGCGTGGAAGCCCCGCCCAGAGGCAAGAAGCCCCCAAGGCCCGAGGGCGCGCCCGACCCTGCAGCCCTGCTGCAGCCACAGGGAACGGGATGTCTGAGAGGGCAGCCCCCACTGCCCAAGCCTCCGCTGGCAGTTCCCCGAAGGGCTGGTGGCGGCTGCGCCTCAGCAGCCAGCCTCCCTCCCACCCTCCCTGCCTCCCTCTGGTCGGGCACTGCAAGCCACACAGCCACTTGTGTCCCCTGTGTCCCTGGAGGCCGCAGCGCGTTTTGGGTTTTGGAGCGGACGGGCCCCTCTCGGCTTCCGTAGTCCATTTGCCCCCGGAGCCCGCCAGACCCCTGGCTCTAGGAGGCTGCCCAGGCGGTGCTGCCAACTGCCCCCAGGTGCTAGCTAGCGGCAGTGGCAGCGGCCGGCCACGGGGGGAGCACACACACCTGCGGGTGTCCCCGGGCCGCACACACGGACTGCCCCGCGCCTCCGTGGGTTGCAAATGAGCCCTCCGGGAACCCTTGCCTGCCCTAGGGGCTTGTCGGGCGGGGCCGACGCAGGGTGGGTGAGTGGGGGGGGACTGCTGCTGGCACACACCCACTCCTGAAGCCCACTGGGGCGGTCCAAGGGCTATGAGCTCGGAGCTCGGGCACGGGCTGTCCCAGCAGGGCCTCCCGAGGGTGGACCGATATGCTCCCGGACCAAAAGTGTTGTAAAGGCCCAGGGCACGACCCTGCTGCAACCCCCAGCACCTCCTGGGTGCCCGCCACCACCCTTGGGCCGGGATGAGGTGCCACCTTGTGCGTGGAAGCCCCGCCCAGAGGCAAGAAGCCCGCAAGGCCCGAGGGCGCGCCCGACCCTGCAGCCCTGCTGCAGCCACAGGGAACGGGATGTCTGAGAGGGCAGCCCCCACTGCCCAAGCCTCCGCTGGCAGTTCCCCGAAGGGCTGGTGGCGGCTGCGCCTCAGCAGCCAGCCTCCCTCCCACCCTCCCTGCCTCCCTCTGGTCGGGCACTGCAAGCCACACAGCCACTTGTGTCCCCTGTGTCCCTGGAGGCCGCAGCGCGTTTTGGGTTTTGGAGCGGACGGGCCCCTCTCGGCTTCCGTAGTCCATTTGCCCCCGGAGCCCGCCAGACCCCTGGCTCTAGGAGGCTGCCCAGGCGGTGCTGCCAACTGCCCCCAGGTGCTAGCTAGCAGCAGTGGCAGCGGCCGGCCACGGGGGGAGCACACACACCTGCGGGTGTCCCCGGGCCGCACACACGGACTGCCCCGCGCCTCCGTGGGTTGCAAATGAGCCCTCCGGGAACCCTTGCCTGTCCTAGGGGCTTGTCGGGCGGGGCCGACGCAGGGTGGGTGAGTGGGGGGGACTGCTGCTGGCACACACCCACTCCTGAAGCCCACTGGGGCGGTCCAAGGGCTATGAGCTCGGAGCTCAGGCACGGGCTGTCCCAGCAGGGCCTCCCGAGGGTGGACCGATATGCTCCCGGACCAAAAGTGTTGTAAAGGCCCAGGGCACGACTCTCCTGCGACCCCCAGCACCTCCTGGGTGCCCGCCACCACCCTTGGGCCGGGATGAGGTGCCACCTTGTGCGTGGAAGCCCCGCCCAGAGGCAAGAAGCCCCCAAGGCCCGAGGGCGCGCCCGACCCTGCAGCCCTGCTGCAGCCACAGGGAACGGGATGTCTGAGAGGGCAGCCCCCACTGCCCAAGCCTCCGCTGGCAGTTCCCCGAAGGGCTGGTGGCGGCTGCGCCTCAGCAGCCAGCCTCCCTCCCACACTCCCTGCCTCACTCTGGTCGGGCACTGCAAGCCACACAGCCACTTGTGTCCCCTGTGTCCCTGGAGGCCGCAGCGCGTTTTGGGTTTTGGAGCGGACGGGCCCCTCTCGGCTTCCGTAGTCCATTTGCCCCCAGAGCCCGCCAGACCCCTGGCTCTAGGAGGCTGCCCAGGCGGTGCTGCCAACTGCCCCCAGGTGCTGGCTAGCGGCAGTGGCAGTGGCCGGCCACGGGGGGAGCACACACACCTGCGAGTGTCCCCGGGCCTCACACACGGACTGCCCCGCGCCTCCGTGGGTTGCAAATGAGCCCTCCGGGAACCCTTGCCTGCCCTAGGGACTTGTCGGGCGGGGCTGACGCAGGGTGGGTGAGTGGGGGGGACTGCTGCTGGCACACACCCACTCCTGAAGCCCACTGGGGCGGTCCAAGGGCTATGAGCTCGGAGCTCGGGCACGGGCTGTCCCAGCAGGGCCTCGCGAGGGTGGACCGATATGCTCCCGGACCAAAAGTGTTGTAAAGGCCCAGGGCACGACCCTGCTGCGACCCCCAGCACCTCCTGGGTGCCCGCCACCACCCTTGGGCCGGGATGAGGTGCCACCTTGTGCGTGGAAGCCCCGCCCAGAGGCAAGAAGCCCCCAAGGCCCGAGGGCGCGCCTGACCCTGCAGCCCTGCTGCAGCCACAGGGAACGGGATGTCTGAGAGGGCAGCCCCCACTGCCCAAGCCTCCGCTGGCAGTTCCCCGAAGGGCTGGTGGCGGCTGCGCCTCAGCAGCCAGCCTCCCTCCCACCCTCCCTGCCTCCCTCTGGTCGGGCACTGCAAGCCACACAGCCACTTGTGTCCCCTGTGTCCCTGGAGGCCGCAGCGCGTTTTGGGTTTTGGAGCGGATGGGCCCCTCTCGGCTTCCGTAGTCCATTTGCCCCCTGAGCCCGCCAGACCCCTGGCTCTAGGAGGCTGCCCAGGCGGTGCTGCCAACTGCCCCCAGGTGCTAGCTAGCGGCAGTGGCAGCGGCCGGCCACGGGGGGAGCACACACACCTGCGGGTGTCCCCGGGCCGCACACACGGACTGCCCCGCACCTCCGTGGGTTGCAAATGAGCCCTCCAGGAACCCTTGCCTGCCCTAGGGGCTTGTCGGGCGGGGCCGATGCAGGGTGGGTGAGTGGGGGGGGACTGCTGCTGGCACACACCCACTCCTGAAGCCCACTGGGGCGGTCCAAGGGCTATGAGCTCGGAGCTCGGGCACGGGCTGTCCCAGCAGGGCCTCGCGAGGGTGGACCGATATGCTCCCGGACCAAAAGTGTTGTAAAGGCCCAGGGCATGACTCTCCTGCGACCCCCAGCACCTCCTGGGTGCCCGCCACCACCCTTGGGCCGGGATGAGGTGCCACCTTGTGCGTGGAAGCCCCGCCCAGAGGCAAGAAGCCCCCAAGGCCCGAGGGCGCGCCCGACCCTGCAGCCCTGCTGCAGCCACAGGGAACGGGATGTCTGAGAGGGCAGCCCCCACTGCCCAAGCCTCCGCTGGCAGTTCCCCGAAGGGCTGGTGGCGGCTGCGCCTCAGCAGCCAGCCTCCCTCCCACCCTCCCTGCCTCCCTCTGGTCGGGCACTGCAAGCCACACAGCCACTTGTGTCCCCTGTGTCCCTGGAGGCCGCAGCGCGTTTTGGGTTTTGGAGCGGACGGGCCCCTCTCGGCTTCCGTAGTCCATTTGCCCCCGGAGCCCGCCAGACCCCTGGCTCTAGGAGGCTGCCCAGGCGGTGCTGCCAACTGCCCCCAGGTGCTAGCTAGCGGCAGTGGCAGCGGCCGGCCACGGTGGGAGCACACACACCTGCGGGTATCCCCGGGCCGCACACACGGACTGCCCCGCACCTCCGTGGGTTGCAAATGAGCCCTCCGGGAACCCTTGCCTGCCCTAGGGGCTTGTCGGGCGGGGCCGACGCAGGGTGGGTGAGTGGGGGGGACTGCTGCTGGCACACACCCACTCCTGAAGCCCACTGGGGCGGTCCAAGGGCTATGAGCTCGGAGCTCGGGCACGGGCTGTCCCAGCAGGGCCTCCCGATGGTGGACCGATATGCTCCCGGACCAAAAGTGTTGTAAAGGCCCAGGGCACGACCCTGCTGCGACCCGCAGCACCTCCTGGGTGCCCGCCACCACCCTTGGGCCGGGATGAGGTGCCACCTTGTGCGTGGAAGCCCCGCCCAGAGGCAAGAAGCCCCCAAGGCCCGAGGGCGCGCCCGACACTGCAGCCCTGCTGCAGCCACAGGGAACGGGATGTCTGAGAGGGCAGCCTCCACTGCCCAAGCCTCCGCTGGCAGTTCCCCGAAGGGCTGGTGGCGGCTGCGCCTCAGCAGCCAGCCTCCCTCCCACCCTCCCTGCCTCCCTCTGGTCGGGCACTGCAAGCCACACAGCCACTTGTGTCCCCTGTGTCCCTGGAGGCCGCAGCGCGTTTTGGGTTTTGGAGCGGACGGGCCCCTCTCGGCTTCCGTAGTCCATTTGCCCCCGGAGCCCGCCAGACCCCTGGCTCTAGGAGGCTGCCCAGGCGGTGCTGCCAACTGCCCCCAGGTGCTAGCTAGCGGCAGTGGCAGCGGCCGGCCACGGGGGGAGCACACACACCTGCGGGTGTCCCCGGGCCGCACACACGGACTGCCCCGCGCCTCCGTGGGTTGCAAATGAGCCCTCCGGGAACCCTTGCCTGCCCTAGGGGCTTGTCGGGCGGGGCCGACGCAGGGTGGGTGAGTGGGGGGGGACTGCTGCTGGCACACACCCACTCCTGAAGCCCACTGGGGCGGTCCAAGGGCTATGAGCTCTGAGCTCGGGCACGGGCTGTCCCAGCAGGGCCTCCCGAGGGTGGACCGATATGCTCCCGGACCAAAAGTGTTGTATAGGCCCAGGGCACGACTCTCCTGCGACCCCCAGCACCTCCTGGGTGCCCGCCACCACCCTTGGGCCGGGATGAGGTGCCACCTTGTGCGTGGAAGCCCCGCCCAGAGGCAAGAAGCCCCCAAGGCCCGAGGGCGCGCCCGACCCTGCAGCCCTGCTGCAGCCACAGGGAACGGGATGTCTGAGAGGGCAGCCCCCACTGCCCAAGCCTCCGCTGGCAGTTCCCCGAAGGGCTGGTGGCGGCTGCGCCTCAGCAGCCAGCCTCCCTCCCACACTCCCTGCCTCACTCTGGTCGGGCACTGCAAGCCACACAGCCACTTGTGTCCCCTGTGTCCCTGGAGGCCGCAGCGCGTTTTGGGTTTTGGAGCGGACGGGCCCCTCTCGGCTTCCGTAGTCCATTTGCCCCCAGAGCCCGCCAGACCCCTGGCTCTAGGAGGCTGCCCAGGCGGTGCTGCCAACTGCCCCCAGGTGCTAGCTAGCGGCAGTGGCAGTGGCCGGCCACGGGGGGAGCACACACACCTGCCTGTGTCCCCGGGCCTCACACACGGACTGCCCCGCGCCTCCGTGGGTTGCAAATGAGCCCTCCGGGAACCCTTGCCTGCCCTAGGGACTTGTCGGGCGGGGCTGACGCAGGGTGGGTGAGTGGGGGGGACTGCTTCTGGCACACACCCACTCCTGAAGCCCACTGGGGCGGTCCAAGGGCTATGAGCTCGGAGCTCGGGCACGGGCTGTCCCAGCAGGGCCTCGCGAGGGTGGACCGATATGCTCCCGGACCAAAAGTGTTGTAAAGGCCCAGGGCACGACCCTGCTGCGACCCCCAGCACCTCCTGGGTGCCCGCCACCACCCTTGGGCCGGGATGAGGTGCCACCTTGTGCGTGGAAGCCCCGCCCAGAGGCAAGAAGCCCCCAAGGCCCGAGGGCGCGCCCGACCCTGCAGCCCTGCTGCAGCCACAGGGAACGGGATGTCTGAGAGGGCAGCCCCCACTGCCCAAGCCTCCGCTGGCAGTTCCCCGAAGGGCTGGTGGCGGCTGCGCCTCAGCAGCCAGCCTCCCTCCCACCCTCCCTGCCTCCCTCTGGTCGGGCACTGCAAGCCACACAGCCACTTGTGTCCCCTGTGTCCCTGGAGGCCGCAGCGCGTTTTGGGTTTTGGAGCGGATGGGCCCCTCTCGGCTTCCGTAGTCCATTTGCCCCCTGAGCCCGCCAGACCCCTGGCTCTAGGAGGCTGCCCAAGCGGTGCTGCCAACTGCCCCCAGGTGCTAGCTAGCGGCAGTGGCAGCGGCCGGCCACGGGGGGAGCACACACACCTGCGGGTGTCCCCGGGCCGCACACACGGACTGCCCCGCGCCTCCGTGGGTTGCAAATGAGCCCTCCGGGAACCCTTGCCTGCCCTAGGGGCTTGTCGGGCGGGGCCGATGCAGGGTGGGTGAGTGGGGGGGGACTGCTGCTGGCACACACCCACTCCTGAAGCCCACTGGGGCGGTCCAACGGCTATGAGCTCGGAGCTCGGGCACGGGCTGTCCCAGCAGGGCCTCGCGAGGGTGGACCGATATGCTCCCGGACCAAAAGTGTTGTAAAGGCCCAGGGCATGACTCTCCTGCGACCCCCAGCACCTCCTGGGTGCCCGCCACCACCCTTGGGCCGGGATGAGGTGCCACCTTGTGCCTGGAAGCCACGCCCAGAGGCAAGAAGCCCCCAAGGCCCGAGGGCGCGCCCCACCCTGCAGCCCTGCTGCAGCCACAGGGAACGGGATGTCTGAGAGGGCAGCCCCCACTGCCCAAGCCTCCGCTGGCAGTTCCCCGAAGGGCTGGTGGCGGCTGCGCCTCAGCAGCCAGCCTCCCTCCCACACTCCCTGCCTCACTCTGGTCGGGCACTGCAAGCCACACAGCCACTTGTGTCCCCTGTGTCCCTGGAGGCCGCAGCGCGTTTTGGGTTTTGGAGCGGACGGGCCCCTCTCGGCTTCCGTAGTCCATTTGCCCCCAGAGCCCGCCAGACCCCTGGCTCTAGGAGGCTGCCCAGGCGGTGCTGCCAACTGCCCCCAGGAGCTAGCTAGCGGCAGTGGCAGTGGCCGGCCACGGGGGGAGCACACACACCTGCGAGTGTCCCCGGGCCTCACACACGGACTGCCCCGCGCCTCCGTGGGTTGCAAATGAGCCCTCCGGGAACCCTTGCCTGCCCTAGGGACTTGTCGGGCGGGGCTGACGCAGGGTGGGTGAGTGGGGGGGACTGCTTCTGGCACACACCCACTCCTGAAGCCCACTGGGGCGGTCCAAGGGCTATGAGCTCGGAGCTCGGGCACGGGCTGTCCCAGCAGGGCCTCGCGAGGGTGGACCGATATGCTCCCGGACCAAAAGTGTTGTAAAGGCCCAGGGCACGACCCTGCTGCGACCCCCAGCACCTCCTGGGTGCCCGCCACCACCCTTGGGCCGGGATGAGGTGCCACCTTGTGCGTGGAAGCCCCGCCCAGAGGCAAGAAGCCCCCAAGGCCGGAGGGCGCGCCCGACCCTGCAGCCCTGCTGCAGCCACAGGGAACGGGATGTCTGAGAGGGCAGCCCCCACTGCCCAAGCCTCCGCTGGCAGTTCCCCGAAGGGCTGGTGGCGGCTGCGCCTCAGCAGCCAGCCTCCCTCCCACCCTCCCTGCCTCCCTCTGGTCGGGCACTGCAAGCCACACAGCCACTTGTGTCCCCTGTGTCCCTGGAGGCCGCAGCGCGTTTTGGGTTTTGGAGCGGACGGGCCCCTCTCGGCTTCCGTAGTCCATTTGCCCCCGGAGCCCGCCAGACCCCTGGCTCTAGGAGGCTGCCCAGGCGGTGCTGCCAACTGCCCCCAGGTGCTGGCTAGCGGCAGTGGCAGCGGCCGGCCACGGGGGGAGCACACACACCTGCGGGTGTCCCCGGGCCGCACACATGGACTGCCCCGCGCCTCCCTGGGTTGCAAATGAGCCCTCCGGGAATCCTTGCCTGCCCTAGGGGCTTGTCGGGCGGGGCCGATGCAGGGTGGGTGAGTGGGGGGGGACTGCTGCTGGCACACACCCACTCCTGAAGCCCACTGGGGCGGTCCAAGGGCTATGAGCTCGGAGCTCGGGCACGGGCTGTCCCAGCAGGGCCTCGCGAGGGTGGACCGATATGCTCCCGGACCAAAAGTGTTGTAAAGGCCCAGGGCATGACTCTCCTGCGACCCCCAGCACCTCCTGGGTGCCCGCCACCACCCTTGGGCCGGGATGAGGTGCCACCTTGTGCCTGGAAGCCACGCCCAGAGGCAAGAAGCCCCCAAGGCCCGAGGGCGCGCCCCACCCTGCAGCCCTGCTGCAGCCACAGGGAACGGGATGTCTGAGAGGGCAGCCCCCACTGCCCAAGCCTCCGCTGGCAGTTCCCCGAAGGGCTGGTGGCGGCTGCGCCTCAGCAGCCAGCCTCCCTCCCACACTCCCTGCCTCACTCTGGTCGGGCACTGCAAGCCACACAGCCACTTGTGTCCCCTGTGTCCCTGGAGGCCGCAGCGCGTTTTGGGTTTTGGAGCGGACGGGCCCCTCTCGGCTTCCGTAGTCCATTTGCCCCCAGAGCCCGCCAGACCCCTGGCTCTAGGAGGCTGCCCAGGCGGTGCTGCCAACTGCCCCCAGGTGCTAGCTAGCGGCAGTGGCAGTGGCCGGCCACGGGGGGAGCACACACACCTGCGAGTGTCCCCGGGCCTCACACACGGACTGCCCCGCGCCTCCGTGGGTTGCAAATGAGCCCTCCGGGAACCCTTGCCTGCCCTAGGGACTTGTCGGGCGGGGCTGACGCAGGGTGGGTGAGTGGGGGGGACTGCTTCTGGCACACACCCACTCCTGAAGCCCACTGGGGCGGTCCAAGGGCTATGAGCTCGGAGCTCGGGCACGGGCTGTCCCAGCAGGGCCTCGCGAGGGTGGACCGATATGCTCCCGGACCAAAAGTGTTGTAAAGGCCCAGGGCACGACCCTGCTGCGACCCCCAGCACCTCCTGGGTGCCCGCCACCACCCTTGGGCCGGGATGAGGTGCCACCTTGTGCGTGGAAGCCCCGCCCAGAGGCAAGAAGCCCCCAAGGCTGGAGGGCGCGCCCGACCCTGCAGCCCTGCTGCAGCCACAGGGAACGGGATGTCTGAGAGGGCAGCCCCCACTGCCCAAGCCTCCGCTGGCAGTTCCCCGAAGGGCTGGTGGCGGCTGCGCCTCAGCAGCCAGCCTCCCTCCCACCCTCCCTGCCTCCCTCTGGTCGGGCACTGCAAGCCACACAGCCACTTGTATCCCCTGTGTCCCTGGAGGCCGCAGCGCGTTTTGGGTTTTGGAGCGGACGGGCCCCTCTCGGCTTCCGTAGTCCATTTGCCCCCGGAGCCCGCCAGACCCCTGGCTCTAGGAGGCTGCCCAGGCGGTGCTGCCAACTGCCCCCAGGTGCTGGCTAGCGGCAGTGGCAGCGGCCGGCCACGGGGGGAGCACACACACCTGCGGGTGTCCCCGGGCCGCACACATGGACTGCCCCGCGCCTCCCTGGGTTGCAAATGAGCCCTCCGGGAATCCTTGCCTGCCCTAGGGGCTTGTCAGTCGCGGCCGACGCCCAAGGACCGACCCTGCTGCGACCCCCAGCACCTCCTGGGTGCCCGCCACCACCCTTGGGCCGGGATGAGGTGCCACCTTGTGCGTGGAAGCCCCGCCCAGAGGCAAGAAGCCCCCAAGGCCCGAGGGCGCGCCCGACACTGCAGCCCTGCTGCAGCCACAGGGAACGGGATGTCTGAGAGGGCAGCCTCCACTGCCCAAGCCTCCGCTGGCAGTTCCCCGAAGGGCTGGTGGCGGCTGCGCCTCAGCAGCCAGCCTCCCTCCCACCCTCCCTGCCTCCCTCTGGTCGGGCACTGCAAGCCACACAGCCACTTGTGTCCCCTGTGTCCCTGGAGGCCGCAGCGCGTTTTGGGTTTTGGAGCGGACGGGCCCCTCTCGGCTTCCGTAGTCCATTTGCCCCCGGAGACCGCCAGACCCCTGGCTCTAGGAGGCTGCCCAGGCGGTGCTGCCAACTGCCCCCAGGTGCTAGCTAGCGGCAGTGGCAGCGGCCGGCCACGGGGGGAGCACACACACCTGCGGGTGTCCCCGGGCCGCACACACGGACTGCCCCGCGCCTCCGTGGGTTGCAAATGAGCCCTCCGGGAACCCTTGCCTGCCCTAGGGGCTTGTCGGGCGGGGCCGACGCAGGGTGGGTGAGTGGGGGGGGACTGCTGCTGGCACACACCCACTCCTGAAGCCCACTGGGGCGGTCCAAGGGCTATGAGCTCGGAGCTCGGGCACGGGCTGTCCCAGCAGGGCCTCCCGAGGGTGGACCGATATGCTCCCGGACCAAAAGTGTTGTAAAGGCCCAGGGCACGACTCTCCTGCGACCCCCAGCACCTCCTGGGTGCCCGCCACCACCCTTGGGCCGGGATGAGGTGCCACCTTGTGCGTGGAAGCCCCGCCCAGAGGCAAGAAGCCCCCAAGGCCCGAGGGCGCGCCCGACCCTGCAGCCCTGCTGCAGCCACAGGGAACGGGATGTCTGAGAGGGCAGCCCCCACTGCCCAAGCCTCCGCTGGCAGTTCCCCGAAGGGCTGGTGGCGGCTGCGCCTTAGCAGCCAGCCTCCCTCCCACCCTCCCTGCCTCCCTCTGGTCGGGCACTGCAAGCCACACAGCCACTTGTGTCCCCTGTGTCCCTGGAGGCCGCAGCGCGTTTTGGGTTTTGGAGCGGACGGGCCCCTCTCGGCTTCCGTAGTCCATTTGCCCCCGGAGCCCGCCAGACCCCTGGCTCTAGGAGGCTGCCCAGGCGGTGCTGCCAACTGCCCCCAGGTGCTAGCTAGCGGCAGTGGCAGCGGCCGGCCACGGTGGGAGCACACACACCTGCGGGTGTCCCCGGGCCGCACACACGGACTGCCCCGCACCTCCGTGGGTTGCAAATGAGCCCTCCGGGAACCCTTGCCTGCCCTAGGGGCTTGTCGGGCGGGGCCGACGCAGGGTGGGTGAGTGGGGGGGGACTGCTGCTGGCACACACCCACTCCTGAAGCCCACTGGGGCGGTCCAAGGGCTATGAGCTCGGAGCTCGGGCACGGGCTGTCGCAGCAGGGCCTCCCGAGGGTGGACCGATATGCTCCCGGACCAAAAGTGTTGTAAAGGCCCAGGGCACGACCCTGCTGTGACCCCCAGCACCTCCTGGGTACCCGCCACCACCCTTGGGCCGGGATGAGGTGCCACCTTGTGCGTGGAAGCCCCGCCCAGAGGCAAGAAGCCCCCAAGGCCCGAGGGCGCGCCCGACCCTGCAGCCCTGCTGCAGCCACAGGGAACGGGATGTCTGAGAGGGCAGCCCCCACTGCCCAAGCCTCCGCTGGCAGTTCCCCGAAGGGCTGGTGGCGGCTGCGCCTCAGCAGCCAGCCTCCCTCCCACCCTCCCTGCCTCCCTCTGGTCGGGCACTGCAAGCCACACAGCCACTTGTGTCCCCTGTGTCCCTGGAGGCCGCAGTGCGTTTTGGGTTTTGGAGCGGACGGGCCCCTCTCGGCTTCCGTAGTCCATTTGCCCCCGGAGCCCGCCAGACCCCTGGCTCTAGGAGGCTGCCCAGGCGGTGCTGCCAACTGCCCCCAGGTGCTAGCTAGCGGCAGTGGCAGTGGCCGGCCACGGGGGGAGCACACACACCTGCGAGTGTCCCCGGGCCTCACACACGGACTGCCCCGCGCCTCCGTGGGTTGCAAATGAGCCCTCCGGGAACCCTTGCCTGCCCTAGGGACTTGTCGGGCGGGGCTGACGCAGGGTGGGTGAGTGGGGGGGACTGCTGCTGTCACACACCCACTCCTGAAGCCCACTGGGGCGGTCCAAGGGCTATGAGCTCGGAGCTCGGGCACGGGCTGTCACAGCAGGGCCTCGCGAGGGTGGACCGATATGCTCCCGGACCAAAAGTGTTGTAAAGGCCCAGGGCACGACCCTGCTGCGACCCCCAGCACCTCCTGGGTGCCCGCCACCACCCTTGGGCCGGGATGAGGTGCCACCTTGTGCGTGGAAGCCCCGCCCAGAGGCAAGAAGCCCCCAAGGCCGGAGGGCGCGCCCGACCCTGCAGCCCTGCTGCAGCCACAGGGAACGGGATGTCTGAGAGGGCAGCCCCCACTGCCCAAGCCTCCGCTGGCAGTTCCCCGAAGGGCTGGTGGCGGCTGCGCCTCAGCAGCCAGCCTCCCTCCCACCCTCCCTGCCTCCCTCTGGTCGGGCACTGCAAGCCACACAGCCACTTGAGTCCCCTGTGTCCCTGGAGGCCGCAGCGCGTTTTGGGTTTTGGAGCGGACGGGCCCCTCTCGGCTTCCGTAGTCCATTTGCCCCCGGAGACCGCCAGACCCCTGGCTCTAGGAGGCTGCCCAGGCGGTGCTGCCAACTGCCCCCAGGTGCTAGCTAGCGGCAGTGGCAGCGGCCGGCCACGGGGGGAGCACACACACCAGCGGGTGTCCCCGGGCCGCACACATGGACTGCCCCGCGCCTCCCTGGGTTGCAAATGAGCCCTCCGGGAACCCTTGCCTGCCCTAGGGGCTTGTCAGTCGCGGCCGACGCCCACGGACCGACCCTGCTGCGACCCCCAGCACCTCCTGGGTGCCCGCCACCACCCTTGGGCCGGGATGAGGTGCCACCTTGTGCGTGGAAGCCCCGCCCAGAGGCAAGAAGCCCCCAAGGCCCGAGGGCGCGCCCGACCCTGCAGCCCTGCTGCAGCCACAGGGAACGGGATGTCTGAGAGGGCAGCCTCCACTGCCCAAGCCTCCGCTGGCAGTTCCCCGAAGGGCTGGTGGCGGCTGCGCCTCAGCAGCCAGCCTCCCTCCCACCCTCCCTGCCTCCCTCTGGTCAGGCACTGCAAGCCACACAGCCACTTGTGTCCCCTGTGTCCCTGGAGGCCGCAGCGCGTTTTGGGTTTTGGAGCGCACGGGCCCCTCTCGGCTTCCGTAGTCCATTTGCCCCCGGAGCCCGCCAGACCCCTGGCTCTAGGAGGCTGCCCAGGCGGTGCTGCCAACTGCCCCCAGGTGCTAGCTAGCGGCAGTGGCAGCGGCCGGCCACGGGGGGAGCACACACACCTGCGGGTGTCCCCGGGCCGCACACACTGACTGCACCTCGCCTCCGTGGGTTGCAAATGAGCCCTCCGGGAACCCTTGCCTGCCCTAGGGGCTTGTCGGGCGGGGCCGACGCAGGGTGGGTGAGTGGGGGGGGACTGCTGCTGGCACACACCCACTCCTGAAGCCCACTGGGGCGGTCCAAGGGCTATGAGCTCGGAGCTCGGGCACGGGCTGTCCCAGCAGGGCCTCCCGAGGGTGGACCGATATGCTCCCGGACCAAAAGTGTTGTAAAGGCCCAGGGCACGACTCTCCTGCGACCCCCAGCACCTCCTGGGTGCCCGCCACCACCCTTGGGCCGGGATGAGGTGCCACCTTGTGCGTGGAAGCCCCGCCCAGAGGCAAGAAGCCCCCAAGGCCCGAGGGCGCGCCCGACCCTGCAGCCCTGCTGCAGCCACAGGGAACGGGATGTCTGAGAGGGCAGCCCCCACTGCCCAAGCCTCCGCTGGCAGTTCCCCGAAGGGCTGGTGGCGGCTGCGCCTCAGCAGCCAGCCTCCCTCCCACCCTCCCTGCCTCCCTCTGGTCGGGCACTGCAAGCCACACAGCCACTTGTGTCCCCTGTGTCCCTGGAGGCCGCAGCGCGTTTTGGGTTTTGGAGCGGACGGGCCCCTCTCGGCTTCCGTAGTCCATTTGCCCCCGGAGCCCGCCAGACCCCTGGCTCTAGGAGGCTGCCCATGTAAGACCCCCGACAGGTGTCTCACACTTTTACCGACCCCAGAAACACGATTCCAATCCAATCGCTGCAAGTGCATGAGGAAGTTTATTACATCTGCGCAGATGGGCCATCTCTGTGCAAGAAGAGAGGCACTGATCATCAACCGCACAGCGTATTTAAGATTAAAAACCACAACATTAGCATATCTCCATAGCATGACACAGAGGATCACAAGATAAACCGCAGCATGACAAACCATCATAAGATCCAGGGTGAGGGTACAAAAGACCTTAAGCAAGCATAAACACGGGGTCATCATGACCAAAAACTTAACATAGCTCCTAAAATAATAATCATATGCTCAATTATCTCATAAAAGCATTAGCACAATCATCACATGCTACAAATTTAACTAAAATTCAACTAGCACATGAAGGCATTTTGCAAGCCCAGCTATTTTGTACAAAAGCAGAACAATATGCAGTTAGCCAAGCGACTCCATTTTAAACCCAGGCTGCCTAATTTCTTTCTTTAAACCTGTCTAATTTCCTTCATTCCCCCCTTTTCTTTTCGTCAAATTTTAATCTTAAAATTTAAGGGATTACTTCTTTAAATTTTGTCCCACATTGGTAACAATTCCTTTGTTTTATAGGGGAGTCTGATCAAAAAAACAGGTGCAAGGAGGGCCACCATATCCCAGAAGGGGCCACGCGGGCCACACAACCTCAGCGGTACCAGATATTACCTCCCACGTGATCTTCATTGGGATATGTGGGCTGCCCATCACCGGGGTAAAACAATACAGCCAATCTTATAAGCACAGAAGCAAGTCTGCAGGGTAGGGGAAGTAGGCCCCGCAGAATACAAAGTTACAAAAAGGCATCAAAATTCAAAAACAGAAAATACAACAGAGACAAAAAAACAGAAAACACATTCCTAAAGAAGTCATACAAATTTGGATTAATACCTGGTGCCTGTTCAGCTGAATTGACCCAAATACTTTCTGTGACTTTCACACACCCTCTTCGACTTACTTTAAACATTTTACCATTTCCATTTCAGTCTAGAGTAAACTAGCCATCCGGATAAAGTCATTCTGACAAACCATGTCCTTTCCTTATATAAAAAGCTCTCTCTCTTTTAAACCCTTTTCACCAACAATACTTTTTTTCTTTTATGTCCTTCATTTTTAAACTTTGGCACTGCTGGGTCAGGACCAAGGCGTGAGTGATAAAACAATTTTACTTTTAATAAACTAAAGAAGCCTATTTATTATACAGGGTAATAATTAAAAGTAATATTCTTTTTTTAGCAATGACAATTTCACACAGATCTGTTTGGTAACTTTCAAAAAATCTTTTAACCAGAATTATGTATAAAGCAGAGCCTCTTCCACTTCTTGCTGGATGGAAAAGGTGACGTTCTGCAGCACTCTGGACGTCTTGCTCAATCCCTGTCCAGGCTGCGGCGTCTTCAGGATATACAGCAAATAGTCCTAAGCCAGCATATGCACATAGGCAAACTCGCAGTCACTCATCTTCCGCTGCTCGGAGAGCAGAGCCAAGGACTGCTTCTTCAGGAAGCCTTTAAAAAAAAAGCCCTAAAAGGCAGACATTTAAGCAAAGCCTGGCAAAATAGGGAAGTTGCAAAAGTGTAGCAGCATATAAAAAATATGTAGCATTATAAAAATGTGTAGCAGCAATTTGACCCAGTCTCCAGTGCCAGCCTCCACCATTAATTATACGTTTTACCTAACTATGTCCCCAGTACCCTGGCCACCGCTACCACCATCTGACTTACCCTATAAACACAATGTAACTTTCTATTTCCAACACCTGTGCCACCGTCTGACTTACCCTGGAGACGAAAGCCGGCCCGGTGTCTGACCCCAGTACCTTTGATAGTCCAAATCAGGGAAACATTGGCGCAATTCTTCTTCCTGGTCGATAAAGCCTCTGTCCATTTTGAGTTCCCCGTGGGTAGTGGCGAGAGCGTACCTGCTGTTCTTGTGCATTGCCACCCGCTCCTTTTTCTTAGCTGCACGGAGTGCATGGTCCATAGCGATCAGCCCTGCCTGCAGAGCAGAGTCCTCGGGGGGTTGAAGGTGGAAACCCAGACGTGTCCCAATGAGGGAGGGGCCGAGGGGCCGCTGTCGCCCAGTCTCACCACTCCGCTGCTGTCATCTTTTCTCTTGTCGTCTTGCATGGGTCGTTTCGGTCAGTTCAGTCTCGTGTGGCAGTCGTACACCACTTGACTCCCGTTGTTAGTCGGACCTTAGGCAGACTTGTCCTTTTGGGCACTTTTCTGTGCTTTTGCCAGTCTCCGGGGGTCCCTGCTTACCCTGATTCTCCCTTACTCTGCTTCCTGTTAACTGTGGTGGTCAGGATCCTAGTTAGTTCCTCTTTCTTAGCCCATTTTAAACTTCCCCTTTTTTAACTAAAAAACTTTAACCCCTTCAGCTAAACTCCTCAGGGGAGTCTGGCAGTAGAGACTGAATCTTTTACAAAATTCCATTTAAGTGTAGTAAAATTAATGTTAGTAAAACAGGCCCTGCAAGTCCTGTCAGGGCTTGTCTTCCCAGTTATATGGAGGAGGAGGACGGCCAGTTAGAACGGGCCGGGGGTCCTCCCTCCTCTGCTTCATTCTAACTGTTACATTTTTGTAGGTTTGTACAATCTTAACTATTTATTTCCCTTTTGGCTAGACCTCCCGTTTGATCCACATTTGAACTAGCAATACATTTGAACTAGCAACGCCTGGTTGTTTAGCGTTAGCTGGACGGAGACTTCATCGGTCCCTTTTAAAGGATCTGGCTTCTGAGCCAGAGACTGGAGCAGCTAGAAAGAAACATGTTTATAGCTGAAGTTTAGCATCATTTTACATCTTGGCACCACTTTTAATTTAAACAGCCGATCAGGATGAGAGATCTCTTTTTGACATCTCCAGGGGCCCTCTGGGGGTGTCAAAAGTTCGGATAATTTAGAACTTGGATTTTTAGAAAGTCTGTTAAAGGTGCCAAGAGAACTTAGAGTATCTGGTCAAAATAGAATTCCTTAACATCCTGAAATAGTAGCCATTTATTAGTCAGGGTGATTTTTACACTTTTAAACCAGATTTGATCATAATACTTAACAATGCTTCTTATTAATTTAAACTTAACAAAAACAGTAGAGTACACAATAGATCACTTTGGTAAAACATGAATTTTATGTCTGTTGTTAAGTAAACCAGAAATAAAAACCTTGAACATAAGGGTTTACATAATTTAGAACTACCCAACAGAGTCAAAAAGAGCTTATAGGACCTAACTCTAAAAATGGCAGAATAACTGATTCAGTAGACACTGTTAAAATAGACATTACAATTTTTGCAAAAACAGATTTTAAAACTTAAACCATTTTTAGGTATTTTGTTGTAACAGAAAATCAGACTTTAACTTTAGGTCAATGTAATTTTGGCATTAGCACTTAACCCAAAGAAAACTCTGTAAACAATTCTAAAGTTGCAAACCCTTTAAAACTTTTTATGACTTGCTTACATTTTCTGAAACTTTATACCTGTAGTTACTTTTACATAGTCTTAAATTGTTATGTATAGACAATCTATGAAAATACATGTTAACAAACTCAAACAGTCTCTCCTATCGAATTTAAGATGTAAAAAGTACAATACATTTTTTTTTTTTTTTTTACATTTTGCTTAGCATTGATGCCTAGATGGCTTAAGACACTGAGTTCTGAATTAAAAGTCAAAATTACATTTCCATGCTTTTAAGTAACATAAGAATAACTCCTCCTGGACAGCAAACATGGACATAACTTTGAAAAGACAGCATAGGTCTGA
Organism: Lepus europaeus; assembly: GCF_033115175.1. Classification (NCBI taxonomy): domain Eukaryota; kingdom Metazoa; phylum Chordata; class Mammalia; order Lagomorpha; family Leporidae; genus Lepus; species Lepus europaeus. The sequence goes on from NW_026909046.1 coordinate 112,260, forward strand.
CACCATTTATAACATTTTAATATATTTTACATAATCTAAATTGACTCAAGCAGCGGTTACTTTAACAAATTTTAGAGTCTCATCCTTTGAGAGTTCCAGGGATCCGACTGGAAGCCCAAAGTTGGAAGACTCAGTTTAGAATTTAAGCTGTCAGAGTCAAGCAGTTTGGCCAACAATTAGTACACTTCTAATCAATTGGGTAATCACTCAAACACTGAAAACAGATAAACAACATAAACAACTTCGCGTTGCAGTTTTCCCAATTAAGACTCATAAAGTAAAACTCAAAGATGTAGTTAATTCCTGTCCCATATTGAAGGGGAAAGGCAAATAAGGAAAGTATATTAAAACGCAGAAAACAACCACAAGACTCACAAATCACAAGACTTTACAAAGACACTGCGCACAACACTGGAACGAGACCTGCGCACCCTAATGAGACGAGACCTGCGCGCAACAAAACTGAAACCAAAACGGGAGTGGCTGCTGCCACCAGCTCTTCTCCCGGGGAAAAAACCCTACTGAATCCTAACCAGAGCTTCCGATGAGAGCGAAGCGGCTGCCACCCGCCACGCTCCCCTGGTAAGCTTAATAATGGGAGCGAAGCGGCTGCCACCCGCCAGGCCCCCCCCAGAATACCGCCAATGGAGCGTCCTCCAAGGGCCTGAGCCAGGGGTCTTGACACGTCTGTCCTTCCTACTACTGGCTCTTTTCAGATACAGGTCCTGCAGGCACAATCTCAGTAAAACATGAACCTCCGGTACGTCAAGCGCCCCGGGAAAAAAATAAAAAAATAACAAAATCAACAAAACACACAAAAACACTTAAAACAGCAAAAACTTACCTCCGATTGGAAAATGGAGCGTGGGTCTGGGGTCTCGAGTCTCGGTGGGACCTCCAAGAATGTAAGACCCCCGACAGGTGTCTCACACTTTTACCGACCCCAGAAACACGATTCCAATCCAATCGCTGCAAGTGCATGAGGAAGTTTATTACATCTGCGCAGATGGGCCATCTCTGTGCAAGAAGAGAGGCACTGATCATCAACCGCACAGCGTATTTAAGATTAAAAACCACAACATTAGCATATCTCCATAGCATGACACAGAGGATCACAAGATAAACCGCAGCATGACAAACCATCATAAGATCCAGGGTGAGGGTACAAAAGACCTTAAGCAAGCATAAACACGGGGTCATCATGACCAAAAACTTAACATAGCTCCTAAAATAATAATCATATGCTCAATTATCTCATAAAAGCATTAGCACAATCATCACATGCTACAAATTTAACTAAAATTCAACTAGCACATGAAGGCATTTTGCAAGCCCAGCTATTTTGTACAAAAGCAGAACAATATGCAGTTAGCCAAGCGACTCCATTTTAAACCCAGGCTGCCTAATTTCTTTCTTTAAACCTGTCTAATTTCCTTCACCCAGGCGGTGCTGCCAACTGCCCCCAGGTGCTAGCTAGCGGCAGTGGCAGCGGCCGGCCACGGTGGGAGCACACACACCTGCGGGTGTCCCCGGGCCGCACACACGGACTGCGTGGGTTGCAAATGAGCCCTCCGGGAACCCTTGCCTGCCCTAGGGGCTTGTCGGGCGGGGCCGACGCAGGGTGGGTGAGTGGGGGGGACTGCTGCTGGCACACACCCACTCCTGAAGCCCACTGGGGCGGTCCAAGGGCTATGAGCTCGGAGCTCGGGCACGGGCTGTCCCAGCATGGCCTCCCGAGGGTGGACCGATATGCTCCCGGACCAAAAGTGTTGTAAAGGCCCAGGGCACGACCCTGCTGCGACCCCCAGCACCTCCTGGGTGCCCGCCACCACCCTTGGGCCGGGATGAGGTGCCACCTTGTGCGTGGAAGCCCCGCCCAGAGGCAAGAAGCCCCCAAGGCCCGAGGGCGCGCCCGACCCTGCAGCCCTGCTGCAGCCACAGGGAACGGGATGTCTGAGAGGGCAGCCCCCACTGCCCAAGCCTCCGCTGGCAGTTCCCCGAAGGGCTGGTGGCGGCTGCGCCTCAGCAGCCAGCCTCCCTCCCACCCTCCCTGCCTCCCTCTGGTCGGGCACTGCAAGCCACACAGCCACTTGTGTCCCCTGTGTCCCTGGAGGCCGCAGCGCGTTTTGGGTTTTGGAGCGGACGGGCCCCTCTCGGCTTCCGTAGTCCATTTGCCCCCGGAGCCCGCCAGACCCCTGGCTCTAGGAGGCTGCCCAGGCGGTGCTGCCAACTGCCCCCAGGTGCTAGCTAGCGGCAGTGGCAGTGGCCGGCCACGGGGGGAGCACACACACCTGCGGGTGTCCCCGGGCCGCACACACGGACTGCCCCGCCCCTCCGTGGGTTGCAAATGAGCCCTCCGGGAACCCTTGCCTGCCCTAGGGGCTTGTCGGGCGGGGCCGACGCAGGGTGGGTGAGTGGGGGGGGACTGCTGCTGGCACACACCCACTCCTGAAGCCCACTGGGGCGGTCCAAGGGCTATGAGCTCGGAGCTCGGGCACGGGCTGTCCCAGCAGGGCCTCCCGAGGGTGGACCGATATGCTCCCGGACCAAAAGTGTTGTAAAGGCCCAGGGCACGACCCTGCTGCGACCCCCAGCACCTCCTGGGTGCCCGCCACCACCCTTGGGCCGGGATGAGGTGCCACCTTGTGCGTGGAAGCCCCGCCCAGAGGCAAGAAGCCCCCAAGGCCCGAGGGCGCGCCCGACCCTGCAGCCCTGCTGCAGCCACAGGGAACGGGATGTCTGATGTCTGAGTGGGCAGCCCCCACTGCCCAAGCCTCCGCTGGCAGTTCCCCGAAGGGCTGGTGGTGGCTGCGCCTCAGCAGCCAGCCTCCCTCCCACCCTCCCTGCCTCCCTCTGGTCGGGCACTGCAAGCCACACAGCCACTTGTGTCCCCTGTGTCCCTGGAGGCCGCAGCGCGTTTTGGGTTTTGGAACGGACGGGCCCCTCTCGGCTTCCGTAGTCCATTTGCCCCCGGAGCCCGCCAGACCCCTGGCTCTAGGAGGCTGCCCAGGCGGTGCTGCCAACTGCCCCCAGGTGCTAGCTAGCGGCAGTGGCAGCGGCCGGCCACGGGGGGAGCACACACACCTGCGGGTGTCCCCGGGCCGCACACACGGACTGCCCCGCGCCTCCGTGGGTTGCAAATGAGCCCTCCGGGAACCCTTGCCTGCCCTAGGGGCTTGTCGGGCGGGGCCGACGCAGGGTGGGTGAGTGGGGGGGGACTGCTGCTGGCACACACCCACTCCTGAAGCCCACTGGGGCGGTCCAAGGGCTATGAGCTCGGAGCTCGGGCACGGGCTGTCCCAGCAGGGCCTCCCGAGGGTGGACCGATATGCTCCCGGACCAAAAGTGTTGTAAAGGCCCAGGGCACGACCCTGCTGCGACCCCCAGCACCTCCTGGGTGCCCGCCACCACCCTTGGGCCGGGATGAGGTGCCACCTTGTGCGTGGAAGCCCCGCCCAGAGGCAAGAAGCCCCCAAGGCCCGAGGGCGCACCCGACCCTGCAGCCCTGCTGCAGCCACAGGGAATGGGATGTCTGAGAGGGCAGCCCCCACTGCCCAAGCCTCCGCTGGCAGTTCCCCGAAGGGCTGGTGGTGGCTGCGCCTCAGCAGCCAGCCTCCCTCCCACCCTCCCTGCCTCCCTCTGGTCGGGCACTGCAAGCCACACAGCCACTTGTGTCCCCTGTGTCCCTGGAGGCCGCAGCGCGTTTTGGGTTTTGGAGCGGACGGGCCCCTCTCGGCTTCCGTAGTCCATTTGCCCCCGGAGCCCGCCAGACACCTGGCTCTAGGAGGCTGCCCAGGCGGTGCTGCCAACTGCCCCCAGGTGCTAGCTAGCGGCAGTGGCAGCGGCCGGCCACGGGGGGAGCACACACACCTGCGGGTGTCCCTGGGCCGCACACAGGGACTGCCCCGCGCCTCCCTGGTTGCAAATGAGCCCTCCGGGAACACTTGCCTGCCCTAGGGGCTTGTCGGGCGGGGCCGACGCAGGGTGGGTGAGTGGGGGGGGACTGCTGCTGGCACACACCCACTCCTGAAGCCCACTGGGGCGGTCCAAGGGCTATGAGCTCGGAGCTCGGGCACGGGCTGTCCCAGCTGGCCCTCCCGAGGGTGGACCGATATGCTCCCGGACCAAAAGTGTTGTAAAGGCCCAGGGCACGACTCTCCTGCGATCCCCAGCACCTCATGGGTGCCCGCCACCACCCTTGGGCCGGGATGAGGTGCCACCTTGTGCGTGGAAGCCCCGCCCAGAGGCAAGAAGCCCCGAAGGCCCGAGGGCGCGCCCGACCCTGCAGCCCTGCTGCAGCCACAGGGAACGGGATGTCTGAGAGGGCAGTCCCTACTGCCCAAGCCTCCGCTGGCAGTTCCCCGAAGGGCTGGTGGCGGCTGCACCTCAGCAGCCAGCCTCCCTCCCACCCTCCCTGCCTCCCTCTGGTCGGGCACTGCAAGCCACACAGCCACTTGTGTCCCCTGTGTCCCTGGAGGCCGCAGCGCGTTTTGGGTTTTGGAGCGGACGGGCCCCTCTCGGCTTCCGTAGTCCATTTGCCCCCTGAGCCCGCCAGACCCCTGGCTCTAGGAGGCTGCCCAGGCGGTGCTGCCAACTGCCCCCAGGTGCTAGCTAGCGGCAGTGGCAGCGGCCGGCCACGGGGGGAGCACACACACCTGCGGGTGTCCCCGGGCCGCACACACGGACTGCCCCGCGCCTCCGTGGGTTGCAAATGAGCCCTCCGGGAACCCTTGCCTGCCCTAGGGGCTTGTCGGGCGGGGCCGACGCAGGGTGGGTGAGTGGGGGGGGGACTGCTGCTGGCACACACCCACTCCTGAAGCCCACTGGGGCGGTCCAAGGGCTATGAGCTCGGAGCTCGGGCACGGGCTGTCGCAGCAGGGCCTCCCGAGGGTGGACCGATATGCTCCCGGACCAAAAGTGTTGTAAAGGCCCAGGGCACGACCCTGCTGCGACCCCCAGCACCTCCTGGGTGCCCGCCACCACCCTTGGGCCGGGATGAGGTGCCACCTTGTGCGTGGAAGCCCCGCCCAGAGGCAAGAAGCCCCCAAGGCCCGAGGGCGCGCCCGACCCTGCAGCCCTGCTGCAGCCACAGGGAACGGGATGTCTGAGAGGGCAGCCCCCACTGCCCAAGCCTCCGCTGGCAGTTCCCCGAAGGGCTGGTGGCGGCTGCGCCTCAGCAGCCAGCCTCCCTCCCACCCTCCCTGCCTCCCTCTGGTCGGGAACTGCAAGCCACACAGCCACTTGTGTCCCCTGTGTCCCTGGAGGCCGCAGCGCGTTTTGGGTTTTGGAGCGGACGGGCCCCTCTCGGCTTCCGTAGTCCATTTGCACCCGGAGCCCGCCAGACACCTGGCTCTAGGAGGCTGCCCAGGCGGTGCTGCCAACTGCCCCCAGGTGCTAGCTAGCGGCAGTGGCAGCGGCCGGCCACGGGGGGAGCACACACACCTGCGGGTTTCCCCGGGCCGCACACAGGGACTGCCCCGCGCCTCCGTGGGTTGCAAATGAGCCCTCCGGGAACCCTTGCCTGCCCTAGGGGCTTGTCGGGCGGGGCCGACGCAGGGTGGGTGAGTGGGGGGGGACTGCTGCTGGCACACACCCACTCCTGAAGCCCACTGGGGCGGTCCAAGGGCTATGAGCTCGGAGCTCGGGCACGGGCTGTCCCAGCTGGCCCTCCCGAGGGTGGACCGATATGCTCCCGGACCAAAAGTGTTTTAAAGGCCTAGGGCACGACCCTGCTGCGACCCCCAGCACCTCCTGGGTGCCCGCCACCACCCTTGGGCCGGGATGAGGTGCCACCTTGTGCGTGGCAGCCCCGCCCAGAGGCAAGAAGCCCCCAAGGCCCGAGGGCACGCCCGACCCTGCAGCCCTGCTGCAGCCACAGGGAACGGGATGTCTGAGAGGGCAGCCCACACTGCCCAAGCCTCCGCTGGCAGTTCCCCGAAGGGCTGGTGGCGGCTGCGCCTCAGCAGCCAGCCTCCCTCCCACCCTCCCTGCCTCCCTCTGGTCGGGCACTGCAAGCCACACAGCCACTTGTGTCCCCTGTGTCCCTGGAGGCCGCAGCGCGTTTTGGGTTTTGGAGCGGACGGGCCCCTCTCGGCTTCCGTAGTCCATTTGCCCCCTGAGCCCGACAGACCCCTGGCTCTAGGAGGCTGCCCAGGCGGTGCTGCCAACTGCCCCCAGGTGCTAGCTAGCGGCAGTGGCAGCGGCCGGCCACGGGGGGAGCACACACACCTGCGGGTGTCCCCGGGCCGCACACACGGACTGCCCCGCGCCTCCGTGGGTTGCAAATGAGCCCTCCGGGAACCCTTGCCTGCCCTAGGGGCTTGTCTGGCGGGTCCGACGCAGGGTGGGTGACTGGGGGGGGACTGCTGCTGGCACACACCCACTCCTGAAGCCCACTGGGGCGGTCCAAGGGCTATGAGCTCGGAGCTCGGGCACGGGCTGTCCCAGCTGGCCCTCCCGAGGGTGGACCGATATGCTCCCGGACCAAAAGTGTTGTAAAGGCCCAGGGCACGACCCTGCTGCGACCCCCAGCACCTCCTGGGTGCCCGCCACCACCCTTGGGCCGGGATGAGGTGCCACCTTGTGCGTGGAAGCCCCGCCCAGAGGCAAGAAGCCCCCAAGGCCCGAGGGCGCGCCCGACCCTGCAGCCCTGCTGCAGCCACAGGGAACGGGATGTCTGAGAGGGCAGCCCCCACTGCCCAAGCCTCCGCTGGCAGTTCCCCGAAGGGCTGGTGGCGGCTGCGCCTCAGCAGCCAGCCTCCCTCCCACCCTCCCTGCCTCCCTCTGGTCGGGCACTGCAAGCCACACAGCCACTTGTGTCCCCTGTGTCCCTGGAGGCCGCAGCGCGTTTTGGGTTTTGGAGCGGACGGGCCCCTCTCGGCTTCCGTAGTCCATTTGCCCCCGGAGCCCGCCAGACCCCTGGCTCTAGGAGGCTGCCCAGGCGGTGCTGCCAACTGCCCCCAGGTGCTAGCTAGCGGCAGTGGCAGCGGCCGGCCACGGGGGGAGCACACACACCTGCGGGTGTCCCCGGGCCGCACACACGGACTGCCCCGCGCCTCTGTGGGTTGCAAATGAGCCCTCCGGGAACCCTTGCCTGCCCTAGGGGCTTGTCGGGCGGGGCCGACGCAGGGTGGGTGAGTGGGGGGGGACTGCTGCTGGCACACACCCACTCCTGAAGCCCACTGGGGCGGTCCAAGGGCTATGAGCTCGGAGCTCGGGCACGGGCTGTCCCAGCTGGCCCTCCCGAGGGTGGACCGATATGCTCCCGGACCAAAAGTGTTGTAAAGGCCCAGGGCACGACTCTCCTGCGACCCCCAGCACGTCCTGGGTGCCCGCCACCACCCTTGGGCCGGGATGAGGTGCCACCTTGTGCGTGGAAGCCCCGCCCAGAGGCAAGAAGCCCCCAAGGCCCGAGGGCGCGCCCGACCCTGCAGCCCTGCTGCAGCCACAGGGAACGGGATGTCTGAGAGGGCAGCCCCCACTGCCCAAGCCTCCGCTGGCAGTTCCCCGAAGGGCTGGTGGCGGCTGCGCCTCAGCAGCCAGCCTCCCTCCCACCCTCCCTGCCTCCCTCTGGTCGGGCACTGCAAGCCACACAGCCACTTGTGTCCCCTGTGTCCCTGGAGGCCGCAGCGCGTTTTGGGTTTTGGAGCGGACGGGCCCCTCTCGGCTTCCGTAGTCCATTTGCCCCCGGAGCCCGCCAGACCCCTGGCTCTAGGAGGCTGCCCAGGCGGTGCTGCCAACTGCCCCCAGGTGCTAGCTAGCGGCAGTGGCAGCGGCCGGCCACGGGGGGAGCACACACACCTGCGGGTGTCCCCGGGCCGCACACACGGACTGCCCCGCGCCTCCGTGGGTTGCAAATGAGCCCTCCCGGAACCCTTGCCTGCCCTAGGGGCTTGTCGGGCGGGGCCGACGCAGGGTGGGTGAGTGGGGGGGGACTGCTGCTGGCACACACCCACTCCTGAAGCCCACTGGGGCGGTCCAAGGGCTATGAGCTCGGAGCTCGGGCACGGGCTGTCGCAGCAGGGCCTCCCGAGGGTGGACCGATATGCTCCCGGACCAAAAGTGTTGTAAAGGCCCAGGGCACGACCCTGCTGCGACCCCCAGCACCTCCTGGGTGCCCGCCACCACCCTTGGGCCGGGATGAGGTGCCACCTTGTGCGTGGAAGCCCCGCCCAGAGGCAAGAAGCCCCCAAGGCCCGAGGGCGCGCCCGACCCTGCAGCCCTGCTGCAGCCACAGGGAACGGGATGTCTGAGAGGGCAGCCCCCACTGCCCAAGCCTCCGCTGGCAGTTCCCCGAAGGGCTGGTGGCGGCTGCGCCTCAGCAGCCAGCCTCCCTCCCACCCTCCCTGCCTCCCTCTGGTCGGGCACTGCAAGCCACACAGCCACTTGTGTCCCCTGTGTCCCTGGAGGCCGCAGCGCGTTTTGGGTTTTGGAGCGGACGGGCCCCTCTCGGCTTCCGTAGTCCATTTGCCCCCGGAGCCCGCCAGACCCCTGGCTCTAGGAGGCTGCCCAGGCGGTGCTGCCAACTGCCCCCAGGTGCTAGCTAGCGGCAGTGGCAGCGGCCGGCCACGGGGGGAGCACACACACCTGCGGGTGTCCCCGGGCCGCACACACGGACTGCGTGGGTTGCAAATGAGCCCTCCGGGAACCCTTGCCTGCCCTAGGGGCTTGTCGGGCGGGGCCGACGCAGGGTGGGTGAGTGGGGGGGACTGCTGCTGGCACACACCCACTCCTGAAGCCCACTGGGGCGGTCCAAGGGCTATGAGCTCGGAGCTCGGGCACGGGCTGGCCCAGCATGGCCTCCCGAGGGTGGACCGATATGCTCCCGGACCAAAAGTGTTGTAAAGGCCCAGGGCACGACCCTGCTGCGACCCCCAGCACCTCCTGGGTGCCTGCCACCACCCTTGGGCCGGGATGAGGTGCCACCTTGTGCGTGGAAGCCCCGCCCAGAGGCAAGAAGCCCCCAAGGCCCGAGGGCGCGCCCGACCCTGCAGCCCTGCTGCAGCCACAGGGAACGGGATGTCTGAGAGGGCAGCCCCCACTGCCCAAGCCTCCGCTGGCAGTTCCCCGAAGGGCTGGTGGCGGCTGCGCCTCAGTAGCCAGCCTCCCTCCCACCCTCCCTGCCTCCCTCTGGTCGGGCACTGCAAGCCACACAGCCACTTGTGTCCCCTGTGTCCCTGGAGGCCGCAGCGCGTTTTGGGTTTTGGAGCGGACGGGCCCCTCTCGGCTTCCGTAGTCCATTTGCCCCCGGAGCCCGCCAGACCCCTGGCTCTAGGAGGCTGCCCAGGCGGTGCTGCCAACTGCCCCCAGGTGCTAGCTAGCGGCAGTGGCAGCGGCCGGCCACGGGGGGAGCACACACACCTGCGGGTGTCCCCGGGCCGCACACACGGACTGCCCCGCGCCTCCGTGGGTTGCAAATGAGCCCTCCGGGAACCCTTGCCTGCCCTAGGGGCTTGTCGGGCGGGGCCGACGCAGGGTGGGTGAGTGGGGGGGACTGCTGCTGGCACACACCCACTCCTGAAGCCCACTGGGGCGGTCCAAGGGCTATGAGCTCGGAGCTCGGGCACGGGCTGTCCCAGCAGGGCCTCCCGAGGGTGGACCGATATGCTCCCGGACCAAAAGTGTTGTAAAGGCCCAGGGCACGACCCTGCTGCGACCCCCAGCACCTCCTGGGTGCCCGCCACCACCCTTGGGCCGGGATGAAGTGCCACCTTGTGCGTGGAAGCCCCGCCCAGAGGCAAGAAGCCCCCAAGGCCCGAGGGCGCGCCCGACCCTGCAGCCCTGCTACAGCCACAGGGAACGGGATGTCTGAGAGGGCAGCCCCCACTGCCCAAGCCTCCGCTGGCAGTTCCCCGAAGGGCTGGTGGCGGCTGCGCCTCAGCAGCCAGCCTCCCTCCCACCCTCCCTGCCTCCCTCTGGTCGGGCACTGCAAGCCACACAGCCACTTGTGTCCCCTGTGTCCCTGGAGGCCGCAGCGCGTTTGGGTTTTGGAGCGGATGGGCCCCTCTCGGCTTCCGTAGTCCATTTGCCCCCTGAGCCCGCCAGACCCCTGGCTCTAGGAGGCTGCCCAGGCGGTGCTGCCAACTGCCCCCAGGTGCTAGCTAGCGGCAGTGGCAGCGGCCGGCCACGGGGGGAGCACACACACCTGCGGGTGTCCCCGGGCCGCACACACGGACTGCCCCGCGCCTCCGTGGGTTGCAAATGAGCCCTCCGGGAACCCTTGCCTGCCCTAGGGGCTTGTCGGGCGGGGCCGACGCAGGGTGGGTGAGTGGGGGGGGACTGCTGCTGGCACACACCCACTCCTGAAGCCCACTGGGGCGGTCCAAGGGCTATGAGCTCAGAGCTCGGGCACGGGCTGTCGCAGCAGGGCCTCCCGAGGGTGGACCGATATGCTCCCGGACCAAAAGTGTTGTAAAGGCACAGGGCACGACCCTGCTGCGACCCCCAGCACCTCCTGGGTGCCCGCCACCACCCTTGGGCCGGGATGAGGTGCCACCTTGTGCGTGGAAGCCCCGCCCAGAGGCAAGAAGCCCCCAAGGCCCGAGGGCGCGCCCGACCCTGCAGCCCTGCTGCAGCCACAGGGAACGGGATGTCTGAGAGGGCAGCCCCCACTGCCCAAGCCTCCGCTGGCAGTTCCCCGAAGGGCTGGTGGCGGCTGCGCCTCAGCAGCCAGCCTCCCTCCCACCCTCCCTGCCTCCCTCTGGTCGGGCACTGCAAGCCACACAGCCACTTGTGTCCCCTGTGTCCCTGGAGGCCGCAGCGCGTTTTGGGTTTTGGAGCGGACGGGCCCCTCTCGGCTTCCGTAGTCCATTTGCCCCCGGAGCCCGCCAGACCCCTGGCTCTAGGAGGCTGCCCAGGCGGTGCTGCCAACTGCCCCCAGGTGCTAGCTAGCGGCAGTGGCAGCGGCCGGCCACGGGGGGAGCACACACACCTGCGGGTGTCCCCGGGCCGCACACACGGACTGCCCCGCGCCTCCGTGGGTTGCAAATGAGCCCTCCGGGAACCCTTGCCTGCCCTAGGGGCTTGTCGGGCGGGGCCGACGCAGGGTGGGTGAGTGGGGGGGACTGCTGCTGGCACACACCCACTCCTGAAGCCCACTGGGGCGGTCCAAGGGCTATGAGCTCGGAGCTCGGGCACGGGCTGTCCCAGCAGGGCCTCGCGAGGGTGGACCGATATGCTCCCGGACCAAAAGTGTTGTAAAGGCCCAGGGCACGACCCTGCTGCGACCCCCAGCACCTCCTGGGTGCCCGCCACCACCCTTGGGCCGGGATGAAGTGCCACCTTGTGCGTGGAAGCCCCGCCCAGAGGCAAGAAGCCCCCAAGGCCCGAGGGCGCGCCCGACCCTGCAGCCCTGCTACAGCCACAGGGAACGGGATGTCTGAGAGGGCAGCCCCCACTGCCCAAGCCTCCGCTGGCAGTTCCCCGAAGGGCTGGTGGCGGCTGCGCCTCAGCAGCCAGCCTCCCTCCCACCCTCCCTGCCTCCCTCTGGTCGGGCACTGCAAGCCACACAGCCACTTGTGTCCCCTGTGTCCCTGGAGGCCGCAGCGCGTTTTGGGTTTTGGAGCGGATGGGCCCCTCTCGGCTTCCGTAGTCCATTTGCCCCCTGAGCCCGCCAGACCCCTGGCTCTAGGAGGCTGCCCAGGCGGTGCTGCCAACTGCCCCCAGGTGCTAGCTAGCGGCAGTGGCAGCGGCCGGCCACGGGGGGAGCACACACACCTGCGGGTGTCCCCGGGCCGCACACACGGACTGCCCCGCGCCTCCGTGGGTTGCAAATGAGCCCTCCGGGAACCCTTGCCTGCCCTAGGGGCTTGTCGGGCGGGGCCGACGCAGGGTGGGTGAGTGGGGGGGGACTGCTGCTGGCACACACCCACTCCTGAAGCCCACTGGGGCGGTCCAAGGGCTATGAGCTCAGAGCTCGGGCACGGGCTGTCGCAGCAGGGCCTCCCGAGGGTGGACCGATATGCTCCCGGACCAAAAGTGTTGTAAAGGCACAGGGCACGACCCTGCTGCGACCCCCAGCACCTCCTGGGTGCCCGCCACCACCCTTGGGCCGGGATGAGGTGCCACCTTGTGCGTGGAAGCCCCGCCCAGAGGCAAGAAGCCCCCAAGGCCCGAGGGCGCGCCCGACCCTGCAGCCCTGCTGCAGCCACAGGGAACGGGATGTCTGAGAGGGCAGCCCCCACTGCCCAAGCCTCCGCTGGCAGTTCCCCGAAGGGCTGGTGGCGGCTGCGCCTCAGCAGCCAGCCTCCCTCCCACCCTCCCTGCCTCCCTCTGGTCGGGCACTGCAAGCCACACAGCCACTTGTGTCCCCTGTGTCCCTGGAGGCCGCAGCGCGTTTTGGGTTTTGGAGCGGACGGGCCCCTCTCGGCTTCCGTAGTCCATTTGCCCCCGGAGCCCGCCAGACCCCTGGCTCTAGGAGGCTGCCCAGGCGGTGCTGCCAACTGCCCCCAGGTGCTAGCTAGCGGCAGTGGCAGCGGCCGGCCACGGGGGGAGCACACACACCTGCGGGTGTCCCCGGGCCGCACACACGGACTGCCCCGCGCCTCCGTGGGTTGCAAATGAGCCCTCCGGGAACCCTTGCCTGCCCTAGGGGCTTGTCGGGCGGGGCCGACGCAGGGTGGGTGAGTGGGGGGGACTGCTGCTGGCACACACCCACTCCTGAAGCCCACTGGGGCGGTCCAAGGGCTATGAGCTCGGAGCTCGGGCACGGGCTGTCCCAGCAGGGCCTCCCGAGGGTGGACCGATATGCTCCCGGACCAAAAGTGTTGTAAAGGCCCAGGGCACGACCCTGCTGCGACCCCCAGCACCTCCTGGGTGCCCGCCACCACCCTTGGGCCGGGATGAAGTGCCACCTTGTGCGTGGAAGCCCCGCCCAGAGGCAAGAAGCCCCCAAGGCCCGAGGGCGCGCCCGACCCTGCAGCCCTGCTACAGCCACAGGGAACGGGATGTCTGAGAGGGCAGCCCCCACTGCCCAAGCCTCCGCTGGCAGTTCCCCGAAGGGCTGGTGGCGGCTGCGCCTCAGCAGCCAGCCTCCCTCCCACCCTCCCTGCCTCCCTCTGGTCGGGCACTGCAAGCCACACAGCCACTTGTGTCCCCTGTGTCCCTGGAGGCCGCAGCGCGTTTGGGTTTTGGAGCGGATGGGCCCCTCTCGGCTTCCGTAGTCCATTTGCCCCCTGAGCCCGCCAGACCCCTGGCTCTAGGAGGCTGCCCAGGCGGTGCTGCCAACTGCCCCCAGGTGCTAGCTAGCGGCAGTGGCAGCGGCCGGCCACGGGGGGAGCACACACACCTGCGGGTGTCCCCGGGCCGCACACACGGACTGCCCCGCGCCTCCGTGGGTTGCAAATGAGCCCTCCGGGAACCCTTGCCTGCCCTAGGGGCTTGTCGGGCGGGGCCGACGCAGGGTGGGTGAGTGGGGGGGGACTGCTGCTGGCACACACCCACTCCTGAAGCCCACTGGGGCGGTCCAAGGGCTATGAGCTCAGAGCTCGGGCACGGGCTGTCGCAGCAGGGCCTCCCGAGGGTGGACCGATATGCTCCCGGACCAAAAGTGTTGTAAAGGCACAGGGCACGACCCTGCTGCGACCCCCAGCACCTCCTGGGTGCCCGCCACCACCCTTGGGCCGGGATGAGGTGCCACCTTGTGCGTGGAAGCCCCGCCCAGAGGCAAGAAGCCCCCAAGGCCCGAGGGCGCGCCCGACCCTGCAGCCCTGCTGCAGCCACAGGGAATGGGATGTCTGAGAGGGCAGCCCCCACTGCCCAAGCCTCCGCTGGCAGTTCCCCGAAGGGCTGGTGGTGGCTGCGCCTCAGCAGCCAGCCTCCCTCCCACCCTCCCTGCCTCCCTCTGGTCGGGCACTGCAAGCCACACAGCCACTTGTGTCCCCTGTGTCCCTGGAGGCCGCAGCGCGTTTTGGGTTTTGGAGCGGACGGGCCCCTCTCGGCTTCCGTAGTCCATTTGCCCCCGGAGCCCGCCAGACCCCTGGCTCTAGGAGGCTGCCCAGGCGGTGCTGCCAACTGCCCCCAGGTGCTAGCTAGCGGCAGTGGCAGCGGCCGGCCACGGGGGGAGCACACACACCTGCGGGTGTCCCTGGGCCGCACACAGGGACTGCCCCGCGCCTCCCTGGTTGCAAATGAGCCCTCCGGGAACACTTGCCTGCCCTAGGGGCTTGTCGGGCGGGGCCGACGCAGGGTGGGTGAGTGGGGGGGGACTGCTGCTGGCACACACCCACTCCTGAAGCCCACTGGGGTGGTCCAAGGGCTATGAGCTCGGAGCTCGGGCACGGGCTGTCCCAGCTGGCCCTCCCGAGGGTGGACCGATATGCTCCCGGACCAAAAGTGTTGTAAAGGCCCAGGGCACGACTCTCCTGCGATCCCCAGCACCTCATGGGTGCCCGCCACCACCCTTGGGCCGGGATGAGGTGCCACCTTGTGCGTGGAAGCCCCGCCCAGAGGCAAGAAGCCCCGAAGGCCCGAGGGCGCGCCCGACCCTGCAGCCCTGCTGCAGCCACAGGGAACGGGATGTCTGAGAGGGCAGTCCCCACTGCCCAAGCCTCCGCTGGCAGTTCCCCGAAGGGCTGGTGGCGGCTGCACCTCAGCAGCCAGCCTCCCTCCCACCCTCCCTGCCTCCCTCTGGTCGGGCACTGCAAGCCACACAGCCACTTGTGTCCCCTGTGTCCCTGGAGGCCGCAGCGCGTTTTGGGTTTTGGAGCGGACGGGCCCCTCTCGGCTTCCGTAGTCCATTTGCCCCCTGAGCCCACCAGACCCCTGGCTCTAGGAGGCTGCCCAGGCGGTGCTGCCAACTGCCCCCAGGTGCTAGCTAGCGGCAGTGGCAGCGGCCGGCCACGGGGGGAGCACACACACCTGCGGGTGTCCCCGGGCCGCACACACGGACTGCCCCGCGCCTCCGTGGGTTGCAAATGAGCCCTCCGGGAACCCTTGCCTGCCCTAGGGGCTTGTCGGGCGGGGCCGACGCAGGGTGGGTGAGTGGGGGGGGACTGCTGCTGGCACACACCCACTCCTGAAGCCCACTGGGGCGGTCCAAGGGCTATGAGCTCAGAGCTCGGGCACGGGCTGTCGCAGCAGGGCCTCCCGAGGGTGGACCGATATGCTCCCGGACCAAAAGTGTTGTAAAGGCACAGGGCACGACCCTGCTGCGACCCCCAGCACCTCCTGGGTGCCCGCCACCACCCTTGGGCCGGGATGAGGTGCCACCTTGTGCGTGGAAGCCCCGCCCAGAGGCAAGAAGCCCCCAAGGCCCGAGGGCGCGCCCGACCCTGCAGCCCTGCTGCAGCCACAGGGAATGGGATGTCTGAGAGGGCAGCCCCCACTGCCCAAGCCTCCGCTGGCAGTTCCCCGAAGGGCTGGTGGTGGCTGCGCCTCAGCAGCCAGCCTCCCTCCCACCCTCCCTACCTCCCTCTGGTCGGGCACTGCAAGCCACACAGCCACTTGTGTCCCCTGTGTCCCTGGAGGCCGCAGCGCGTTTTGGGTTTTGGAGCGGACGGGCCCCTCTCGGCTTCCGTAGTCCATTTGCCCCCGGAGCCCGCCAGACACCTGGCTCTAGGAGGCTGCCCAGGCGGTGCTGCCAACTGCCCCCAGGTGCTAGCTAGCGGCAGTGGCAGCGGCCGGCCACGGGGGGAGCACACACACCTGCGGGTGTCCCTGGGCCGCACACAGGGACTGCCCCGCGCCTCCCTGGTTGCAAATGAGCCCTCCGGGAACACTTGCCTGCCCTAGGGGCTTGTCGGGCGGGGCCGACGCAGGGTGGGTGAGTGGGGGGGGACTGCTGCTGGCACACACCCACTCCTGAAGCCCACTGGGGTGGTCCAAGGGCTATGAGCTCGGAGCTCGGGCACGGGCTGTCCCAGCTGGCCCTCCCGAGGGTGGACCGATATGCTCCCGGACCAAAAGTGTTGTAAAGGCCCAGGGCACGACTCTCCTGCGATCCCCAGCACCTCATGGGTGCCCGCCACCACCCTTGGGCCGGGATGAGGTGCCACCTTGTGCGTGGAAGCCCCGCCCAGAGGCAAGAAGCCCCGAAGGCCCGAGGGCGCGCCCGACCCTGCAGCCCTGCTGCAGCCACAGGGAACGGGATGTCTGAGAGGGCAGTCCCCACTGCCCAAGCCTCCGCTGGCAGTTCCCCGAAGGGCTGGTGGCGGCTGCACCTCAGCAGCCAGCCTCCCTCCCACCCTCCCTGCCTCCCTCTGGTCGGGCACTGCAAGCCACACAGCCACTTGTGTCCCCTGTGTCCCTGGAGGCCGCAGCGCGTTTTGGGTTTTGGAGCGGACGGGCCCCTCTCGGCTTCCGTAGTCCATTTGCCCCCTGAGCCCACCAGACCCCTGGCTCTAGGAGGCTGCCCAGGCGGTGCTGCCAACTGCCCCCAGGTGCTAGCTAGCGGCAGTGGCAGCGGCCGGCCACGGGGGGAGCACACACACCTGCGGGTGTCCCCGGGCCGCACACACGGACTGTCCCGCGCCTCCGTGGGTTGCAAATGAGCCCTCCGGGAACCCTTGCCTGCCCTAGGGGCTTGTCGGGCGGGGCCGACGCAGGGTGGGTGAGTGGGGGGGGGACTGCTGCTGGCACACACCCACTCCTGAAGCCCACTGGGGCGGTCCAAGGGCTATGAGCTCGGAGCTCGGGCACGGGCTGTCGCAGCAGGGCCTCCCGAGGGTGGACCGATATGCTCCCGGACCAAAAGTGTTGTAAAGGCCCAGGGCACGACCCTGCTGCGACCCCCAGCACCTCCTGGGTGCCCGCCACCACCCTTGGGCCGGGATGAGGTGCCACCTTGTGCGTGGAAGCCCCGCCCAGAGGCAAGAAGCCCCCAAGGCCCGAGGGCGCGCCCGACCCTGCAGCCCTGCTGCAGCCACAGGGAACGGGATGTCTGAGAGGGCAGCCCCCACTGCCCAAGCCTCCGCTGGCAGTTCCCCGAAGGGCTGGTGGCGGCTGCGCCTCAGCAGCCAGCCTCCCTCCCACCCTCCCTGCCTCCCTCTGGTCGGGCACTGCAAGCCACACAGCCACTTGTGTCCCCTGTGTCCCTGGAGGCCGCAGCGCGTTTTGGGTTTTGGAGCGGACGGGCCCCTCTCGGCTTCCGTAGTCCATTTGCACCCGGAGCCCCCCAGACACCTGGCTCTAGGAGGCTGCCCAGGCGGTGCTGCCAACTGCCCCCAGGTGCTAGCTAGCGGCAGTGGCAGCGGCCGGCCACGGGGGGAGCACACACACCTGCGGGTGTCCCCGTGCCGCACACAGGGACTGCCCCGCGCCTCCGTGGGTTGCAAATGAGCCCTCCGGGAACCCTTGCCTGCCCTAGGGGCTTGTCGGGCGGGGCCGACGCAGGGTGGGTGAGTGGGGGGGGACTGCTGCTGGCACACACCCACTCCTGAAGCCCACTGGGGCGGTCCAAGGGCTATGAGCTCGGAGCTCGGGCACGGGCTGTCCCAGCTGGCCCTCCCGAGGGTGGACCGATATGCTCCCGGACCAAAAGTGTTGTAAAGGCCTAGGGCACGACCCTGCTGTGACCCCCAGCACCTCCTGGGTGCCCGCTACCACCCTTGGGCCGGGATGAGGTGCCACCTTGTGCGTGGAAGCCCCGCCCAGAGGCAAGAAGCCCCCAAGGCCCGAGGGCACGCCCGACCCTGCAGCCCTGCTGCAGCCACAGGGAACGGGATGTCTGAGAGGGCAGCCCCCACTGCCCAAGCCTCCGCTGGCAGTTCCCCGAAGGGCTGGTGGCGGCTGCGCCTCAGCAGCCAGCCTCCCTCCCACCCTCCCTGCCTCCCTCTGGTCGGGCACTGCAAGCCACACAGCCACTTGTGTCCCCTGTGTCCCTGGAGGCCGCAGCGCGTTTTGGGTTTTGGAGCGGACGGGCCCCTCTCGGCTTCCGTAGTCCATTTGCCCCCTGAGCCCGACAGACCCCTGGCTCTAGGAGGCTGCCCAGGCGGTGCTGCCAACTGCCCCCAGGTGCTAGCTAGCGGCAGTGGCAGCGGCCGGCCACGGGGGGAGCACACACACCTGCGGGTGTCCCCGGGCCGCACACACGGACTGCCCCGCGCCTCCGTGGGTTGCAAATGAGCCCTCCGGGAACCCTTGCCTGCCCTAGGGGCTTGTCTGGCGGGGCCGACGCAGGGTGGGTGACTGGGGGGGGACTGCTGCTGGCACACACCCACTCCTGAAGCCCACTGGGGCGGTCCAAGGGCTATGAGCTCGGAGCTCGGGCACGGGCTGTCCCAGCTGGCCCTCCCGAGGGTGGACCGATATGCTCCCGGACCAAAAGTGTTGTAAAGGCCCAGGGCACGACCCTGCTGCGACCCCCAGCACCTCCTGGGTGCCCGCCACCACCCTTGGGCCGGGATGAGGTGCCACCTTGTGCGTGGAAGCCCCGCCCAGAGGCAAGAAGCCCCCAAGGCCCGAGGGCGCGCCCGACCCTGCAGCCCTGCTGCAGCCACAGGGAACGGGATGTCTGAGAGGGCAGCCCCCACTGCCCAAGCCTCCGCTGGCAGTTCCCCGAAGGGCTGGTGGCAGCTGCGCCTCAGCAGCCAGCCTCCCTCCCACCCTCCCTGCCTCCCTCTGGTCGGGCACTGCAAGCCACACAGCCACTTGTGTCCCCTGTGTCCCTGGAGGCCGCAGCGCGTTTTGGGTTTTGGAGCGGACGGGCCCCTCTCGGCTTCCGTAGTCCATTTGCCCCCGGAGCCCGCCAGACCCCTGGCTCTAGGAGGCTGCCCAGGCGGTGCTGCCAACTGCCCCCAGGTGCTAGCTAGCGGCAGTGGCAGCGGCCGGCCACGGGGGGAGCACACACACCTGCGGGTGTCCCCGGGCCGCACACACGGACTGCCCGGCGCCTCTGTGGGTTGCAAATGAGCCCTCCGGGAACCCTTGCCTGCCCTAGGGGCTTGTCGGGCGGGGCCGACGCAGGGTGGGTGAGTGGGGGGGGACTGCTGCTGGCACACACCCACTCCTGAAGCCCACTGGGGCGGTCCAAGGGCTATGAGCTCGGAGCTCGGGCACGGGCTGTCCCAGCTGGCCCTCCCGAGGGTGGACCGATATGCTCCCGGACCAAAAGTGTTGTAAAGGCCCAGGGCACGACTCTCCTGCGACCCCCAGCACGTCCTGGGTGCCCGCCACCACCCTTGGGCCGGGATGAGGTGCCACCTTGTGCGTGGAAGCCCCGCCCAGAGGCAAGAAGCCCCCAAGGCCCGAGGGCGCGCCCGACCCTGCAGCCCTGCTGCAGCCACAGGGAACGGGATGTCTGAGAGGGCAGCCCCCACTGCCCAAGCCTCCGCTGGCAGTTCCCCGAAGGGCTGGTGGCGGCTGCGCCTCAGCAGCCAGCCTCCCTCCCACCCTCCCTGCCTCCCTCTGGTCGGGCACTGCAAGCCACACAGCCACTTGTGTCCCCTGTGTCCCTGGAGGCCGCAGCGCGTTTTGGGTTTTGGAGCGGACGGGCCCCTCTCGGCTTCCGTAGTCCATTTGCCCCCGGAGCCCGCCAGACCCCTGGCTCTAGGAGGCTGCCCAGGCGGTGCTGCCAACTGCCCCCAGGTGCTAGCTAGCGGCAGTGGCAGCGGCCGGCCACGGGGGGAGCACACACACCTGCGGGTGTCCCCGGGCCGCACACACGGACTGCCCCGCGCCTCCGTGGGTTGCAAATGAGCCCTCCGGGAACCCTTGCCTGCCCTAGGGGCTTGTCGGGCGGGGCCGACGCAGGGTGGGTGAGTGGGGGGGGACTGCTGCTGGCACACACCCACTCCTGAAGCCCACTGGGGCGGTCCAAGGGCTATGAGCTCGGAGCTCGGGCACGGGCTGTCGCAGCAGGGCCTCCCGAGGGTGGACCGATATGCTCCCGGACCAAAAGTGTTGTAAAGGCCCAGGGCACGACCCTGCTGCGACCCCCAGCACCTCCTGGGTGCCCGCCACCACCCTTGGGCCGGGATGAGGTGCCACCTTGTGCGTGGAAGCCCCGCCCAGAGGCAAGAAGCCCCCAAGGCCCGAGGGCGCGCCCGACCCTGCAGCCCTGCTGCAGCCACAGGGAACGGGATGTCTGAGAGGGCAGTCCCCACTGCCCAAGCCTCCGCTGGCAGTTCCCCGAAGGGCTGGTGGCGGCTGCGCCTCAGCAGCCAGCCTCCCTCCCACCCTCCCTGCCTCCCTCTGGTCGGGCACTGCAAGCCACACAGCCACTTGTGTCCCCTGTGTCCCTGGAGGCCGCAGCGCGTTTGGGTTTTGGAGCGGATGGGCCCCTCTCGGCTTCCGTAGTCCATTTGCCCCCTGAGCCCGCCAGACCCCTGGCTCTAGGAGGCTGCCCAGGCGGTGCTGCCAACTGCCCCCAGGTGCTAGCTAGCGGCAGTGGCAGCGGCCGGCCACGGGGGGAGCACACACACCTGCGGGTGTCCCCGGGCCGCACACACGGACTGCCCCGCGCCTCCGTGGGTTGCAAATGAGCCCTCCAGGAACACTTGCCTGCCCTAGGGGCTTGTCGGGCGGGGCCGACGCAGGGTGGGTGAGTGGGGGGGGACTGCTGCTGGCACACACCCACTCCTGAAGCCCACTGGGGCGGTCCAAGGGCTATGAGCTCGGAGCTCGGGAACGGGCTGTCCCAGCAGGGCCTCGCGAGGGTGGACCGATGTGCTCCCGGACCAAAAGTGTTGTAAAGGCCCAGGGCACGACTCTCCTGCGATCCCCAGCACCTCCTGGGTGCCCGCCACCACCCTTGGGCCGGGATGAGGTGCCACCTTGTGCGTGGAAGCCCCGCCCAGAGGCAAGAAGGCCCCAAGGCCCGAGGGCGTGCCCGACCCTGCAGCCCTGCTGCAGCCACAGGGAACGGGATGTCTGAGAGGGCAGCCCCCACTGCCCAAGCCTCCGCTGGCAGTTCCCCGAAGGGCTGGTGGCGGCTGCGCCTCAGCAGCCAGCCTCCCTCCCACCCTCCCTGCCTCCCTCTGGTCGGGCACTGCAAGCCACACAGCCACTTGTGTCCCCTGTGTCCCTGGAGGCCGCAGCGCGTTTTGGGTTTTGGAGCGGACGGGCCCCTCTCGGCTTCCGTAGTCCATTTGCCCCCGGAGCCCGCCAGACCCCTGGCTCTAGGAGGCTGCCCAGGCGGTGCTGCCAACTGCCCCCAGGTGCTAGCTAGCGGCAGTGGCAGCGGCTGGCCACGGGGGGAGCACACACACCTGCGGGTGTCCCCGGGCCGCACACACGGACTGCCCCGCGCCTCCGTGGGTTGCAAATGAGCCCTCCGGGAACCCTTGCCTGCCCTAGGGGCTTGTCGGGCGGGGCCGACGCAGGGTGGGTGAGTGGGGGGGGACTGCTGCTGGCACACACCCACTCCTGAAGCCCACTGGGGCGGTCCAAGGGCTATGAGCTCGGAGCTCGGGCACGGGCTGTCGCAGCAGGGCCTCCCGAGGGTGGACCGATATGCTCCCGGACCAAAAGTGTTGTAAAGGCCCAGGGCACGACCCTGCTGCGACCCCCAGCACCTCCTGGGTGCCCGCCACCACCCTTGGGCCGGGATGAGGTGCCACCTTGTGCGTGGAAGCCCCGCCCAGAGGCAAGAAGCCCCCAAGGCCCGAGGGCGCGCCCGACCCTGCAGCCCTGCTGCAGCCACAGGGAACGGGATGTCTGAGAGGGCAGCCCCCACTGCCCAAGCCTCCGCTGGCAGTTCCCCGAAGGGCTGGTGGCGGCTGCGCCTCAGCAGCCAGCCTCCCTCCCACCCTCCCTGCCTCCCTCTGGTCGGGCACTGCAAGCCACACAGCCACTTGTGTCCCCTGTGTCCCTGGAGGCCGCAGCGCGTTTTGGGTTTTGGAGCGGACGGGCCCCTCTCGGCTTCCGTAGTCCATTTGCCCCCGGAGCCCGCCAGACACCTGGCTCTAGGAGGCTGCCCAGGCGGTGCTGCCAACTGCCCCCAGGTGCTAGCTAGCGGCAGTGGCAGCGGCCGGCCACGGGGGGAGCACACACACCTGCGGGTGTCCCCGGG
Source organism: Lepus europaeus (assembly GCF_033115175.1). NCBI lineage: Eukaryota > Metazoa > Chordata > Mammalia > Lagomorpha > Leporidae > Lepus > Lepus europaeus. Next base: position 134,206 of record NW_026909046.1, read on the forward strand.
CCGCACACAGGGACTGCCCCGCGCCTCCCTGGGTTGCAAATGAGCCCTCCGGGAACCCTTGCCTGCCCTAGGGGCTTGTCGGGCGGGGCCGACGCAGGGTGGGTGAGTGGGGGGGGACTGCTGCTGGCACACACCCACTCCTGAAGCCCACTGGGGCGGTCCAAGGGCTATGAGCTCGGAGCTCGGGCACGGGCTGTCCCAGCTGGCCCTCCCGAGGGTGGACCGATATGCTCCCGGACCAAAAGTGTTGTAAAGGCCCAGGGCACGACTCTCCTGCGACCCCCAGCACGTCCTGGGTGCCCGCCACCACCCTTGGGCCGGGATGAGGTGCCACCTTGTGCGTGGAAGCCCCGCCCAGAGGCAAGAAGCCCCCAAGGCCCGAGGGCGCGCCCGACCCTGCAGCCCTGCTGCAGCCACAGGGAACGGGATGTCTGAGAGGGCAGCCCCCACTGCCCAAGCCTCCGCTGGCAGTTCCCCGAAGGGCTGTTGGCGGCTGCGCCTCAGCAGCCAGCCTCCCTCCCACCCTCCCTGCCTCCCTCTGGTCGGGCACTGCAAGCCACACAGCCACTTGTGTCCCCTGTGTCCCTGGAGGCCGCAGCGCGTTTGGGTTTTGGAGCGGATGGGCCCCTCTCGGCTTCCGTAGTCCATTTGCCCCCTGAGCCCGCCAGACCCCTGGCTCTAGGAGGCTGCCCAGGCGGTGCTGCCAACTGCCCCCAGGTGCTAGCTAGCGGCAGTGGCAGCGGCCGGCCACGGGGGGAGCACACACACCTGCGGGTGTCCCCGGGCCGCACACACGGACTGCCCGGCGCCTCTGTGGGTTGCAAATGAGCCCTCCGGGAACCCTTGCCTGCCCTAGGGGCTTGTCGGGCGGGGCCGACGCAGGGTGGGTGAGTGGGGGGGGACTGCTGCTGGCACACACCCACTCCTGAAGCCCACTGGGGCGGTCCAAGGGCTATGAGCTCGGAGCTCGGGCACGGGCTGTCCCAGCTGGCCCTCCCGAGGGTTGACCGATATGCTCCCGGACCAAAAGTGTTGTAAAGGCCCAGGGCACGACTCTCCTGCGACCCCCAGCACGTCCTGGGTGCCCGCCACCACCCTTGGGCCGGGATGAGGTGCCACCTTGTGCGTGGAAGCCCCGCCCAGAGGCAAGAAGCCCCCAAGGCCCGAGGGCGCGCCCGACCCTGCAGCCCTGCTGCAGCCACAGGGAACGGGATGTCTGAGAGGGCAGCCCCCACTGCCCAAGCCTCCGCTGGCAGTTCCCCGAAGGGCTGGTGGCGGCTGCGCCTCAGCAGCCAGCCTCCCTCCCACCCTCCCTGCCTCCCTCTGGTCGGGCACTGCAAGCCACACAGCCACTTGTGTCCCCTGTGTCCCTGGAGGCCGCAGCGCGTTTTGGGTTTTGGAGCGGACGGGCCCCTCTCGGCTTCCGTAGTCCATTTGCCCCCGGAGCCCGCCAGACCCCTGGCTCTAGGAGGCTGCCCAGGCGGTGCTGCCAACTGCCCCCAGGTGCTAGCTAGCGGCAGTGGCAGCGGCCGGCCACGGGGGGAGCACACACACCTGCGGGTGTCCCCGGGCCGCACACACGGACTGCCCCGCGCCTCCGTGGGTTGCAAATGAGCCCTCCGGGAACCCTTGCCTGCCCTAGGGGCTTGTCGGGCGGGGCCGACGCAGGGTGGGTGAGTGGGGGGGGACTGCTGCTGGCACACACCCACTCCTGAAGCCCACTGGGGCGGTCCAAGGGCTATGAGCTCGGAGCTCGGGCACGGGCTGTCGCAGCAGGGCCTCCCGAGGGTGGACCGATATGCTCCCGGACCAAAAGTGTTGTAAAGGCCCAGGGCACGACCCTGCTGCGACCCCCAGCACCTCCTGGGTGCCCGCCACCACCCTTGGGCCGGGATGAGGTGCCACCTTGTGCGTGGAAGCCCCGCCCAGAGGCAAGAAGCCCCCAAGGCCCGAGGGCGCGCCCGACCCTGCAGCCCTGCTGCAGCCACAGGGAACGGGATGTCTGAGAGGGCAGCCCCCACTGCCCAAGCCTCCGCTGGCAGTTCCCCGAAGGGCTGGTGGCGGCTGCGCCTCAGCAGCCAGCCTCCCTCCCACCCTCCCTGCCTCCCTCTGGTCGGGCACTGCAAGCCACACAGCCACTTGTGTCCCCTGTGTCCCTGGAGGCCGCAGCGCGTTTGGGTTTTGGAGCGGATGGGCCCCTCTCGGCTTCCGTAGTCCATTTGCCCCCTGAGCCCGCCAGACCCCTGGCTCTAGGAGGCTGCCCAGGCGGTGCTGCCAACTGCCCCCAGGTGCTAGCTAGCGGCAGTGGCAGCGGCCGGCCACGGGGGGAGCACACACACCTGCGGGTGTCCCTGGGCCGCACACAGGGACTGCCCCGCGCCTCCCTGGTTGCAAATGAGCCCTCCGGGAACCCTTGCCTGCCCTAGGGGCTTGTCGGGCGGGGCCGACGCAGGGTGGGTGAGTGGGGGGGGGACTGCTGCTGGCACACACCCACTCCTGAAGCCCACTGGGGCGGTCCAAGGGCTATGAGCTCGGAGCTCGGGCACGGGCTGTCGCAGCAGGGCCTCCCGAGGGTGGACCGATATGCTCCCGGACCAAAAGTGTTGTAAAGGCCCAGGGCACGACCCTGCTGCGACCCCCAGCACCTCCTGGGTGCCCGCCACCACCCTTGGGCCGGGATGAGGTGCCACCTTGTGCGTGGAAGCCCCGCCCAGAGGCAAGAAGCCCCCAAGGCCCGAGGGCGCGCCCGACCCTGCAGCCCTGCTGCAGCCACAGGGAACGGGATGTCTGAGAGGGCAGCCCCCACTGCCCAAGCCTCCGCTGGCAGTTCCCCGAAGGGCTGGTGGCGGCTGCGCCTCAGCAGCCAGCCTCCCTCCCACCCTCCCTGCCTCCCTCTGGTCGGGAACTGCAAGCCACACAGCCACTTGTGTCCCCTGTGTCCCTGGAGGCCGCAGCGCGTTTTGGGTTTTGGAGCGGACGGGCCCCTCTCGGCTTCCGTAGTCCATTTGCACCCGGAGCCCGCCAGACACCTGGCTCTAGGAGGCTGCCCAGGCGGTGCTGCCAACTGCCCCCAGGTGCTAGCTAGCGGCAGTGGCAGCGGCCGGCCACGGGGGGAGCACACACACCTGCGGGTTTCCCCGGGCCGCACACACGGACTGCCCGGCGCCTCTGTGGGTTGCAAATGAGCCCTCCGGGAACCCTTGCCTGCCCTAGGGGCTTGTCGGGCGGGGCCGACGCAGGGTGGGTGAGTGGGGGGGGACTGCTGCTGGCACACACCCACTCCTGAAGCCCACTGGGGCGGTCCAAGGGCTATGAGCTCGGAGCTCGGGCACGGGCTGTCCCAGCTGGCCCTCCCGAGGGTGGACCGATATGCTCCCGGACCAAAAGTGTTGTAAAGGCCCAGGGCACGACTCTCCTGCGACCCCCAGCACGTCCTGGGTGCCCGCCACCACCCTTGGGCCGGGATGAGGTGCCACCTTGTGCGTGGAAGCCCCGCCCAGAGGCAAGAAGCCCCCAAGGCCCGAGGGCGCGCCCGACCCTGCAGCCCTGCTGCAGCCACAGGGAACGGGATGTCTGAGAGGGCAGCCCCCACTGCCCAAGCCTCCGCTGGCAGTTCCCCGAAGGGCTGGTGGCGGCTGCGCCTCAGCAGCCAGCCTCCCTCCCACCCTCCCTGCCTCCCTCTGGTCGGGCACTGCAAGCCACACAGCCACTTGTGTCCCCTGTGTCCCTGGAGGCCGCAGCGCGTTTTGGGTTTTGGAGCGGACGGGCCCCTCTCGGCTTCCGTAGTCCATTTGCCCCCGGAGCCCGCCAGACCCCTGGCTCTAGGAGGCTGCCCAGGCGGTGCTGCCAACTGCCCCCAGGTGCTAGCTAGCGGCAGTGGCAGCGGCCGGCCACGGGGGGAGCACACACACCTGCGGGTGTCCCCGGGCCGCACACACGGACTGCCCCGCGCCTCCGTGGGTTGCAAATGAGCCCTCCGGGAACCCTTGCCTGCCCTAGGGGCTTGTCGGGCGGGTCCGACGCAGGGTGGGTGAGTGGGGGGGGACTGCTGCTGGCACACACCCACTCCTGAAGCCCACTGGGGCGGTCCAAGGGCTATGAGCTCGGAGCTCGGGCACGGGCTGTCGCAGCAGGGCCTCCCGAGGGTGGACCGATATGCTCCCGGACCAAAAGTGTTGTAAAGGCCCAGGGCACGACCCTGCTGCGACCCCCAGCACCTCCTGGGTGCCCGCCACCACCCTTGGGCCGGGATGAGGTGCCACCTTGTGCGTGGAAGCCCCGCCCAGAGGCAAGAAGCCCCCAAGGCCCGAGGGCGCGCCCGACCCTGCAGCCCTGCTGCAGCCACAGGGAACGGGATGTCTGAGAGGGCAGCCCCCACTGCCCAAGCCTCCGCTGGCAGTTCCCCGAAGGGCTGGTGGCGGCTGCGCCTCAGCAGCCAGCCTCCCTCCCACCCTCCCTGCCTCCCTCTGGTCGGGCACTGCAAGCCACACAGCCACTTGTGTCCCCTGTGTCCCTGGAGGCCGCAGCGCGTTTTGGGTTTTGGAGCGCACGGGCCCCTCTCGGCTTCCGTAGTCCATTTGCCCCCGGAGCCCGCCAGACCCCTGGCTCTAGGAGGCTGCCCAGGCGGTGCTGCCAACTGCCCCCAGGTGCTAGCTAGCGGCAGTGGCAGCGGCCGGCCACGGGGGGAGCACACACACCTGCGGGTGTCCCCGGGCCGCACACACGGACTGCGTGGGTTGCAAATGAGCCCTCCGGGAACCCTTGCCTGCCCTAGGGGCTTGTCGGGCGGGGCCGACGCAGGGTGGGTGAGTGGGGGGGACTGCTGCTGGCACACACCCACTCCTGAAGCCCACTGGGGCGGTCCAAGGGCTATGAGCTCGGAGCTCGGGCACGGGCTGGCCCAGCATGGCCTCCCGAGGGTGGACCGATATGCTCCCGGACCAAAAGTGTTGTAAAGGCCCAGGGCACGACCCTGCTGCGACCCCCAGCACCTCCTGGGTGCCTGCCACCACCCTTGGGCCGGGATGAGGTGCCACCTTGTGCGTGGAAGCCCCGCCAAGAGGCAAGAAGCCCCCAAGGCCCGAGGGCGCGCCCGACCCTGCAGCCCTGCTGCAGCCACAGGGAACGGGATGTCTGAGAGGGCAGCCCCCACTGCCCAAGCCTCCGCTGGCAGTTCCCCGAAGGGCTGGTGGCGGCTGCGCCTCAGCAGCCAGCCTCCCTCCCACCCTCCCTGCCTCCCTCTGGTCGGGCACTGCAAGCCACACAGCCACTTGTGTCCCCTGTGTCCCTGGAGGCCGCAGCGCGTTTTGGGTTTTGGAGCGGACGGGCCCCTCTCGGCTTCCGTAGTCCATTTGCCCCCGGAGCCCGCCAGACCCCTGGCTCTAGGAGGCTGCCCAGGCGGTGCTGCCAACTGCCCCCAGGTGCTAGCTAGCGGCAGTGGCAGCGGCCGGCCACGGGGGGAGCACACACACCTGCGGGTGTCCCCGGGCCGCACACACGGACTGCCCCGCGCCTCCGTGGGTTGCAAATGAGCCCTCCGGGAACCCTTGCCTGCCCTAGGGGCTTGTCGGGCGGGGCCGACGCAGGGTGGGTGAGTGGGGGGGACTGCTGCTGGCACACACCCACTCCTGAAGCCCACTGGGGCGGTCCAAGGGCTATGAGCTCGGAGCTCGGGCACGGGCTGTCCCAGCAGGGCCTCCCGAGGGTGGACCGATATGCTCCCGGACCAAAAGTGTTGTAAAGGCCCAGGGCACGACCCTGCTGCGACCCCCAGCACCTCCTGGGTGCCCGCCACCACCCTTGGGCCGGGATGAAGTGCCACCTTGTGCGTGGAAGCCCCGCCCAGAGGCAAGAAGCCCCCAAGGCCCGAGGGCGCGCCCGACCCTGCAGCCCTGCTACAGCCACAGGGAACGGGATGTCTGAGAGGGCAGCCCCCACTGCCCAAGCCTCCGCTGGCAGTTCCCCGAAGGGCTGGTGGCGGCTGCGCCTCAGCAGCCAGCCTCCCTCCCACCCTCCCTGCCTCCCTCTGGTCGCGCACTGCAAGCCACACAGCCACTTGTGTCCCCTGTGTCCCTGGAGGCCGCAGCGCGTTTGGGTTTTGGAGCGGATGGGCCCCTCTCGGCTTCCGTAGTCCATTTGCCCCCTGAGCCCGCCAGACCCCTGGCTCTAGGAGGCTGCCCAGGCGGTGCTGCCAACTGCCCCCAGGTGCTAGCTAGCGGCAGTGGCAGCGGCCGGCCACGGGGGGAGCACACACACCTGCGGGTGTCCCCGGGCCGCACACACGGACTGCCCCGCGCCTCCGTGGGTTGCAAATGAGCCCTCCGGGAACCCTTGCCTGCCCTAGGGGCTTGTCGGGCGGGGCCGACGCAGGGTGGGTGAGTGGGGGGGGACTGCTGCTGGCACACACCCACTCCTGAAGCCCACTGGGGCGGTCCAAGGGCTATGAGCTCAGAGCTCGGGCACGGGCTGTCGCAGCAGGGCCTCCCGAGGGTGGACCGATATGCTCCCGGACCAAAAGTGTTGTAAAGGCACAGGGCACGACCCTGCTGCGACCCCCAGCACCTCCTGGGTGCCCGCCACCACCCTTGGGCCGGGATGAGGTGCCACCTTGTGCGTGGAAGCCCCGCCCAGAGGCAAGAAGCCCCCAAGGCCCGAGGGCGCGCCCGACCCTGCAGCCCTGCTGCAGCCACAGGGAATGGGATGTCTGAGAGGGCAGCCCCCACTGCCCAAGCCTCCGCTGGCAGTTCCCCGAAGGGCTGGTGGTGGCTGCGCCTCAGCAGCCAGCCTCCCTCCCACCCTCCCTGCCTCCCTCTGGTCGGGCACTGCAAGCCACACAGCCACTTGTGTCCCCTGTGTCCCTGGAGGCCGCAGCGCGTTTTGGGTTTTGGAGCGGACGGGCCCCTCTCGGCTTCCGTAGTCCATTTGCCCCCGGAGCCCGCCAGACCCCTGGCTCTAGGAGGCTGCCCAGGCGGTGCTGCCAACTGCCCCCCGGTGCTAGCTAGCGGCAGTGGCAGCGGCCGGCCACGGGGGGAGCACACACACCTGCGGGTGTCCCTGGGCCGCACACAGGGACTGCCCCGCGCCTCCCTGGTTGCAAATGAGCCCTCCGGGAACACTTGCCTGCCCTAGGGGCTTGTCGGGCGGGGCCGACGCAGGGTGGGTGAGTGGGGGGGGACTGCTGCTGGCACACACCCACTCCTGAAGCCCACTGGGGTGGTCCAAGGGCTATGAGCTCGGAGCTCGGGCACGGGCTGTCCCAGCTGGCCCTCCCGAGGGTGGACCGATATGCTCCCGGACCAAAAGTGTTGTAAAGGCCCAGGGCACGACTCTCCTGCGATCCCCAGCACCTCATGGGTGCCCGCCACCACCCTTGGGCCGGGATGAGGTGCCACCTTGTGCGTGGAAGCCCCGCCCAGAGGCAAGAAGCCCCGAAGGCCCGAGGGCGCGCCCGACCCTGCAGCCCTGCTGCAGCCACAGGGAACGGGATGTCTGAGAGGGCAGTCCCCACTGCCCAAGCCTCCGCTGGCAGTTCCCCGAAGGGCTGGTGGCGGCTGCACCTCAGCAGCCAGCCTCCCTCCCACCCTCCCTGCCTCCCTCTGGTCGGGCACTGCAAGCCACACAGCCACTTGTGTCCCCTGTGTCCCTGGAGGCCGCAGCGCGTTTTGGGTTTTGGAGCGGACGGGCCCCTCTCGGCTTCCGTAGTCCATTTGCCCCCTGAGCCCACCAGACCCCTGGCTCTAGGAGGCTGCCCAGGCGGTGCTGCCAACTGCCCCCAGGTGCTAGCTAGCGGCAGTGGCAGCGGCCGGCCACGGGGGGAGCACACACACCTGCGGGTGTCCCCGGGCCGCACACACGGACTGCCCCGCGCCTCCGTGGGTTGCAAATGAGCCCTCCGGGAACCCTTGCCTGCCCTAGGGGCTTGTCGGGCGGGGCCGACGCAGGGTGGGTGAGTGGGGGGGGACTGCTGCTGGCACACACCCACTCCTGAAGCCCACTGGGGCGGTCCAAGGGCTATGAGCTCAGAGCTCGGGCACGGGCTGTCGCAGCAGGGCCTCCCGAGGGTGGACCGATATGCTCCCGGACCAAAAGTGTTGTAAAGGCACAGGGCACGACCCTGCTGCGACCCCCAGCACCTCCTGGGTGCCCGCCACCACCCTTGGGCCGGGATGAGGTGCCACCTTGTGCGTGGAAGCCCCGCCCAGAGGCAAGAAGCCCCCAAGGCCCGAGGGCGCGCCCGACCCTGCAGCCCTGCTGCAGCCACAGGGAATGGGATGTCTGAGAGGGCAGCCCCCACTGCCCAAGCCTCCGCTGGCAGTTCCCCGAAGGGCTGGTGGTGGCTGCGCCTCAGCAGCCAGCCTCCCTCCCACCCTCCCTGCCTCCCTCTGGTCGGGCACTGCAAGCCACACAGCCACTTGTGTCCCCTGTGTCCCTGGAGGCCGCAGCGCGTTTTGGGTTTTGGAGCGGACGGGCCCCTCTCGGCTTCCGTAGTCCATTTGCCCCCGGAGCCCGCCAGACACCTGGCTCTAGGAGGCTGCCCAGGCGGTGCTGCCAACTGCCCCCAGGTGCTAGCTAGCGGCAGTGGCAGCGGCCGGCCACGGGGGGAGCACACACACCTGCGGGTGTCCCTGGGCCGCACACAGGGACTGCCCCGCGCCTCCCTGGTTGCAAATGAGCCCTCCGGGAACACTTGCCTGCCCTAGGGGCTTGTCGGGCGGGGCCGACGCAGGGTGGGTGAGTGGGGGGGGACTGCTGCTGGCACACACCCACTCCTGAAGCCCACTGGGGTGGTCCAAGGGCTATGAGCTCGGAGCTCGGGCACGGGCTGTCCCAGCTGGCCCTCCCGAGGGTGGACCGATATGCTCCCGGACCAAAAGTGTTGTAAAGGCCCAGGGCACGACTCTCCTGCGATCCCCAGCACCTCATGGGTGCCCGCCACCACCCTTGGGCCGGGATGAGGTGCCACCTTGTGCGTGGAAGCCCCGCCCAGAGGCAAGAAGCCCCGAAGGCCCGAGGGCGCGCCCGACCCTGCAGCCCTGCTGCAGCCACAGGGAACGGGATGTCTGAGAGGGCAGTCCCCACTGCCCAAGCCTCCGCTGGCAGTTCCCCGAAGGGCTGGTGGCGGCTGCACCTCAGCAGCCAGCCTCCCTCCCACCCTCCCTGCCTCCCTCTGGTCGGGCACTGCAAGCCACACAGCCACTTGTGTCCCCTGTGTCCCTGGAGGCCGCAGCGCGTTTTGGGTTTTGGAGCGGACGGGCCCCTCTCGGCTTCCGTAGTCCATTTGCCCCCTGAGCCCACCAGACCCCTGGCTCTAGGAGGCTGCCCAGGCGGTGCTGCCAACTGCCCCCAGGTGCTAGCTAGCGGCAGTGGCAGCGGCCGGCCACGGGGGGAGCACACACACCTGCGGGTGTCCCCGGGCCGCACACACGGACTGTCCCGCGCCTCCGTGGGTTGCAAATGAGCCCTCCGGGAACCCTTGCCTGCCCTAGGGGCTTGTCGGGCGGGGCCGACGCAGGGTGGGTGAGTGGGGGGGGGACTGCTGCTGGCACACACCCACTCCTGAAGCCCACTGGGGCGGTCCAAGGGCTATGAGCTCGGAGCTCGGGCACGGGCTGTCGCAGCAGGGCCTCCCGAGGGTGGACCGATATGCTCCCGGACCAAAAGTGTTGTAAAGGCCCAGGGCACGACCCTGCTGCGACCCCCAGCACCTCCTGGGTGCCCGCCACCACCCTTGGGCCGGGATGAGGTGCCACCTTGTGCGTGGAAGCCCCGCCCAGAGGCAAGAAGCCCCCAAGGCCCGAGGGCGCGCCCGACCCTGCAGCCCTGCTGCAGCCACAGGGAACGGGATGTCTGAGAGGGCAGCCCCCACTGCCCAAGCCTCCGCTGGCAGTTCCCCGAAGGGCTGGTGGCGGCTGCGCCTCAGCAGCCAGCCTCCCTCCCACCCTCCCTGCCTCCCTCTGGTCGGGCACTGCAAGCCACACAGCCACTTGTGTCCCCTGTGTCCCTGGAGGCCGCAGCGCGTTTTGGGTTTTGGAGCGGACGGGCCCCTCTCGGCTTCCGTAGTCCATTTGCACCCGGAGCCCGCCAGACACCTGGCTCTAGGAGGCTGCCCAGGCGGTGCTGCCAACTGCCCCCAGGTGCTAGCTAGCGGCAGTGGCAGCGGCCGGCCACGGGGGGAGCACACACACCTGCGGGTGTCCCCGTGCCGCACACAGGGACTGCCCCGCGCCTCCGTGGGTTGCAAATGAGCCCTCCGGGAACCCTTGCCTGCCCTAGGGGCTTGTCGGGCGGGGCCGACGCAGGGTGGGTGAGTGGGGGGGGACTGCTGCTGGCACACACCCACTCCTGAAGCCCACTGGGGCGGTCCAAGGGCTATGAGCTCGGAGCTCGGGCACGGGCTGTCCCAGCTGGCCCTCCCGAGGGTGGACCGATATGCTCCCGGACCAAAAGTGTTGTAAAGGCCTAGGGCACGACCCTGCTGCGACCCCCAGCACCTCCTGGGTGCCCGCTACCACCCTTGGGCCGGGATGAGGTGCCACCTTGTGCGTGGAAGCCCCGCCCAGAGGCAAGAAGCCCCCAAGGCCCGAGGGCACGCCCGACCCTGCAGCCCTGCTGCAGCCACAGGGAACGGGATGTCTGAGAGGGCAGCCCCCACTGCCCAAGCCTCCGCTGGCAGTTCCCCGAAGGGCTGGTGGCGGCTGCGCCTCAGCAGCCAGCCTCCCTCCCACCCTCCCTGCCTCCCTCTGGTCGGGCACTGCAAGCCACACAGCCACTTGTGTCCCCTGTGTCCCTGGAGGCCGCAGCGCGTTTTGGGTTTTGGAGCGGACGGGCCCCTCTCGGCTTCCGTAGTCCATTTGCCCCCTGAGCCCACCAGACCCCTGGCTCTAGGAGGCTGCCCAGGCGGTGCTGCCAACTGCCCCCAGGTGCTAGCTAGCGGCAGTGGCAGCGGCCGGCCACGGGGGGAGCACACACACCTGCGGGTGTCCCCGGGCCGCACACACGGACTGCCCCGCGCCTCCGTGGGTTGCAAATGAGCCCTCCGGGAACCCTTGCCTGCCCTAGGGGCTTGTCTGGCGGGGCCGACGCAGGGTGGGTGACTGGGGGGGGACTGCTGCTGGCACACACCCACTCCTGAAGCCCACTGGGGCGGTCCAAGGGCTATGAGCTCGGAGCTCGGGCACGGGCTGTCCCAGCTGGCCCTCCCGAGGGTGGACCGATATGCTCCCGGACCAAAAGTGTTGTAAAGGCCCAGGGCACGACCCTGCTGCGACCCCCAGCACCTCCTGGGTGCCCGCCACCACCCTTGGGCCGGGATGAGGTGCCACCTTGTGCGTGGAAGCCCCGCCCAGAGGCAAGAAGCCCCCAAGGCCCGAGGGCGCGCCCGACCCTGCAGCCCTGCTGCAGCCACAGGGAACGGGATGTCTGAGAGGGCAGCCCCCACTGCCCAAGCCTCCGCTGGCAGTTCCCCGAAGGGCTGGTGGCGGCTGCGCCTCAGCAGCCAGCCTCCCTCCCACCCTCCCTGCCTCCCTCTGGTCGGGCACTGCAAGCCACACAGCCACTTGTGTCCCCTGTGTCCCTGGAGGCCGCAGCGCGTTTTGGGTTTTGGAGCGGACGGGCCCCTCTCGGCTTCCGTAGTCCATTTGCCCCCGGAGCCCGCCAGACCCCTGGCTCTAGGAGGCTGCCCAGGCGGTGCTGCCAACTGCCCCCAGGTGCTAGCTAGCGGCAGTGGCAGCGGCCGGCCACGGGGGGAGCACACACACCTGCGGGTGTCCCCGGGCCGCACACACGGACTGCCCGGCGCCTCTGTGGGTTGCAAATGAGCCCTCCGGGAACCCTTGCCTGCCCTAGGGGCTTGTCGGGCGGGGCCGACGCAGGGTGGGTGAGTGGGGGGGGACTGCTGCTGGCACACACCCACTCCTGAAGCCCACTGGGGCGGTCCAAGGGCTATGAGCTCGGAGCTCGGGCACGGGCTGTCCCAGCTGGCCCTCCCGAGGGTGGACCGATATGCTCCCGGACCAAAAGTGTTGTAAAGGCCCAGGGCACGACTCTCCTGCGACCCCCAGCACGTCCTGGGTGCCCGCCACCACCCTTGGGCCGGGATGAGGTGCCACCTTGTGCGTGGAAGCCCCGCCCAGAGGCAAGAAGCCCCCAAGGCCCGAGGGCGCGCCCGACCCTGCAGCCCTGCTGCAGCCACAGGGAACGGGATGTCTGAGAGGGCAGCCCCCACTGCCCAAGCCTCCGCTGGCAGTTCCCCGAAGGGCTGGTGGCGGCTGCGCCTCAGCAGCCAGCCTCCCTCCCACCCTCCCTGCCTCCCTCTGGTCGGGCACTGCAAGCCACACAGCCACTTGTGTCCCCTGTGTCCCTGGAGGCCGCAGCGCGTTTTGGGTTTTGGAGCGGACGGGCCCCTCTCGGCTTCCGTAGTCCATTTGCCCCCGGAGCCCGCCAGACCCCTGGCTCTAGGAGGCTGCCCAGGCGGTGCTGCCAACTGCCCCCAGGTGCTAGCTAGCGGCAGTGGCAGCGGCCGGCCACGGGGGGAGCACACACACCTGCGGGTGTCCCCGGGCCGCACACACGGACTGCCCCGCGCCTCCGTGGGTTGCAAATGAGCCCTCCGGGAACCCTTGCCTGCCCTAGGGGCTTGTCGGGCGGGGCCGACGCAGGGTGGGTGAGTGGGGGGGGACTGCTGCTGGCACACACCCACTCCTGAAGCCCACTGGGGCGGTCCAAGGGCTATGAGCTCGGAGCTCGGGCACGGGCTGTCGCAGCAGGGCCTCCCGAGGGTGGACCGATATGCTCCCGGACCAAAAGTGTTGTAAAGGCCCAGGGCACGACCCTGCTGCGACCCCCAGCACCTCCTGGGTGCCCGCCACCACCCTTGGGCCGGGATGAGGTGCCACCTTGTGCGTGGAAGCCCCGCCCAGAGGCAAGAAGCCCCCAAGGCCCGAGGGCGCGCCCGACCCTGCAGCCCTGCTGCAGCCACAGGGAACGGGATGTCTGAGAGGGCAGCCCCCACTGCCCAAGCCTCCGCTGGCAGTTCCCCGAAGGGCTGGTGGCGGCTGCGCCTCAGCAGCCAGCCTCCCTCCCACCCTCCCTGCCTCCCTCTGGTCGGGCACTGCAAGCCACACAGCCACTTGTGTCCCCTGTGTCCCTGGAGGCCGCAGCGCGTTTGGGTTTTGGAGCGGATGGGCCCCTCTCGGCTTCCGTAGTCCATTTGCCCCCTGAGCCCGCCAGACCCCTGGCTCTAGGAGGCTGCCCAGGCGGTGCTGCCAACTGCCCCCAGGTGCTAGCTAGCGGCAGTGGCAGCGGCCGGCCACGGGGGGAGCACACACACCTGCGGGTGTCCCCGGGCCGCACACACGGACTGCCCCGCGCCTCCGTGGGTTGCAAATGAGCCCTCCAGGAACACTTGCCTGCCCTAGGGGCTTGTCGGGCGGGGCCGACGCAGGGTGGGTGAGTGGGGGGGGACTGCTGCTGGCACACACCCACTCCTGAAGCCCACTGGGGCGGTCCAAGGGCTATGAGCTCGGAGCTCGGGAACGGGCTGTCCCAGCAGGGCCTCGCGAGGGTGGACCGATGTGCTCCCGGACCAAAAGTGTTGTAAAGGCCCAGGGCACGACTCTCCTGCGATCCCCAGCACCTCCTGGGTGCCCGCCACCACCCTTGGGCCGGGATGAGGTGCCACCTTGTGCGTGGAAGCCCCGCCCAGAGGCAAGAAGGCCCCAAGGCCCGAGGGCGTGCCCGACCCTGCAGCCCTGCTGCAGCCACAGGGAACGGGATGTCTGAGAGGGCAGCCCCCACTGCCCAAGCCTCCGCTGGCAGTTCCCCGAAGGGCTGGTGGCGGCTGCGCCTCAGCAGCCAGCCTCCCTCCCACCCTCCCTGCCTCCCTCTGGTCGGGCACTGCAAGCCACACAGCCACTTGTGTCCCCTGTGTCCCTGGAGGCCGCAGCGCGTTTTGGGTTTTGGAGCGGACGGGCCCCTCTCGGCTTCCGTAGTCCATTTGCCCCCGGAGCCCGCCAGACCCCTGGCTCTAGGAGGCTGCCCAGGCGGTGCTGCCAACTGCCCCCAGGTGCTAGCTAGCGGCAGTGGCAGCGGCTGGCCACGGGGGGAGCACACACACCTGCGGGTGTCCCCGGGCCGCACACACGGACTGCCCCGCGCCTCCGTGGGTTGCAAATGAGCCCTCCGGGAACCCTTGCCTGCCCTAGGGGCTTGTCGGGCGGGGCCGACGCAGGGTGGGTGAGTGGGGGGGGACTGCTGCTGGCACACACCCACTCCTGAAGCCCACTGGGGCGGTCCAAGGGCTATGAGCTCGGAGCTCGGGCACGGGCTGTCGCAGCAGGGCCTCCCGAGGGTGGACCGATATGCTCCCGGACCAAAAGTGTTGTAAAGGCCCAGGGCACGACCCTGCTGCGACCCCCAGCACCTCCTGGGTGCCCGCCACCACCCTTGGGCCGGGATGAGGTGCCACCTTGTGCGTGGAAGCCCCGCCCAGAGGCAAGAAGCCCCCAAGGCCCGAGGGCGCGCCCGACCCTGCAGCCCTGCTGCAGCCACAGGGAACGGGATGTCTGAGAGGGCAGCCCCCACTGCCCAAGCCTCCGCTGGCAGTTCCCCGAAGGGCTGGTGGCGGCTGCGCCTCAGCAGCCAGCCTCCCTCCCACCCTCCCTGCCTCCCTCTGGTCGGGCACTGCAAGCCACACAGCCACTTGTGTCCCCTGTGTCCCTGGAGGCCGCAGCGCGTTTTGGGTTTTGGAGCGGACGGGCCCCTCTCGGCTTCCGTAGTCCATTTGCCCCCGGAGCCCGCCAGACACCTGGCTCTAGGAGGCTGCCCAGGCGGTGCTGCCAACTGCCCCCAGGTGCTAGCTAGCGGCAGTGGCAGCGGCCGGCCACGGGGGGAGCACACACACCTGCGGGTGTCCCCGGGCCGCACACAGGGACTGCCCCGCGCCTCCCTGGGTTGCAAATGAGCCCTCCGGGAACCCTTGCCTGCCCTAGGGGCTTGTCGGGCGGGGCCGACGCAGGGTGGGTGAGTGGGGGGGGACTGCTGCTGGCACACACCCACTCCTGAAGCCCACTGGGGCGGTCCAAGGGCTATGAGCTCGGAGCTCGGGCACGGGCTGTCCCAGCTGGCCCTCCCGAGGGTGGACCGATATGCTCCCGGACCAAAAGTGTTGTAAAGGCCCAGGGCACGACTCTCCTGCGACCCCCAGCACGTCCTGGGTGCCCGCCACCACCCTTGGGCCGGGATGAGGTGCCACCTTGTGCGTGGAAGCCCCGCCCAGAGGCAAGAAGCCCCCAAGGCCCGAGGGCGCGCCCGACCCTGCAGCCCTGCTGCAGCCACAGGGAACGGGATGTCTGAGAGGGCAGCCCCCACTGCCCAAGCCTCCGCTGGCAGTTCCCCGAAGGGCTGTTGGCGGCTGCGCCTCAGCAGCCAGCCTCCCTCCCACCCTCCCTGCCTCCCTCTGGTCGGGCACTGCAAGCCACACAGCCACTTGTGTCCCCTGTGTCCCTGGAGGCCGCAGCGCGTTTGGGTTTTGGAGCGGATGGGCCCCTCTCGGCTTCCGTAGTCCATTTGCCCCCTGAGCCCGCCAGACCCCTGGCTCTAGGAGGCTGCCCAGGCGGTGCTGCCAACTGCCCCCAGGTGCTAGCTAGCGGCAGTGGCAGCGGCCGGCCACGGGGGGAGCACACACACCTGCGGGTGTCCCCGGGCCGCACACACGGACTGCCCGGCGCCTCTGTGGGTTGCAAATGAGCCCTCCGGGAACCCTTGCCTGCCCTAGGGGCTTGTCGGGCGGGGCCGACGCAGGGTGGGTGAGTGGGGGGGGACTGCTGCTGGCACACACCCACTCCTGAAGCCCACTGGGGCGGTCCAAGGGCTATGAGCTCGGAGCTCGGGCACGGGCTGTCCCAGCTGGCCCTCCCGAGGGTTGACCGATATGCTCCCGGACCAAAAGTGTTGTAAAGGCCCAGGGCACGACTCTCCTGCGACCCCCAGCACGTCCTGGGTGCCCGCCACCACCCTTGGGCCGGGATGAGGTGCCACCTTGTGCGTGGAAGCCCCGCCCAGAGGCAAGAAGCCCCCAAGGCCCGAGGGCGCGCCCGACCCTGCAGCCCTGCTGCAGCCACAGGGAACGGGATGTCTGAGAGGGCAGCCCCCACTGCCCAAGCCTCCGCTGGCAGTTCCCCGAAGGGCTGGTGGCGGCTGCGCCTCAGCAGCCAGCCTCCCTCCCACCCTCCCTGCCTCCCTCTGGTCGGGCACTGCAAGCCACACAGCCACTTGTGTCCCCTGTGTCCCTGGAGGCCGCAGCGCGTTTTGGGTTTTGGAGCGGACGGGCCCCTCTCGGCTTCCGTAGTCCATTTGCCCCCGGAGCCCGCCAGACCCCTGGCTCTAGGAGGCTGCCCAGGCGGTGCTGCCAACTGCCCCCAGGTGCTAGCTAGCGGCAGTGGCAGCGGCCGGCCACGGGGGGAGCACACACACCTGCGGGTGTCCCCGGGCCGCACACACGGACTGCCCCGCGCCTCCGTGGGTTGCAAATGAGCCCTCCGGGAACCCTTGCCTGCCCTAGGGGCTTGTCGGGCGGGGCCGACGCAGGGTGGGTGAGTGGGGGGGGACTGCTGCTGGCACACACCCACTCCTGAAGCCCACTGGGGCGGTCCAAGGGCTATGAGCTCGGAGCTCGGGCACGGGCTGTCGCAGCAGGGCCTCCCGAGGGTGGACCGATATGCTCCCGGACCAAAAGTGTTGTAAAGGCCCAGGGCACGACCCTGCTGCGACCCCCAGCACCTCCTGGGTGCCCGCCACCACCCTTGGGCCGGGATGAGGTGCCACCTTGTGCGTGGAAGCCCCGCCCAGAGGCAAGAAGCCCCCAAGGCCCGAGGGCGCGCCCGACCCTGCAGCCCTGCTGCAGCCACAGGGAACGGGATGTCTGAGAGGGCAGCCCCCACTGCCCAAGCCTCCGCTGGCAGTTCCCCGAAGGGCTGGTGGCGGCTGCGCCTCAGCAGCCAGCCTCCCTCCCACCCTCCCTGCCTCCCTCTGGTCGGGCACTGCAAGCCACACAGCCACTTGTGTCCCCTGTGTCCCTGGAGGCCGCAGCGCGTTTGGGTTTTGGAGCGGATGGGCCCCTCTCGGCTTCCGTAGTCCATTTGCCCCCTGAGCCCGCCAGACCCCTGGCTCTAGGAGGCTGCCCAGGCGGTGCTGCCAACTGCCCCCAGGTGCTAGCTAGCGGCAGTGGCAGCGGCCGGCCACGGGGGGAGCACACACACCTGCGGGTGTCCCCGGGCCGCACACACGGACTGCCCCGCGCCTCCGTGGGTTGCAAATGAGCCCTCCAGGAACACTTGCCTGCCCTAGGGGCTTGTCGGGCGGGGCCGACGCAGGGTGGGTGAGTGGGGGGGGACTGCTGCTGGCACACACCCACTCCTGAAGCCCACTGGGGCGGTCCAAGGGCTATGAGCTCGGAGCTCGGGCACGGGCTGTCCCAGCAGGGCCTCGCGAGGGTGGACCGATGTGCTCCCGGACCAAAAGTGTTGTAAAGGCCCAGGGCACGACTCTCCTGCGATCCCCAGCACCTCCTGGGTGCCCGCCACCACCCTTGGGCCGGGATGAGGTGCCACCTTGTGCGTGGAAGCCCCGCCCAGAGGCAAGAAGGCCCCAAGGCCCGAGGGCGTGCCCGACCCTGCAGCCCTGCTGCAGCCACAGGGAACGGGATGTCTGAGAGGGCAGCCCCCACTGCCCAAGCCTCCGCTGGCAGTTCCCCGAAGGGCTGGTGGCGGCTGCGCCTCAGCAGCCAGCCTCCCTCCCACCCTCCCTGCCTCCCTCTGGTCGGGCACTGCAAGCCACACAGCCACTTGTGTCCCCTGTGTCCCTGGATGCCGCAGCGCGTTTTGGGTTTTGGAGCGGACGGGCCCCTCTCGGCTTCCGTAGTCCATTTGCCCCCGGAGCCCGCCAGACCCCTGGCTCTAGGAGGCTGCCCAGGCGGTGCTGCCAACTGCCCCCAGGTGCTAGCTAGCGGCAGTCGCAGCGGCTGGCCACGGGGGGAGCACACACACCTGCGGGTGTCCCCGGGCCGCACACACGGACTGCCCCGCGCCTCCGTGGGTTGCAAATGAGCCCTCCGGGAACCCTTGCCTGCCCTAGGGGCTTGTCGGGCGGGGCCGACACAGGGTGGGTGAGTGGGGGGGGACTGCTGCTGGCACACACCCACTCCTGAAGCCCACTGGGGCGGTCCAAGGGCTATGAGCTCGGAGCTCGGGCACGGGCTGTCGCAGCAGGGCCTCCCGAGGGTGGACCGATATGCTCCCGGACCAAAAGTGTTGTAAAGGCCCAGGGCACGACCCTGCTGCGACCCCCAGCACCTCCTGGGTGCCCGCCACCACCCTTGGGCCGGGATGAGGTGCCACCTTGTGCGTGGAAGCCCCGCCCAGAGGCAAGAAGCCCCCAAGGCCCGAGGGCGCGCCCGACCCTGCAGCCCTGCTGCAGCCACAGGGAACGGGATGTCTGAGAGGGCAGCCCCCACTGCCCAAGCCTCCGCTGGCAGTTCCCCGAAGGGCTGGTGGCGGCTGCGCCTCAGCAGCCAGCCTCCCTCCCACCCTCCCTGCCTCCCTCTGGTCGGGCACTGCAAGCCACACAGCCACTTGTGTCCCCTGTGTCCCTGGAGGCCGCAGCGCGTTTTGGGTTTTGGAGCGGACGGGCCCCTCTCGGCTTCCGTAGTCCATTTGCCCCCGGAGCCCGCCAGACCCCTGGCTCTAGGAGGCTGCCCAGGCGGTGCTGCCAACTGCCCCCAGGTGCTAGCTAGCGGCAGTGGCAGCGGCTGGCCACGGGGGGAGCACACACACCTGCGGGTGTCCCCGGGCCGCACACACGGACTGCCCCGCGCCTCCGTGGGTTGCAAATGAGCCCTCCGGGAACCCTTGCCTGCCCTAGGGGCTTGTCGGGCGGGGCCGACGCAGGGTGGGTGAGTGGGGGGGGACTGCTGCTGGCACACACCCACTCCTGAAGCCCACTGGGGCGGTCCAAGGGCTATGAGCTCGGAGCTCGGGCACGGGCTGTCGCAGCAGGGCCTCCCGAGGGTGGACCGATATGCTCCCGGACCAAAAGTGTTGTAAAGGCCCAGGGCACGACCCTGCTGCGACCCCCAGCACCTCCTGGGTGCCCGCCACCACCCTTGGGCCGGGATGAGGTGCCACCTTGTGCGTGGAAGCCCCGCCCAGAGGCAAGAAGCCCCCAAGGCCCGAGGGCGCGCCCGACCCTGCAGCCCTGCTGCAGCCACAGGGAACGGGATGTCTGAGAGGGCAGCCCCCACTGCCCAAGCCTCCGCTGGCAGTTCCCCGAAGGGCTGGTGGCGGCTGCGCCTCAGCAGCCAGCCTCCCTCCCACCCTCCCTGCCTCCCTCTGGTCGGGCACTGCAAGCCACACAGCCACTTGTGTCCCCTGTGTCCCTGGAGGCCGCAGCGCGTTTTGGGTTTTGGAGCGGACGGGCCCCTCTCGGCTTCCGTAGTCCATTTGCCCCCGGAGCCCGCCAGACACCTGGCTCTAGGAGGCTGCCCAGGCGGTGCTGCCAACTGCCCCCAGGTGCTAGCTAGTGGCAGTGGCAGCGGCCGGCCACGGGGGGAGCACACACACCTGCGGGTGTCCCCGGGCCGCACACAGGGACTGCCCCGCGCCTCCCTGGGTTGCAAATGAGCCCTCCGGGAACCCTTGCCTGACCTAGGGGCTTGTCGGGCGGGGCCGACGCAGGGTGGGTGAGTGGGGGGGGACTGCTGCTGGCACACACCCACTCCTGAAGCCCACTGGGGCGGTCCAAGGGCTATGAGCTCGGAGCTCGGGCACGGGCTGTCCCAGCTGGCCCTCCCGAGGGTGGACCGATATGCTCCCGGACCAAAAGTGTTGTAAAGGCCCAGGGCACGACTCTCCTGCGACCCCCAGCACGTCCTGGGTGCCCGCCACCACCCTTGGGCCGGGATGAGGTGCCACCTTGTGCGTGGAAGCCCCGCCCAGAGGCAAGAAGCCCCCAAGGCCCGAGGGCGCGCCCGACCCTGCAGCCCTGCTGCAGCCACAGGGAACGGGATGTCTGAGAGGGCAGCCCCCACTGCCCAAGCCTCCGCTGGCAGTTCCCCGAAGGGCTGTTGGCGGCTGCGCCTCAGCAGCCAGCCTCCCTCCCACCCTCCCTGCCTCCCTCTGGTCGGGCACTGCAAGCCACACAGCCACTTGTGTCCCCTGTGTCCCTGGAGGCCGCAGCGCGTTTGGGTTTTGGAGCGGATGGGCCCCTCTCGGCTTCCGTAGTCCATTTGCCCCCTGAGCCCGCCAGACCCCTGGCTCTAGGAGGCTGCCCAGGCGGTGCTGCCAACTGCCCCCAGGTGCTAGCTAGCGGCAGTGGCAGCGGCCGGCCACGGGGGGAGCACACACACCTGCGGGTGTCCCCGGGCCGCACACACGGACTGCCCCGCGCCTCCGTGGGTTGCAAATGAGCCCTCCCGGAACCCTTGCCTGCCCTAGGGGCTTGTCGGGCGGGGCCGACGCAGGGTGGGTGAGTGGGGGGGGACTGCTGCTGGCACACACCCACTCCTGAAGCCCACTGGGGCGGTCCAAGGGCTATGAGCTCGGAGCTCGGGAACGGGCTGTCCCAGCAGGGCCTCGCGAGGGTGGACCGATATGCTCCCGGACCAAAAGTGTTGTAAAGGCCCAGGGCACGACTCTCCTGCGATCCCCAGCACCTCCTGGGTGCCCGCCACCACCCTTGGGCCGGGATGAGGTGCCACCTTGTGCGTGGAAGCCCCGCCCAGAGGCAAGAAGCCCCGAAGGCCCGAGGGCGCGCCCGACCCTGCAGCCCTGCTGCAGCCACAGGGAACGGGATGTCTGAGAGGGCAGCCCCCACTGCCCAAGCCTCCGCTGGCAGTTCCCCGAAGGGCTGGTGGCGGCTGCGCCTCAGCAGCCAGCCTCCCTCCCACCCTCCCTGCCTCCCTCTGGTCGGGCACTGCAAGCCACACAGCCACTTGTGTCCCCTGTGTCCCTGGAGGCCGCAGCGCGTTTTGGGTTTTGGAGCGGACGGGCCCCTCTCGGCTTCCGTAGTCCATTTGCCCCCGGAGCCCGCCAGACACCTGGCTCTAGGAGGCTGCCCAGGCGGTGCTGCCAACTGCCCCCAGGTGCTAGCTAGCGGCAGTGGCAGCGGCCGGCCACGGGGGGAGCACACACACCTGCGGGTGTCCCCGGGCCGCACACAGGGACTGCCCCGCGCCTCCCTGGGTTGCAAATGAGCCCTCCGGGAACCCTTGCCTGCCCTAGGGGCTTGTCGGGCGGGGCCGACGCAGGGTGGGTGAGTGGGTGGGGACTGCTGCTGGCACACACCCACTCCTGAAGCCCACTGGGGCGGTCCAAGGGCTATGAGCTCGGAGCTCGGGCACGGGCTGTCCCAGCTGGCCCTCCCGAGGGTGGACCGATATGCTCCCGGACCAAAAGTGTTGTAAAGGCCCAGGGCACGACCCTGCTGCGACCCCCAGCACCTCCTGGGTGCCCGCCACCACCCTTGGGCCGGGATGAGGTGCCACCTTGTGCGTGGAAGCCCCGCCCAGAGGCAAGAAGCCCCGAAGGCCCGAGGGCGCGCCCGACCCTGCAGCCCTGCTGCAGCCACAGGGAACGGGATGTCTGAGAGGGCAGCCCCCACTGCCCAAGCCTCCGCTGGCAGTTCCCCGAAGGGCTGGTGGCGGCTGCGCCTCAGCAGCCAGCCTCCCTCCCACCCTCCCTGCCTCCCTCTGGTCGGGCACTGCAAGCCACACAGCCACTTGTGTCCCCTGTGTCCCTGGAGGCCGCAGCGCGTTTTGGGTTTTGGAGCGGACGGGCCCCTCTCGGCTTCCGTAGTCCATTTGCCCCCTGAGCCCGCCAGACCCCTGGCTCTAGGAGGCTGCCCAGGCGGTGCTGCCAACTGCCTCCAGGTGCTAGCTAGCGGCAGTGGCAGCGGCCGGCCACGGGGGGAGCACACACACCTGCGGGTGTCCCCGGGCCGCACACACGGACTGCCCCGCGCCTCCCTGGGTTGCAAATGAGCCCTCCGGGAACCCTTGCCTGGCCTAGGGGCTTGTCGGGCGGGGCCGACGCAGGGTGGGTGAGTGGGGGGGGACTGCTGCTGGCACACACCCACTCCTGAAGCCCACTGGGGCGGTCCAAGGGCTATGAGCTCGGAGCTCGGGCACGGGCTGTCCCAGCAGGGCCTCGCGAGGGTGGACCGATATGCTCCCGGACCAAAAGTGTTGTAAAGGCCCAGGGCACGACCCTGCTGCGACCCCCAGCACCTCCTGGGTGCCCGCCACCACCCTTGGGCCGGGATGAGGTGCCACCTTGTGCGTGGAAGCCCCGCCCAGAGGCAAGAAGCCCCCAAGGCCCGAGGGCGCGCCCGACCCTGCAGCCCTGCTGCAGCCACAGGGAACGGGATGTCTGAGAGGGCAGCCCCCACTGCCCAAGCCTCCGCTGGCAGTTCCCCGAAGGGCTGGTGGCGGCTGCGCCTCAGCAGCCAGCCTCCCTCCCACCCTCCCTGCCTCCCTCTGGTCGGGCACTGCAAGCCACACAGCCACTTGTGTCCCCTGTGTCCCTGGAGGCCGCAGCGCGTTTTGGGTTTTGGAGCGGACGGGCCCCTCTCGGCTTCCGTAGTCCATTTGCCCCCGGAGCCCGCCAGACCCCTGGCTCTAGGAGGCTGCCCAGGCGGTGCTGCCAACTGCCCCCAGGTGCTGGCTAGCGGCAGCGGCCGGCCACGGGGGGAGCACACACACCTGCGGGTGTCCCCGGGCCGCACACACGGACTGCCCCGGGCCTCAGCGGGTTGCAAATGAGCCCTCTGGGAACCCTTGCCTACACTAGGGGCTTGTCAGGCGCGGCCGACGCCCAGGGACCGACCCTGCTGCGACCCCCAGCACCTCCTGGGTGCCCGCCACCATCCTTGGGCCGGGATGAGGTGCCACCTTGTGCGTGGAAGCCCCGCCCAGAGGCAAGAAGCCCCCAAGGCCCGAGGGCGCGCCCGACCCTGCAGCCCTGCTGCAGCCACAGGGAACGGGATGTCTGAGAGGGCAGCCCCCACTGCCCAAGCCTCCGCTGGCAGTTCCCCGAAGGGCTGGTGGCGGCTGCGCCTCAGCAGCCAGCCTCCCTCCCACCCTCCCTGCCTCCCTCTGGTCGGGCACTGCAAGCCACACAGCCACTTGTGTCCCCTGTGTCCCTTGGGGGCCGCAGCGCGTTTTGGGTTTTGGAGCGGACGGGCCCCTCTCGGCTTCCGTAGTCCATTTGCCCCCGGAGCCCGCCAGACCCCTGGCTCTAGGAGGTTGCCCAGGCGGTGCTGCCAACTGCCCCCAGGTGCTAGCTAGCGGCAGTGGCAGCGGCCGGCCACGGGGGGAGCACACACACCTGCGGGTGTCCCCGGGCCGCACACACGGACTGCCCCGCGCCTCCGTGGGTTGCAAATGAGCCCTCCGGGAACCCTTGCCTGCCCTAGGGGCTTGTCGGGCGGGGCCGACGCAGGGTGGGTGAGTGGGGGGGACTGCTGCTGGCACACACCCACTCCTGAAGCCCACTGGGGCGGTCCAAGGGCTATGAGCTCGGAGCTCGGGCACGGGCTGTCCCAGCAGGGCCTCGCGAGTGTGGACCGATATGCTCCCGGACCAAAAGTGTTGTAAAGGCCCAGGGCACGACTCTCCTGCGACCCCCAGCACCTCCTGGGTGCCCGCCACCACCCTTGGGCCAGGATGAGGTGCCACCTTGTGCGTGGAAGCCCCGCCCAGAGGCAAGAAGCCCCCAAGGCCCGAGGGCGCGCCCGACCCTGCAGCCCTGCTGCAGCCACAGGGAACGGGATGTCTGAGAGGGCAGCCCCCACTGCCCAAGCCTCCGCTGGCAGTTCCCCGAAGGGCTGGTGGCGGCTGCGCCTCAGCAGCCAGCCTCCCTCCCACCCTCCCTGCCTCCCTCTGGTCGGGCACTGCAAGCCACACAGCCACTTGTGTCCCCTGTGTCCCTGGAGGCCGCAGCGCGTTTTGGGTTTTGGAGCGGACGGGCCCCTCTCGGCTTCCGTAGTCCATTTGCCCCCAGAGCCCGCCAGACCCCTGGCTCTAGGAGGCTGCCCAGGCGGTGCTGCCAACTGCCCCCAGGTGCTAGCTAGCGGCAGTGGCAGCGGCCGGCCACGGGGGGAGCACACACACCTGCGGGTGTCCCCGGGCCGCACACACGGACTGCTCCGCGCCTCCGTGCGTTGCAAATGAGCCCTCCGGGAACCCTTGCCTGCCCTAGGGGCTTGTCGGGTGGGGCCGACGCAGGGTGGGTGAGTGGGGGGGGACTGCTGCTGGCACACACCCACTCCTGAAGCCCACTGGGGCGGTCCAAGGGCTATGAGCTCGGAGCTCGGGCACGGGCTGTCCCAGCAGGGCCTCCCGAGGGTGGACTGATATGCTCCCGGACCAAAAGTGTTGTAAAGGCCCAGGGCACGACCCTGCTGCGACCCCCAGCACCTCCTGGGTGCCCGCCACCACCCTTTGGCCGGGATGAGGTGCCACCTTGTGCGTGGAAGCCCCGCCCAGAGGCAAGAAGCCCCCAAGGCCCAAGGGCGCGCCCGACCCTGCAGCCCTGCTGCAGCCACAGGGAACGGGATGTCTGAGAGGGCAGCCCCCACTGCCCAAGCCTCCGCTGGCAGTTCCCCGAAGGGCTGGTGGCGGCTGCGCCTCAGCAGCCAGCCTCCCTCCCACCCTCCCTGCCTCTCTCTGGTCGGGCACTGCAAGCCACACAGCCACTTGTGTCCCCTGTGTCCCTGGAGGCCGCAGCGTGTTTTGGGTTTTGGAGCGGACGGGCCCCTCTCGGCTTCCGTAGTCCATTTGCCCCCGGAGCCCGCCAGACCCCTGGCTCTAGGAGGCTGCCCAGGCGGTGCTGCCAACTGCCCCCAGGTGCTAGCTAGCGGCAGTGGCAGCGGCCGGCCTCGTGGGGAGCACACACACCTGCGGGTGTCCCCGGGCCGCACACACGGACTGCCCCGCGCCTCCGTGGGTTGCAAATGAGCCCTCCGGGAACCCTTGCCTGCCCTAGGGGCTTGTCGGGCGGGGCCGACGCAGGGTGGGTGAGTGGGGGGGGACTGCTGCTGGCACACACCCACTCCTGAAGCCCACTGCGGCGGTCCAAGGGCTATGAGCTCGGAGCTCGGGCACGGGCTGTCCCAGCAGGGCCTCGCGAGGGTGGACCGCTATGCTCCCGGACCAAAAGTGTTGTAAAGGCCCAGGGCACGACTCTCCTGCGACCCCCAGCACCTCCTGGGTGCCCGCCACCACCCTTGGGCCGGGATGAGGTGCCACCTTGTGCGTGGAAGCCCCGCCCAGAGGCAAGAAGCCCCCAAGGCCCGAGGGCGCGCCCGACCCTGCAGCCCTGCTGCAGCCACAGGGAACGGGATGTCTGAGAGGGCAGCCCCCACTGCCCAAGCCTCCGCTGGCAGTTCCCCGAAGGGCTGGTGGCGGCTGCGCCTCAGCAGCCAGCCTCCCTCCCACCCTCCCTGCCTCCCTCTGGTCGGGCACTGCAAGCCACACAGCCACTTGTGTCCCCTGTGTCCCTGGAGGCCGCAGCGCGTTTTGGGTTTTGGAGCGGACGGGCCCCTCTCGGCTTCCGTAGTCCATTTGCCCCCGGAGCCCGCCAGACCCCTGGCTCTAGGAGGGTACCCAGGCGGTGCTGCCAACTGCCCCCAGGTGCTAGCTAGCGGCAGTGGCAGCGGCCGGCCACGGGGGGAGCACACACACCTGCGGGTGTCCCCGGGCCGCACACACGGACTGCCCCGCGCCTCCGTGGGTTGCAAATGAGCCCTCCGGGAACCCTTGCCTGCCCTAGGGGCTTGTCGGGCGGGGCCGACGCAGGGTGGGTGAGTGGGGGGGGACTGCTGCTGGCACACACCCACTCCTGAAGCCCACTGGGGCGGTCCAAGGGCTATGAGCTCGGAGCTCGGGCACGGGCTGTCCCAGCAGGGCCTCGCGAGGGTGGACCGATATGCTCCCGGACCAAAAGTGTTGTAAAGGCCCAGGGCACGACCCTGCTGCGACCCCCAGCACCTCCTGGGTGCCCGCCACCACCCTTTGGCCGGGATGAGGTGCCACCTTGTGCGTGGAAGCCCCGCCCAGAGGCAAGAAGCCCCCAAGGCCCGAGGGCGCGCCCGACCCTGCAGCCCTGCTGCAGCCACAGGGAACGGGATGTCTGAGAGGGCAGCCCCCACTGCCCAAGCCTCCGCTGGCAGTTCCCCGAAGGGCTGGTGGCGGCTGCGCCTCAGCAGCCAGCCTCCCTCCCACCCTCCCTGCCTCCCTCTGGTCGGGCACTGCAAGCCACACAGCCACTTGTGTCCCCTGTGTCCCTGGAGGCCGCAGCGCGTTTTGGGTTTTGGAGCGGACGGGCCCCTCTCGGCTTCCGTAGTCCATTTGCCCCCGGAGCCCGCCAGACCCCTGGCTCTAGGAGGCTGCCCAGGCGGTGCTGCCAACTGCCCCCAGGTGCTAGCTAGCGGCAGTGGCAGCGGCCGGCCTCGTGGGGAGCACACACACCTGCGGGTGTCCCCGGGCCGCACACACGGACTGCCCCGCGCCTCCGTGGGTTGCAAATGAGCCCTCCGGGAACCCTTGCCTGCCCTAGGGGCTTGTCGGGCGGGGCCGACGCAGGGTGGGTGAGTGGGGGGGGACTGCTGCTGGCACACACCCACTCCTGAAGCCCACTGCGGCGGTCCAAGGGCTATGAGCTCAGAGCTTGGGCACGGGCTGTCCCAGCAGGGCCTCCCGAGGGTGGACCGCTATGCTCCCGGACCAAAAGTGTTGTAAAGGCCCAGGGCACGACTCTCCTGCGACCCCCAGCACCTCCTGGGTGCCGCCACCACCCTTGGGCCGGGATGAGGTGCCACCTTGTGCGTGGAAGCCCCGCCCAGAGGCAAGAAGCCCCCAAGGCCCGAGGGCGCGCCCGACCCTGCAGCCCTGCTGCAGCCACAGGGAACGGGATGTCTGAGAGGGCAGCCCCCACTGCCCAAGCCTCCGCTGGCAGTTCCCCGAAGGGCTGGTGGCGGCTGCGCCTCAGCAGCCAGCCTCCCTCCCACCCTCCCTGCCTCCCTCTGGTCGGGCACTGCAAGCCACACAGCCACTTGTGTCCCCTGTGTCCCTGGAGGCCGCAGCGCGTTTTGGGTTTTGGAGCGGACGGGCCCCTCTCGGCTTCCGTAGTCCATTTGCCCCCGGAGCCCGCCAGACCCCTGGCTCTAGGAGGCTGCCCAGGCGGTGCTGCCAACTGCCCCCAGGTGCTAGCTAGCGGCAGTGGCAGCGGCCGGCCACGGGGGGAGCACACACACCTGCGGGTGTCCCCGGGCCGCACACACGGACTGCCCCGCGCCTCCGTGGGTTGCAAATGAGCCCTCCGGGAACACTTGCCTGCCCTAGGGGCTTGTCGGGCGGGGCCGACGCAGGGTGGGTGAGTGGGGGGGGACTGCTGCTGGCACACACCCACTCCTGAAGCCCACTGGGGCGGTCCAAGGGCTATGAGCTCGGAGCTCGGGCACGGGCTTTCCCAGCAGGGCCTCCCGAGGGTGGACCGATATGCTCCCGGACCAAAAGTGTTGTAAAGGCCCAGGGCACGACCCTGCTGCGACCCCCAGCACCTCCTGGGTGCCCGCCACCACCCTTGGGCCGGGATGAGGTGCCACCTTGTGCGTGGAAGCCCCACCCAGAGGCAAGAAGCCCCCAAGGCCCGAGGGCGCGCCCGACCCTGCAGCCCTGCTGCAGCCACAGGGAACGGGATGTCTGAGAGGGCAGCCCCCACTGCCCAAGCCTCCGCTGGCAGTTCCCCGAAGGGCTGGTGGCGGCTGCGCCTCAGCAGCCAGCCTCCCTCCCACCCTCCCTGCCTCCCTCTGGTCGGGCACTGCAAGCCACACAGCCACTTGTGTCCCCTGTGTCCCTGGAGGCCGCAGCGCGTTTTGGGTTTTGGAGCGGACGGGCCCCTCTCGGCTTCCGTAGTCCATTTGCCCCCGGAGCCCGCCAGACCCCTGGCTCTAGGAGGCTGCCCAGGCAGTGCTGCCAACTGCCCCCAGGTGCTAGCTAGCGGCAGTGGCAGCGGCCGGCCTCGTGGGGAGCACACACACCTGCGGGTGTCCCCGGGCCGCACACACGGACTGCCCCGCGCCTCCCTGGGTTGCAAATGAGCCCTCCGGGAACCCTTGCCTGCCCTAGGGGCTTGTCGGGCGGGGCCGACGCAGGGTGGGTGAGTCCGGGGGACTGCTGCTGGCACACACCCACTCCTGAAGCCCACTGGGGCAGTCCAAGGGCTATGAGCTCGGAGCTCGGGCACGGGCTGTCCCAGCAGGGCCTCGCGAGGGTGGACCGATATGCTCCCGGACCAAAAGTGTTGTAAAGGCCCAGGGCACGACCCTGCTGCGACCCCCAGCACCTCCTGGGTGCCCGCCACCACCCTTGGGCCGGGATGAGGTGCCACCTTGTGCGTGGAAGCCCCGCCCAGAGGCAAGAAGCCCCCAAGGCCCGAGGGCGCGCCCGACCCTGCAGCCCTGCTGCAGCCACAGGGAACGGGATGTCTGAGAGGGCAGCCCCCACTGCCCAAGCCTCCGCTGGCAGTTCCCCGAAGGGCTGGTGGCGGCTGCGCCTCAGCAGCCAGCCTCCCTCCCACCCTCCCTGCCTCCCTCTGGTCGGGCACTGCAAGCCACACAGCCACTTGTGTCCCCTGTGTCCCTGGAGGCCGCAGCGCGTTTTGGGTTTTGGAGCGGACGGGCCCCTCTCGGCTTCCGTAGTCCATTTGCCCCCGGAGCCCGCCAGACCCCTGGCTCTAGGAGGCTACCCAGGCGGTGCTGCCAACTGCCCCCAGGTGCTAGCTAGCGGCAGTGGCAGCGGCCGGCCACGGGGGGAGCACACACACCTGCGGGTGTCCCCGGGCCGCACACATGGACTGCCCCGCGCCTCCGTGGGTTGCAAATGAGCCCTCTGGGAACCCTTGCCTGCCCTAGGGGCTTGTCGGGCGGGGCCGACGCAGGGTGGGTGAGTGGGGGGGGACTGCTGCTGGCACACACCCACTCCTGAAGCCCACTGGGGCGGTCCAAGGGCTATGAGCTCGGAGCTCGGGCACGGGCAGTCCCAGCAGGGCCTCCCGAGGCTGGACCGATATGCTCCCGGACCAAAAGTGTTGTAAAGGCCCAGGGCACGACTCTCCTGCTACCCCCAGCACCTCCTGGGTGCCCGCCACCACCCTTGGGCCGGGATGAGGTGCCACCTTGTGCGTGGAAGCCCCGCCCAGAGGCAAGAAGCCCCCAAGGCCCGAGGGCGCGCCCGACCCTGCAGCCCTGCTGCAGCCACAGGGAACGGGATGTCTGAGAGGGCAGCCCCCACTGCCCAAGCCTCCGCTGGCAGTTCCCCGAAGGGCTGGTGGCGGCTGCGCCTCAGCAGCCAGCCTCCCTCCCACCCTCCCTGCCTCCCTCTGGTCGGGCACTGCAAGCCACACAGCCACTTGTGTCCCCTGTGTCCCTGGAGGCCGCAGCGCGTTTTGGGTTTTGGAGCGGACGGGCCCCTCTCGGCTTCCGTAGTCCATTTGCCCCCGGAGCCAGCCAGACCCCTGGCTCTAGGAGGCTGCCCAGGCGGTGCTGCCAACTGCCCCCAGGTGCTAGCTAGCGGCAGTGGCAGCGGCCGGCCACGGGGGGAGCACACACACCTGCGGGTGTCCCCGGGCCGCACACACGGACTGCCCCGCGCCTCCGTGGGTTGCAATGAGCCCACCGGGAACACTTGCCTGCCCTAGGGGCTTGTCGGGCGGGGCCGACGCAGGGTGGGTGAGTGGGGGGGGGACTGCTGCTGGCACACACCCACTCCTGAAGCCCACTGGGGCGGTCCAAGGGCTATGAGCTCGGAGCTAGGGCACGGGCTGTCCCAGCAGGGCCTCGCGAGGGTGGACCGATATGTCCCGGACCAAAAGTGTTGTAAAGGCCCAGGGCACAACTCTCCTGCGACCCCCAGCACCTCCTGGGTGCCCGCCACCACCCTTGGGCCGGGATGAGGTGCCACCTTGTGCGTGGAAGCCCCGCCCAGAGGCAAGAAGCCCCCAAGGCCCGAGGGCGCGCCCGACCCTGCAGCCCTGCTGCAGCCACAGGGAACGGGATGTCTGAGAGGGCAGCCCCCACTGCCCAAGCCTCCGCTGGCAGTTCCCCGAAGGGCTGGTGGCGGCTGCGCCTCAGCAGCCAGCCTCCCTCCCACCCTCCCTGCCTCCCTCTGGTCGGGCACTGCAAGCCACACAGCCACTTGTGTCCCCTGTGTCCCTGGAGGCCGCAGCGCGTTTTGGGTTTTGGAGCGGACGGGCCCCTCTCGGCTTCCGTAGTCCATTTGCCCCCGGAGCCCGCCAGACCCCTGGCTCTAGGAGGCTGCCAGGCGGTGCTGCCAACTGCCCCCAGGTGCTAGCTAGCGGCAGTGGCAGCGGCCGGCCACGGGGGGAGCACACACACCTGCGGGTGTCCCCGGGCCGCACACACGGACTGCCCCGCGCCTCCGTGGGTTGCAAATGAGCCCTCCGGGAACCCTTGCCTGCCCTAGGGGCTTGTCGGGTGGGGCGACGCAGGGTGGGTGAGTGGGGGGGGACTGCTGCTGGCACACACCCACTCCTGAAGCCCACTGGGGCGGTCCAAGGGCTATGAGCTCGGAGCTCGGGCATGGGCTGTCCCAACAGGGCCTCGCGAGGGTTGACTGATATGCTCCCGGACCAAAAGTGTTGTAAAGGCCCAGGGCACGACTCTCCTGTGACCCCCAGCACCTCCTGGGTGCCCGCCACCACCCTTGGGCCGGGATGAGGTGCCACCTTGTGCGTGGAAGACCCGCCCAGAGGCAAGAAGCCCCCAAGACCCAAGGGCGCGCCCGACCCTGCAGCCCTGCTGCAGCCACAGGGAACGGGATGTCTGAGAGGGCAGCCCCCACTGCCCAAGCCTCCGCTGGCAGTTCCCTGAAGGGCTGGTGGCGGCTGCGCCTCAGCAGCCAGCCTCCCTCCCACCCTCCCTGCCTCCCTCTGGTCGGGCACTGCAAGCCACACAGCCACTTGTGTCCCCTGTGTCCCTGGAGGCCGCAGCGCGTTTTGGGTTTTGGAGCGGACGGGCCCCTCTCGGCTTCCGTAGTCCATTTGCCCCCGGAGCCCGCCAGACCCTGGCTCTAGGAGGCTGCCCAGGCGGTGCTGCCAACTGCCCCCAGGTGCTGCCTGCGGCAGCGGCCGGCAACGGCTGGAGCACACACACATGCGGGTGTCCCCGGGCCGCAACACGGACTGCCCCGGGCCTCAGCGGGTTGCAAATGAGCCCTCTGGGAACCCTTGCCTACCCTAGGGGCTTGTCAGGCGCGGCCGACGCCCAGGGACCGACCCTGCTGCAACCCCCAGCACCTCCTGGGTTCCCGCCACCACCCTTGGGCCGGGATGAGGTGCCACCTTGTGCGTGGAAGCCCCGCCCAGAGGCAAGAAGCCCCCAAGGCCCGAGGGCGCGCCCGACCCTGCAGCCCTGCTGCAGCCACAGGGAACGGGATGTCTGAGAGGGCAGCCCCCACTGCCCAAGCCTCCGCTGGCAGTTCCCCGAAGGGCTGGTGGCGGCTGCGCCTCAGCAGCCAGCCTCCCTCCCACCCTCCCTGCCTCCCTCTGGTCGGGCACTGCAAGCCACACAGCCACTTGTGTCCCCTGTGTCCCTGGAGGCCGCAGCGCGTTTTGGGTTTTGGAGCGGACGGGCCCCTCTCGGCTTCCGTAGTCCATTTGCCCCCGGAGCCCGCCAGACCCCTGGCTCTAGGAGGCTGCCCAGGCGGTGCTGCCAACAGCCCCCAGGTGCTAGCTAGTGGCAGTGGCAGCGGCCGGCCACGGGGGGAGCACACACACCTGCGGGTGTCCCCGGGCCGCACACACGGACTGCCCCGCGCCTCCGTGGGTTGCAAATGAGCCCTCCGGGAACCCTTGCCTGCCCTAGGGGCTTGTCGGGCGGGGCCGACGCAGGGTGGGTGAGTGGGGGGGACTGCTGCTGGCACACACCCACTCCTGAAGCCCACTGGGGCGGTCCAAGGGCTATGAGCTCGGAGCTCGGGCACGGGCTGTCCCAGCAGGGCCTCGCGAGGGTGGACCGATATGCTCCCGGACCAAAAGTGTTGTAAAGGCCCAGGGCACGACTCTCCTGCGACCCCCAGCACCTCCTGGGTGCCCGCCACCACCCTTGGGCCGGGATGAGGTGCCACCTTGTGCGTGGAAGCCCCGCCCAGAGGCAAGAAGCCCCCAAGGCCCGAGGGCGCGCCCGACCCTGCAGCCCTGCTGCAGCCACAGGGAACGGGATGTCTGAGAGGGCAGCCCCCACTGCCCAAGCCTCCGCTGGCAGTTCCCCGAAGGGCTGGTGGCGGCTGCGCCTCAGCAGCCAGCCTCCCTCCCACCCTCCCTGCCTCCCTCTGGTCGGGCACTGCAAGCCACACAGCCACTTGTGTCCCCTGTGTCCCTGGAGGCCGCAGCGCGTTTTGGGTTTTGGAGCGGACGGGCCCCTCTCGGCTTCCGTAGTCCATTTGCCCCCAGAGCCCGCCAGACCCCTGGCTCTAGGAGGCTGCCAGGCGGTGCTGCCAACTGTCCCCAGGTGCTAGCTAGCGGCAGTGGCAGCGGCCGGCCACGGGGGGAGCACACACACCTGCGGGTGTCCCCGGGCCGCACACACGGACTGCCCCGCGCCTCCGTGGGTTGCAAATGAGCCCTCCGGGAACTATTGCCTGCCCTAGGGCTTGTCGGGTGGGGCCGACGCAGGGTGGGTGAGTGGGGGGGGACTGCTGCTGGCACACACCCACTCCTGAAGCCCACTGGGGCGGTCCAAGGGCTATGAGCTCGGAGCTCGGGCACGGGCTGTCCCAGCAGGGCCTCGCGAGGGTGGACTGATATGCTCCCGGACCAAAAGTGTTGTAAAGGCCCAGGGCACGACTCTCCTGCGACCCCCAGCACCTCCTGGGTGCCCGCCACCACCCTTGGGCCGGGATGAGGTGCCACCTTGTGCGTGGAAGACCCGCCCAGAGGCAAGAAGCCCCCAAGGCCACGAGGGCGCGCCCGACCCTGCAGCCCTGCTGCAGCCACAGGAACGGGATGTCTGAGAGGGCAGCCCCCACTGCCCAAGCCTCCGCTGGCAGTTCCCCGAAGGGCTGGTGGCGGCTGCGCCTCAGCAGCCAGCCTCCCTCCCACCCTCCCTGCCTCCCTCTGGTCGGGCACTGCAAGCCACACAGCCACTTGTGTCCCCTGTGTCCCTGGAGGCCGCAGCGCGTTTTGGGTTTTGGAGCGGACGGGCCCCTCTCGGCTTCCGTAGTCCATTTGCCCCCGGAGCCCGCCAGACCCTGGCTCTAGGAGGCTGCCCAGGCGGTGCTGCCAACTGCCCCCAGGTGCTGGCTAGTGGCAGCGGCCGGCCACGGCTGGAGCACACACACATGCGGGTGTCCCGGGCCGCACACACGGACTGCCCCGCGCCTCCCTGGGTTGCAAATGAGCCCTCCGGGAACCCTTGCCTGCCCTAGGGGCTTGTCGGGCGGGGCCGACGCAGGGTGGGTGAGTGGGGGGGGACTGCTGCTGGCACACACCCACTCCTGAAGCCCACTGGGGCGGTCCAAGGGCTATGAGCTCGGAGCTCGGGCACGGGCTGTCCCAGCAGGGCCTCGCGAGGGTGGACCGATATGCTCACGGACCAAAAGTGTTGTAAAGGCCCAGGGCACGACCCTGCTGCGACCCCCAGCAACTCCTGGGTGCCCGCCACCACCCTTGGGCCGGGATGAGATGCCACCTTGTGCGTGGAAGCCCCGCCCAGAGGCAAGAAGCCCCCAAGGCCCGAGGGCGCGCCCGACCCTGCAGCCCTGCTGCAGCCACAGGGAACGGGATGTCTGAGAGGGCAGCCCCCACTG
Source organism: Lepus europaeus (assembly GCF_033115175.1). Taxonomy (NCBI): domain Eukaryota; kingdom Metazoa; phylum Chordata; class Mammalia; order Lagomorpha; family Leporidae; genus Lepus; species Lepus europaeus. Next base: position 168,080 of record NW_026909046.1, read on the forward strand.
CCCAAGCCTCCGCTGGCAGTTCCCCGAAGGGCTGGTGGCGGCTGCGCCTCCGCAGCCAGCCTCCCTCCCCACCCTCCCTGCCTCCCTCTGGTCGGGCACTGCAAGCCACACAGCCACTTGTGTCCCCTGTGTCCCTGGAGGCCGCAGCGCGTTTTGGGTTTTGGAGCGGACGGGCCCCTCTCGGCTTCCGTAGTCCATTTGCCCCCGGAGCCCGCCAGACCCCTGGCTCTAGGAGGCTGCCCAGGCGGTGCTGCCAACTGCCCCAGGTGCTAGCTAGCAGCAGTGGCAGCGGCCGGCCACGGGGGGAGCACACACACCTGCGGGTGTCCCCGGGCCGCACACACGGACTGCCCCGCGCCTCCGTGGGTTGCAAATGAGCCCTCCGGGAACCCTTGCCTGCCCTAGGGGCTTGTCGGGCGGGGCCGACGCAGGGTGGGTGAGTGGGGGGGGACTGCTGCTGGCACACACCCACTCCTGAAGCCCACTGGGGCGGTCCAATGGCTATGAGCTCGGAGCTCGGGCACGGGCTGTCCCAGCAGGGCCTCCCGAGGGTGGACCGATATGCTCCCGGACCAAAAGTGTTGTAAAGGCCCAGGGCACGACCCTGCTGTGACCCCCAGCACCTCCTGGGTGCCCGCCACCACCCTTGGGCCGGGATGAGGTGCCACCTTGTGCGTGGAAGCCCCGCCCAGAGGCAAGAAGCCCCAAGGCCCGAGGGCGCGCCCGACCCTGCAGCCCTGCTGCAGCCACAGGAACGGGATGTCTGAGAGGGCAGCCCCCACTGCCCAAGCCTCCGCTGGCAGTTCCCCGAAGGGCTGGTGGCGGCTGCGCCTCAGCAGCCAGCCTCCCTCCCACCCTCCCTGCCTCCCTCTGGTCGGGCACTGCAAGCCACACAGCCACTTGTGTCCCCTGTGTCCCTGGAGGCCGCAGCGCGTTTTGGGTTTTGGAGCGGACGGGCCCCTCTCGGCTTCCGTAGTCCATTTGCCCCCGGAGCCTGCCAGACCCCTGGCTCTAGGAGGCTGCCCAGGCGGTGCTGCCAACTGCCCCCAGGTGCTAGCTAGCGGCAGTGGCAGCGGCCGGCCACGTGGGGAGCACACACACCTGCGGGTGTCCCCGGGCCGCACACACGGACTGCCCCGCGCCTCCGTGGGTTGCAATGAGCCCTCCGGGAACACTTGCCTGCCCTAGGGGCTTGTCGGGCGGGGCCGACGCAGGGTGGGTGAGTGGGGGGGGGGACTGCTGCTGGCACACACCCACTCCTGAAGCCCACTGGGGTGGGTCCAAGGGCTATGAGCTCGGAGCTAGGGCACGGGCTGTCCCAGCAGGGCCTCGCGAGGGGTGGACCGATATGTCCCGGACCAAAAGTGTTGTAAAGGCCCAGGGCACGACTCTCCTGCGACCCCCAGCACCTCCTGGGTGCCCGCCACCACCCTTGGGCCGGGATGAGGTGCCACCTTGTGCGTGGAAGCCCCGCCCAGAGGCAAGAAGCCCCAAGGCCCGATGGCGCGCCCGACCCTGCAGCCCTGCTGCAGCCACAGGAACGGGATGTCTGAGAGGGCAGCCCCCACTGCCCAAGCCTCCGCTGGCAGTTCCCCGAAGGGCTGGTGGCGGCTGCGCCTCAGCAGCCAGCCTCCCTCCCACCCTCCCTGCCTCCCTCTGGTCGGGCACTGCAAGCCACACAGCCACTTGTGTCCCCTGTGTCCCTGGAGGCCGCAGCGCGTTTTGGGGTTTTGGAGCGGACGGGCCCCTCTCGGCTTCCGTAGTCCATTTGCCCCCGGAGCCCGCCAGACCCCTGGCTCTAGGAGGCTGCCAGGCGGTGCTGCCAACTGCCCCCAGGTGCTAGCTAGCGGCAGTGGCAGCGGCCGCCACGGGGGGAACACACACACCTGCGGGTGTCCCCGGGCCGCACACACGGACTGCCCGCGCCTCCGTGGGTTGCAAATGAGCCCTCCGGGAACCCTTGCCTGCCCTAGGGGCTTGTCGGGTGGGGCGACGCAGGGTGGGTGAGTGGGGGGGGACTGCTGCTGGCACACACCCACTCCTGAAGCCCACTGGGCGGTCCAAGGGCTATGAGCTCGGAGCTCGGGCATGGGCTGTCCAGCAGGGCCTCGCGAGGGTTGACTGATATGCTCCCGGACCAAAAGTGTTTGTAAAGGCCCAGGGCACGACTCTCCTGCGACCCCCAGCACCTCCTGGGTGCCCGCCACCACCCTTGGGCCGGGATGAGGTGCCACCTTGTGCGTGGAAGACCCGCCCAGAGGCAAGAAGCCCCCAAGACCCAAGGGCGCGCCCGACCCTGCAGCCCTGCTGCAGCCACAGGGAACGGGATGTCTGAGAGGGCAGCCCCCACTGCCCAAGCCTCCGCTGGCAGTTCCCTGAAGGGCTGGTGGCGGCTGCGCCTCAGCAGCCAGCCTCCCTCCCACCCTCCCTGCCTCCCTCTGGTCGGGCACTGCAAGCCACACAGCCACTTGTGTCCCCTGTGTCCCTGGAGGCCGCAGCGCGTTTTGGGTTTTGGAGCGGACGGGCCCCTCTCGGCTTCCGTAGTCCATTTGCCCCCGGAGCCCGCCAGACCCTGGCTCTAGGAGGCTGCCCAGGCGGTGCTGCCAACTGCCCCCAGGTGCTGCCTGCGGCAGCGGCCGGCCACGGCTGGAGCACACACACATGCGGGTGTCCCCGGGCCGCAACACGGACTGCCCCGGGCCTCAGCGGGTTGCAAATGAGCCCTCTGGGAACCCTTGCCTACCATAGGGGCTTGTCAGGCGCGGCCGACGCCCAGGGACCGACCCTGCTGCAACCCCCAGCACCTCCTGGGTTCCCGCCACCACCCTTGGGCCGGGATGAGGTGCCACCTTGTGCGTGGAAGCCCCGCCCAGAGGCAAGAAGCCCCCAAGGCCCGAGGGCGCGCCCGACCCTGCAGCCCTGCTGCAGCCACAGGGAACGGGATGTCTGAGAGGGCAGCCCCCACTGCCCAAGCCTCCGCTGGCAGTTCCCCGAAGGGCTGGTGGCGGCTGCGCCTCAGCAGCCAGCCTCCCTCCTACCCTCCCTGCCTCCCTCTGGTCAGGCACTGCAAGCCACACAGCCACTTGTGTCCCCTGTGTCCCTGGAGGCCGCAGCGCGTTTTGGGTTTTGGAGCGGACGGGCCCCTCTCGGCTTCCGTAGTCCATTTGCCCCCGGAGCCCGCCAGACCCCTGGCTCTAGGAGGCTGCCCAGGCGGTGCTGCCAACTGCCCCCAGGTGCTAGCTAGCGGCAGTGGCAGCGGTCCGGCCATGGGGGGAGCACACACACCTGCGGGTGTCCCCGGGCCGCACACACGGACTGCCCCGCGCCTCCGTGGGTTGCAAATGAGCCCTCCGGGAACCCTTGCCTGCCCTAGGGCTTGTCGGGCGGGGCCGACGCAGGGTGGGTGAGTGGGGGGGACTGCTGCTGGCACACACCCACTCCTGAAGCCCACTGGGGCGGTCCAAGGGCTATGAGCTCGGAGCTCGGGCACGGGCTGTCCCAGCAGGGCCTCGCGAGGGTGGACCGATATGCTCCCGGACCAAAAGTGTTGTAAAGGCCCAGGGCACGACTCTCCTGCGACCCCCAGCACCTCCTGGGTGCCCGCCACCACCCTTGGGCCGGGATGAGGTGCCACCTTGTGCGTGGAAGCCCCGCCCAGAGGCAAGAAGCCCCCAAGGCCCGAGGGCGCGCCCGACCCTGCAGCCCTGCTGCAGCCACAGGGAACGGGATGTCTGAGAGGCAGCCCCCACTGCCCAAGCCTCCGCTGGCAGTTCCCCGAAGGGCTGGTGGCGGCTGCGCCTCAGCAGCCAGCCTCCCTCCCACCCTCCCTGCCTCCCTCTGGTCGGGCACTGCAAGCCACACAGCCACTTGTGTCCCCTGTGTCCCTGGAGGCCGCAGCGCGTTTTGGGTTTTGGAGCGGACGGGCCCCTCTCGGCTTCCGTAGTCCATTTGCCCCAGAGCCCGCCAGACCCCTGGCTCTAGGAGGCTGCCAGGCGGTGCTGCCAACTGCCCCCAGGTGCTAGCTAGCGGCAGTGGCAGCGGCCGGCCACGGGGGGAGCACACACACCTGCGGGTGTCCCCGGGCCGCACACACGGACTGCCCCGCGCCTCCGTGGGTTGCAAATGAGCCCTCCGGGAACCATTGCCTGCCCTAGGGGCTTGTCGGGTGGGGCCGACGCAGGGTGGGTGAGTGGGGGGGGACTGCTGCTGGCACACACCCACTCCTGAAGCCCACTGGGGCGGTCCAAGGGCTATGAGCTCGGAGCTCGGGCACGGGCTGTCCCAGCAGGGCCTCGCGAGGGTGGACTGATATGCTCCCGGACCATAAGTGTTGTAAAGGCCCAGGGCACGACTCTCCTGCGACCCCCAGCACCTCCTGGGTGCCCGCCACCACCCTTGGGCCGGGATGAGGTGCCACCTTGTGCGTGGAAGACCCGCCCAGAGGCAAGAAGCCCCCAAGGCCCGAGGGCGCGCCCGACCCTGCAGCCCTGCTGCAGCCACAGGGAACGGGATGTCTGAGAGGGCAGCCCCCACTGCCCAAGCCTCCGCTGGCAGTTCCCCGAAGGGCTGGTGGCGGCTGCGCCTCAGCAGCCAGCCTCCCTCCCACCCTCCCTGCCTCCCTCTGGTCGGGCACTGCAAGCCACACAGCCACTTGTGTCCCCTGTGTCCCTGGAGGCCGCAGCGCGTTTTGGGTTTTGGAGCGGACGGGCCCCTCTCGGCTTCCGTAGTCCATTTGCCCCCGGAGCCCGCCAGACCCTGGCTCTAGGAGGCTGCCCAGGCGGTGCTGCCAACTGCCCCCAGGTGCTGGCTAGCGGCAGAGGCCGGCCACGGCTGGAGCACACACACATGCGGGTGTCCCCGGGCCGCACACACGGACTGCCCCGCGCCTCCCTGGGTTGCAAATGAGCCCTCCGGGAACCCTTGCCTGCCCTAGGGGCTTGTCGGGCGGGGCCGACGCAGGGTGGGTGAGTGGGGGGGGACTGCTGCTGGCACACACCCACTCCTGAAGCCCACTGGGGCGGTCCAAGGGCTATGAGCTCGGAGCTCGGGCACGGGCTGTCCCAGCAGGGCCTCGCGAGGGTGGACCGATATGCTCACGGACCAAAAGTGTTTTAAAGGCCCAGGGCACGACCCTGCTGCGACCCCAGCAACTCCTGGGTGCCCGCCACCACCCTTGGGCCGGGATGAGATGCCACCTTGTGCGTGGAAGCCCGCCCAGAGGCAAGAAGCCCCCAAGGCCCGAGGGCGCGCCCGACCCTGCAGCCCTGCTGCAGCCACAGGGAACGGGATGTCTGAGAGGGCAGCCCCCACTGCCCAAGCCTCCGCTGGCAGTTCCCCGAAGGGCTGGTGGTGGCTGCGCCTCAGCAGCCAGCCTCCCTCCCACCCTCCCTGCCTCCCTCTGGTCGGGCACTGCAAGCCACACAGCCACTTGTGTCCCCTGTGTCCCTGGAGGCCGCAGCGCGTTTTGGGTTTTGGAGCGGACGGGCCCCTCTCGGCTTCCGTAGTCCATTTGCCCCCGGAGCCCGCCAGACCCCTGGCTCTAGGAGGCTGCCCAGGCGGTGCTGCCAACTGCCCCCAGGTGCTAGCTAGCAGCAGTGGCAGCGGCCGGCCACGGGGGGAGCACACACACCTGCGGGTGTCCCCGGGCCGCACACACGGACTGCCCGGCGCCTCTGTGGGTTGCAAATGAGCCCTCCGGGAACCCTTGCCTGCCCTAGGGGCTTGTCGGGCGGGGCCGACGCAGGGTGGGTGAGTGGGGGGGACTGCTGCTGGCACACACCCACTCCTGAAGCCCACTGGGGCGGTCCAAGGGCTATGAGCTCGGAGCTCGGGCACGGGCTGTCCCAGCAGGGCCTCGCGAGCCTGACCGATATGCTCCCGGACCAAAAGTGTTGTAAAGGCCCAGAGCAGGACTCTCCTGCTACCCCCAGCACCTCCTGGGTGCCCGCCACCACCCTTGGGCCGGGATGAGGTGCCACCTTGTGCGTGGAAGCCCCGCCCAGAGGCAAGAAGCCCCCAAGGCCCGAGGGCACGCCCGACCCTGGAGCCCTGCTGCAGCCACAGGGAACGGGATGTCTGAGAGGGCAGCCCCCACTGCCCAAGCCTCCGCTGGCAGTTCCCCGAAGGGCTTGGTGGCGGCTGCGCCTCAGCAGCCAGCCTCCCTCCCACCCTCCCTGCCTCCCTCTGGTCGGACACTGCAAGCCACACAGCCACTTGTGTCCCCTGTGTCCCTGGAGGCCGCAGCGCGTTTTGGGTTTTGGAGCGGACGGGCCCCTCTCGGCATCCGTAGTCCATTTGCCCCCGGAGCCCGCCAGACCCCTGGCTCTAGGAGGCTGCCCAGGTGGTGCTGCCAACTGCCCCCAGGTGCTAGCTAGCGGCAGTGGCAGCGGCCGGCCACGGGGGGGAGCACACACACCTGCGGGTGTCCCCCGGGCCGCACACACGGACTGCCCCGCGCCTCCGTGGGTTGCAAATGAGCCCTCCGGGAACCCTTGCCTGCCCTAGGGGCTTGTCGGGCGGGGCTGACTCAGGGTCGGTGAGTGGGGGGGGACTGCTGCTGGCACACACCCACTCCTGAAGCCCACTGGGGCGGTCCAAGGGCTATGAGCTCGGAGCTCGGGCACGGGCCTGTCCCAGCAGGGCCTCGCGAGGGTGGACCGATATGCTCCCGGACCAAAAGTGTTGTAAAGGCCCAGGGCACGACCCTGCTGCGACCCCCAGCACCTCCTGGGTGCCCGCCACCACCCTTGGGCCGGGATGAGGTGCCACCTTGTGCGTGGAAGCCCCGCCCAGAGGCAAGAAGCCCCCAAGGCCCGAGGGCGCGCCCGACCTTGCAGCCCTGCTGCAGCCACAGGGAACGGGATGTCTGAGAGGGCAGCCCCACTGCCAAGCCTCCGCTGGCAGTTCCCCGAAGGGCTGGTGGTGGCTGCGCCTCAGCAGCCAGCCTCCCTCCCACCCTCCCTGCCTCCCTCTGGTCTTGCACTGCAAGCCACACAGCCACTTGTGTCCCCTGTGTCCCTGGAGGCCGCAGCGCGTTTTGGGTTTTGGAGCGGACGGGCCCCTCTCGGCTTCCGTAGTCCATTTGCCCCCGGAGCCCGCCAGAGCCCTGGCTCTAGGAGGCTGCCCAGGCGGTGCTGCCAACTGCCCCCAGGTGCTGGCTAGCGGCAGCGGCCGGCCACGGGGGGAGCACACACACATGTGGGTGTCCCCGGGCCGCACACACGGACTGCCCCGCGCCTCCGTGGGTTGCAAATGAGCCCTCCGGGAACCCTTGCCTGCCCTAGGGGCTTGTCGGGCGGGGCCGACGCAGGGTGGGTGAGTGGGGGGGGACTGCTGCTGGCACACACCCACTCCTGAAGCCCACTGGGGCGGTCCAAGGGCTATGAGCTCGGAGCTCGGGCACGGGCTGTCCCAGCAGGCCTCGCGAGGGTGGACCGATATGCTCCCGGACCAAAAGTGTTGTAAAGGCCCAGGGCACGACCCTGCTGCGACCCCCAGCACCTCCTGGGTGCCCGCCACCACCCTTGGGCCGGGATGAGATGCCACCTTGTGCGTGGAAGCCCCGCCCAGAGGCAAGAAGCCCCCAAGGCCCGAGGGCGCGCCCGACCCTGCAGCCCTGCTGCAGCCACAGGGAACGGGATGTCTGAGAGGGCAGCCCCCACTGCCCAAGCCTCCGCTGGCAGTTCCCCGAAGGGCTGGTGGCGGCTGCGCCTCAGCAGCCAGCCTCCTCCCACCCTCCCTGCCTCCCTCTGGTCGGGCACTGCAAGCCACACAGCCACTTGTGTCCCCTGTGTCCCTGGAGGCCGCAGCGCGTTTTGGGTTTTGGAGCGGACGGGCCCCTCTCGGCTTCCGTAGTCCATTTGCCCCCGGAGCCCGCCAGACCCCTGGCTCTAGGAGGCTGCCCAGGCGTGCTGCCAACTGCCCCCAGGTGCTAGCTAGCAGCAGTGGCAGCGGCCGGCCACGGGGGGAGCACACACACCTGCGGGTGTCCCCGGGCCGCACAACACGGACTGCCCCCGCGCCTCCGTGGGTTGCAAATGAGCCCTCCGGGAACCCTTGCCTGCCCTAGGGGCTTGTCGGGCGGGGCCGACGCAGGGTGGGTGAGTGGGGGGGGACTGCTGCTGGCACACACCCACTCCTGAAGCCCACTGGGGCGGTCCAAGGGCTATGAGCTCGGAGCTCGGGCACGGGCTGTCCCAGCAGGGCCTCGCGAGGCTGGACCGATATGCTCCCGGACCAAAAGTGTTGTAAAGGCCCAGAGCACGACTCTCCTGCTACCCCCGGCACCTCCTGGGTGCCCGCCACCACCCTTGGGCCGGGATGAGGTGCCACCTTGTGCGTGGAAGCCCCGCCCAGAGGCAAGAAGCCCCCAAGGCCCGAGGGCGCGCCCGACCCTGCAGCCCTGCTGCAGCCACAGGGAACGGGATGTCTGAGAGGGCAGCCCCCACTGCCCAAGCCTCCGCTGGCAGTTCCCCGAAGGGCTGGTGGCGGCTGCGCCTCAGCAGCCAGCCTCCCTCCCACCCTCCCTGCCTCCCTCTGGTCGGGCACTGCAAGCCACACAGCCACTTGTGTCCCCTGTGTCCCTGGAGGCCGCAGCGCGTTTTGGGTTTTGGAGCGGACGGGCCCCTCTCGGCTTCCGTAGTCCATTTGCCCCCGGAGCCCGCCAGACCCTGGCTCTAGGAGGCTGCCCAGGCGGTGCTGCCAACTGCCCCCAGGTGCTGGCTAGCGGCAGCGGCCGGCCACGGCTGGAGCACACACACCTGCGGGTGTCCCCGGGCCGCACACACGGACTGCCCCGGGCCTCAGCGGGTTGCAAATGAGCCCTCTGGGAACCCTTGCCTACCCTAGGGGCTTGTCAGGCGCGGCCGACGCCCAGGGACCGACCCTGCTACGACCCCCAGCACCTCCTGGGTTCCCGCCACCACCCTTGGGCCGGGATGAGGTGCCACCTTGTGCGTGGAAGCCCCGCCCAGAGGCAAGAAGCCCCCAAGGCCCGAGGGCGCGCCCGACCCTGCAGCCCTGCTGCAGCCACAGGGAACGGGATGTCTGAGAGGGCAGCCCCCACTGCCCAAGCCTCCGCTGGCAGTTCCCCGAAGGGCTGGTGGCGGCTGCGCCTCAGCAGCCAGCCTCCCTCCCACCCTCCCTTCCTCCCTCTGGTCGGGCACTGCAAGCCACACAGCCACTTGTGTCCCCTGTGTCCCTGGAGGCCGCAGCGCGTTTTGGGTTTTGGAGCGGACGGGCCCCTCTCGGCTTCCGTAGTCCATTTGCCCCCGGAGCCCACCAGACCCCTGGCTCTAGGAGGCTGCCCAGGCGGTGCTGCCAACTGCCCCCAGGTGCTAGCTAGCGGCAGTGGCAGCGGCCGGCCACGGGGGGAGCACACACACCTGCGGGTGTCCCCGGGCCGCACACACGGACTGCCCCGCGCCTCCGTGGGTTGCAAATGAGCCCTCCGGGAACCCTTGCCTGCCCTAGGGGCTTGTCGGGCGGGGCCGACGCAGGGTGGGTGAGTGGGGGGGGACTGCTGCTGGCACACACCCACTCCTGAAGCCCACTGGGGTGGTCCAAGGGCTATGAGCTCGGAGCTCGGGCACGGGCTGTCCCAGCAGGGCCTCGCGAGGGTGGACCGATATGCTCCCGGACCAAAAGTGTTGTAAAGGCCCAGGGCACGACTCTCCTGCGACCCCCAGCACCTCCTGGGTGCCCGCCACCACCCTTGGGCCAGGATGAGGTGCCACCTTGTGCGTGGAAGCCCCGCCCAGAGGCAAGAAGCCCCCAAGGCCCGAGGGCGCGCCCGACCCTGCAGCCCTGCTGCAGCCACAGGGAACGGGATGTCTGAGAGGGCAGCCCCCACTGCCCAAGCCTCCGCTGGCAGTTCCCCGAAGGGCTGGTGGCGGCTGCGCCTCAGCAGCCAGCCTCCCTCCCACCCTCCCTGCCTCCCTCTGGTCGGGCACTGCAAGCCACACAGCCACTTGTGTCCCCTGTGTCCCTGGAGGCCGCAGCGCGTTTTGGGTTTTGGAGCGGACGGGCCCCTCTCGGCTTCCGTAGTCCATTTGCCCCCGGAGCCCGCCAGACCCCTGGCTCTAGGAGGCTGCCAGGCGGTGCTGCCAACTGCCCCCAGGTGCTAGCTAGTGGCAGTGGCAGCGGCCGGCCACGGGGGGAGCACACACACCTGCGGGTGTCCCCGGGCCGCACACACGGACTGCCCGCGCCTCCGTGGGTTGCAAAGGAGCCCTCCGGGAACCATTGCCTGCCCTAGGGGCTTGTCGGGTGGGGCCGACGCAGGGTGGGTGAGTGGGGGGGGACTGCTGCTGGCACACACCCACTCCTGAAGCCCACTGGGGCGGTCCAAGGGCTATGAGCTCGGAGCTCGGGCACGGGCTGTCCCAGCAGGGCCTCGCGAGGGTGGACTGATATGCTCCCGGACCAAAAGTGTTGAAAAGGCCCAGGGCACGACTCTCCTGCGACCCCCAGCACCTCCTGGGTGCCCGCCACCACACTTGGGCCGGGATGAGGTGCCACCTTGTGCGTGGAAGACCCGCCCAGAGGCAAGAAGCCCCCAAGGCCCGAGGGCGCGCCCGACCCTGCAGCCCTGCTGCAGCCACAGGGAACGGGATGTCTGAGAGGGCAGCCCCCACTGCCCAAGCCTCCGCTGGCAGTTCCCCGAAGGGCTGGTGGCGGCTGCGCCTCAGCAGCCAGCCTCCCTCCCACCCTCCCTGCCTCCCTCTGGTCGGGCACTGCAAGCCACACAGCCACTTGTGTCCCCTGTGTCCCTGGAGGCCGCAGCGCGTTTTGGGTTTTGGAGCGGACGGGCCCCTCTCGGCTTCCGTAGTCCATTTGCCCCCGGAGCCCGCCAGACCCTGGCTCTAGGAGGCTGCCCAGGCGGTGCTGCCAACTGCCCCCAGGTGCTGGCTAGCGGCAGCGGCCGGCCACGGCTGGAGCACACACACATGCGGGTGTCCCCGGGCCGCACACACGGACTGCCCCGCGCCTCCGTGGGTTGCAAATGAGCCCTCCGGGAACCCTTGCCTGCCCTAGGGGCTTGTCGGGCGGGGCCGACGCAGGGTGGGTGAGTGGGGGGGGACTGCTGCTGGCACACACCCACTCCTGAAGCCCACTGGGGCGGTCCAAGGGCTATGAGCTCGGAGCTCGGGCACGGGCTGTCCCAGCAGGGCCTCGCGAGGGTGGACCGATATGCTCCCGGACCAAAAGTGTTGTAAAGGCCCAGGGCACGACCCTGCTGCGACCCCCAGCACCTCCTGGGTGCCCGCCACCACCCTTGGGCCGGGATGAGGTGCCACCTTGTGCGAGGAAGCCCCGCCCAGAGGCAAGAAGCCCCCAAGGCCCGAGGGCGCGCCCGACCCTGCAGCCCTGCTGCAGCCACAGGGAACGGGATGTCTGAGAGGGCAGCCCCCACTGCCCAAGCCTCCGCTGGCAGTTCCCCGAAGGGCTGGTGGCGGCTGCGCCTCAGCAGCCAGCCTCCCTCCCACCCTCCCTGCCTCCCTCTGGTCGGGCACTGCAAGCCACACAGCCACTTGTGTCCCCTGTGTCCCTGGAGGCCGCAGCGCGTTTTGGGTTTTGGAGCGGACGGGCCCCTCTCGGCTTCCGTAGTCCATTTGCCCCCGGAGCCCGCCAGACCCCTGGCTCTAGGAGGCTGCCCAGGCGGTGCTGCCAACTGCCCCCAGGTGCTAGCTAGCAGCAGTGGCTTCGGCCGGCCATGGGGGGAGCACACACACCTGCGGGTGTCCCCGGGCCGCACACATGGACTGCCCCGCGCCTCCGTGGGTTGCAAATGAGCCCTCCGGGAACCCTTGCCTGCCCTAGGGGCTTGTCGGGCGGGGCCGACGCAGGGTGGGTGAGTGGGGGGGGACTGCTGCTGGCACACACCCACTCCTGAAGCCCACTGGGGCGGTCCAAGGGCTATGAGCTCGGAGCTCGGGCACGGGCTGTCCCAGCAGGGCCTCGCGAGGGTGGACCGATATGCTCCCGGACCAAAAGTGTTGTAAAGGCCCAGGGCACAACCCTGCTGCGACCCCCAGCACCTCCTGGGTGCCCGCCACCACCCTTGGGCCGGGATGAGGTGCCACCTTGTGCGTGGAAGCCCCGCCCAGAGGCAAGAAGCCCCCAAGGCCCGAGGGCGCGCCCGACCCTGCAGCCCTGCTGCAGCCACAGGGAACGGGATGTCTGAGAGGGCAGCCCCCACTGCCCAAGCCTCCGCTGGCAGTTCCCCGAAGGGCTGGTGGCGGCTGCGCCTCAGCAGCCAGCCTCCCTCCCACCCTCCCTGCCTCCCTCTGGTCGGGCACTGCAAGCCACACAGCCACTTGTGTCCCCTGTGTCCCTGGAGGCCGCAGCGCATTTTGGGTTTTGGAGCGGACGGGCCCCTCTCGGCTTCCGTAGTCCATTTGCCCCGGAGCCCGCCAGACCCCTGGCTCTAGGAGGCTGCCCAGGCGGTGCTGCCAACTGCCCCCAGGTGCTGGCTAGCGGCAGCTGCCGGCCACGGGGGGAGCACACACACATGCGGGTGTCCCCGGGCCGCACACACGGACTGCCCCGGGCCTACGCGGGTTGCAAATGAGCCCTCTGGGAACCCTTGCCTGCCCTAGGGGCTTGTCAGGCGCGGCCGACGCCCAGGGACCCACCCTGCTGCGACCCCCAGCACCTTCTGGTTTCCCGCCACCACCCTTGGGCCGGGATGAGGTGCCACCTTGTGCGTGGAAGCCCCGCCCAGAGGCAAGAAGCCCCCAAGGCCCGAGGGCGCGCCCGACCCTGCAGCCCTGCTGCAGCCACAGGGAACGGGATGTCTGAGAGGGCAGCCCCCACTGCCCAAGCCTCCGCTGGCAGTTCCCCGAAGGGCTGGTGGCGGCTGCGCCTCAGCAGCCAGCCTCCCTCCCACCCTCCCTGCCTCCCTCTGGTCGGGCACTGCAAGCCACACAGCCACTTGTGTCCCCTGTGTCCCTGGAGGCCGCAGCGCGTTTTGGGTTTTGGAGCGGATGGGCCCCTCTCGGCTTCCGTAGTCCATTTGCCCCCTGAGCCCGCCAGACCCCTGGCTCTAGGAGGCTGCCCAGGCGGTGCTGCCAACTGCCCCCAGGTGCTAGCTAGCGGCAGTGGCAGCGGCCGGCCACGGGGGGAGCACACACACCTGCGGGTGTCCCCGGGCCGCACACACTGACTGCCCCGCGCCTCCGTGGGTTGCAAATGAGCCCTCCGGGAACCCTTGCCTGCCCTAGGGGCTTGTCGGGCGGGGCCGACGCAGGGTGGGTGAGTGGGGGGGGACTGCTGCTGGCACACACCCACTCCTGAAGCCCACAGGGGTGGTCCAAGGGCTATGAGCTCGGAGCTCGGGCACGGGCTGTCCCACCAGGGCCTCCCGAGGGTGGACCGATATTCTCCCGGACCAAAAGTGTTGTAAAGGCCCAGGGCACGACCCTGCTGCGACCCCCAGCACCTCCTGGGTGCCCGCCACCACCCTTGGGCCGGGATGAGGTGCCACCTTGTGCGTGGAAGCCCCGCCCAGAGGCAAGAAGCCCCCAAGGCCGGAGGGCGAACCCGACCCTGCAGCCCTGCTGCAGCCACAGGGAACGGGATGTCTGAGAGGGCAGCCCCCACTGCCCAAGCCTCCGCTGGCAGTTCCCCGAAGGGCTGGTGGTGGCTGCGCCTCAGCAGCCAGCCTCCCTCCCACCCTCCCTGCCTCCCTCTGGTCGGGCACTGCAAGCCACACAGCCACTTGTGTCCCCTGTGTCCCTGGAGGCCGCAGCGCGTTTTGGGTTTTGGAGCGGACGGGCCCCTCTCGGCTTCCGTAGTCCATTTGCCCCCCAAGCCCGACAGACCCCTGGCTCTAGGAGGCTGCCCAGGCGGTCCTGCCAACTGCCCCCAGGTGCTGGCTAGCGGCAGCGGCCGGCCACGGGGGGAGCACACACACCTGCGGGTGTCCCTGGCCGCACACACGGACTGCCCCGGGCCTCCGCGGGTTGCAAATGAGCCCTCTGGGAACCCTTGCCTGCCCTAGGGGCTTGTCAGGCGCGGCCGACGCCCAGGGACCCCCCCTGCTGCGACCCCCAGCACCTCCTGGGTGCCCGCCACCACCCTTGGGCCGGGATGAGGTGCCACCTTGTGCGTGGAAGCCCCGCCCAGAGGCAAGAAGCCCCCAAGGCCCGAGGGCGCGCCCGACCCTGCAGCCCTGCTGCAGCCACAGGGAACGGGATGTCTGAGAGGGCAGCCCCCACTGCCCAAGCCTCCGCTGGCAGTTCCCCGAAGGGCTGGTGGCGGCTGCGCCTCAGCAGCCAGCCTCCCTCCCACCCTCCCTGCCTCCCTCTGGTCGGGCACTGCAAGCCACACAGCCACTTGTGTCCCCTGTGTCCCTGGAGGCCGCAGCGCGTTTTGGGTTTTGGAGCGGACGGGCCCCTCTCGGCATCCGTAGTCCATTTGCCCCCGGAGCCCGCCAGACCCCTGGCTCTAGGAGGCTGCCCAGGTGGTGCTTCCAACTACCCCCAGGTGCTAGCTAGCGGCAGTGGCAGCGGCCGGCCACGGGGGGAGCACACACACCTGCGGGTGTCCCCGGGCCGCACACACGGACTGCCCCGCGCCTCCGTGGGTTGCAAATGAGCCCTCCGGGAACCCTTGCCTGCCCTAGGGGCTTGTCGGGCGGGGCCGACGCAGGGTGGGTGAGTGGGGGGGGACTGCTGCTGGCACACACCCACTCCTGAAGCCCACTGGGGCGGTCCAAGGGCTATGAGCTCGGAGCTCGGGCACGGGCTGTCCCAGCAGGGCCTCCCGAGGGTGGACCGATATGCTCCCGGACCAAAAGTGTTGTAAAGGCCCAGGGCACAACCCTGCTACGACCCCCAGCACCTCCTGGGTGCCCGCCACCACCCTTGGGCCGGGATGAGGTGCCACCTTGTGCGTGGAAGCCCCGCCCAGAGGCAAGAAGCCCCCAAGGCCCGAGGGCGTGCCCGACCCTGCAGCCCTGCTGCAGCCACAGGGAACGGGATGTCTGAGAGGGCAGCCCCCACTGCCCAAGCCTCCGCTGGCAGTTCCCCGAAGGGCTGGTGGCGGCTGCGCCTCAGCAGCCAGCCTCCCTCCCACCCTCCCTGCCTCCCTCTGGTCGGGCACTGCAAGCCACACAGCCACTTGTGTCCCCTGTGTCCCTGGAGGCCGCAGCGCATTTTGGGTTTTGGAGCGGACGGGCCCCTCTCGGCTTCCGTAGTCCATTTGCCCCCGGAGCCCGCCAGACCCCTGGCTCTAGGAGGCTGCCCAGGCGGTGCTGCCAACTGCCCCCAGGTGCTGGCTAGCGGCAGCGGCCGGCCACGGGGGGAGCACACACACATGCGGGTGTCCCCGGGCCGCACACACGGACTGCCCCGGGCCTACGCGGGTTGCAAATGAGCCCTCTGGGAACCCTTGCCTGCCCTAGGGGCTTGTCAGGCGCGGCCGACGCCCAGGGACCCACCCTGCTGCGACCCCCAGCACCTCCTGGTTTCCCGCCACCACCCTTGGGCCGGGATGAGGTGCCACCTTGTGCGTGGAAGCCCCGCCCAGAGGCAAGAAGCCCCCAAGGCCCGAGGGCGCGCCCGACCCTGCAGCCCTGCTGCAGCCACAGGGAACGGGATGTCTGAGAGGGCAGCCCCCACTGCCCAAGCCTCCGCTGGCAGTTCCCCGAAGGGCTGGTGGCGGCTGCGCCTCAGCAGCCAGCCTCCCTCCCACCCTCCCTGCCTCCCTCTGGTCGGGCACTGCAAGCCACACAGCCACTTGTGTCCCCTGTGTCCCTGGAGGCCGCAGCGCGTTTTGGGTTTTGGAGCGGACGGGCCCCTCTCGGCTTCCGTAGTCCATTTGCCCCCTGAGCCCGCCAGACCCCTGGCTCTAGGAGGCTGCCCAGGCGGTGCTGCCAACTGCCCCCAGGTGCTAGCTAGCGGCAGTGGCAGCGGCCGGCCACGGGGGGAGCACACACACCTGCGGGTGTCCCCGGGCCGCACACACGGACTGCCCCGCGCCTCCGTGGGTTGCAAATGAGCCCTCCGGGAACCCTTGCCTGCCCTAGGGGCTTGTCGGGCGGGGCCGACGCAGGGTGGGTGAGTGGGGGGGGACTGCTGCTGGCACACACCCACTCCTGAAGCCCACTGGGGCGGTCCAAGGGCTATGAGCTCGGAGCTCGGGCACGGGCTGTCCCACCAGGGCCTCCCGAGGGTGGACCGATATTCTCCCGGACCAAAAGTGTTGTAAAGGCCCAGGGCACCACCCTGCTGCGACCCCCAGCACCTCCTGGGTGCCCGCCACCACCCTTGGGCCGGGATGAGGTGCCACCTTGTGCGTGGAAGCCCCACCCAGAGGCAAGAAGCCCCCAAGGCCCGAGGGCGCGCCCGACCCTGCAGCCCTGCTGCAGCCACAGGGAACGGGATGTCTGAGAGGGCAGCCCCCACTGCCCAAGCCTCCGCTGGCAGTTCCCCGAAGGGCTGGTGGCGGCTGCGCCTCAGCAGCCAGCCTCCCTCCCACCCTCCCTGCCTCCCTCTGGTCGGGCACTGCAAGCCACACAGCCACTTGTGTCCCCTGTGTCCCTGGAGGCCGCAGCGCGTTTTGGGTTTTGGAGCGGACGGGCCCCTCTCGGCTTCCGTAGTCCATTTGCCCCCGGAGCCCGCCAGACCCCTGGCTCTAGGAGGCTGCCCAGGCGGTGCTGCCAACTGCCCCCAGGTGCTAGCTAGCGGCAGTGGCAGCGGCCGGCCACGGGGGGAGCACACACACCTGCGGGTGTCCCCGGGCCGCACACACGGACTGCCCCGCGCCTCCGTGGGTTGCAAATGAGCCCTCCGGGAACCCTTGCCTGCCCTAGGGGCTTGTCGGGCGGGGCCGACGCAGGGTGGGTGAGTGGGGGGGGACTGCTGCTGGCACACACCCACTCCTGAAGCCCACTGGGGCGGTCCAAGGGCTATGAGCTCGGAGCTCGGGCACGGGCTGTCCCAGCAGGGCCTCGCGAGGGTGGACCGATATGCTCCCGGACCAAAAGTGTTGTAAAGGCCCAGGGCACGACCCTGCTGCGACCCCCAGCACCTCCTGGGTGCCCGCCACCACCCTTGGGCCGGGATGAGGTGCCACCTTGTGCGTGGAAGCCCCGCCCAGAGGCAAGAAGCCCCCAAGGCCCGAGGGCGCGCCTGACCCTGCAGCCCTGCTGCAGCCACAGGGAACGGGATGTCTGAGAGGGCAGCCCCCACTGCCCAAGCCTCCGCTGGCAGTTCCCCGAAGGGCTGGTGGCGGCTGCGCCTCAGCAGCCAGCCTCCCTCCCACCCTCCCTGCCTCCCTCTGGTCGGGCACTGCAAGCCACACAGCCACTTGTGTCCCCTGTGTCCCTGGAGGCCGCAGCGCGTTTTGGGTTTTGGAGCGGACGGGCCCCTCTCGGCTTCCGTAGTCCATTTGCCCCCAGAGCCCGCCAGACCCCTGGCTCTAGGAGGCTGCCCAGGCGGTGCTGCCAACTGCCCCCAGGTGCTGGCTAGCGGCAGCGGCCGGCCACCGGGGGAGAACACACACATGCGGGTGTCCCCGGGCCACACACACGGACTGCCCCAGGCCTCCGCGGGTTGCAAATGAGCCCTCTGAGAACCCTAGCCTGCCCTAGGGGCTTGTCAGGCGCGGCCGACGCCCAGGGACCGACCCTGCTGCGACCCCCAGCACCTCCTGGGTGCCCGCCACCACCTTTGGGCCGGGATGAGGTGCCACCTTGTGCTTGGAAGCCCCGCCCAGAGGCAAGAAGCCCCCAAGGCCCGAGGGCGCGCCCGACCCTGCAGCCCTGCTGCAGCCACAGGGAACGGGATGTCTGAGAGGGCAGCCCCCACTGCCCAAGACTCCGCTGGCAGTTCCCCGAAGGGCTGGTGGCGGCTGTGCCTCAGCAGCCAGCCTCCCTCCCACCCTCCCTGCCTCCCTCTGGTCGGGCACTGCAAGCCACACAGCCACTTGTGTCCCCTGTGTCCCTGGAGGCCGCAGCGCGTTTTGGGTTTTGGAGCGGACGGGCCCCTCTCGGCTTCCGTAGTCCATTTGCCCCCGGAGCCCGCCAGACCCCTGGCTCTAGGAGGCTGCCCAGGCGGTGCTGCCAACTGCCCCCAGGTGCTAGCTAGCGGCAGTGGCAGCGGCCGGCCACGGGGGGAGCACACACACCTGCGGGTGTCCCCGGGCCGCACACACGGACTGCCCCGCGCCTCCGTGTGTTGCAAATGAGCCCTCCGGGAACCCTTGCCTGCCCTAGGGGCTTGTCGGGCGGGGCCGATGCAGGGTGGGTGAGTCGGGGGGACTGCTGCTGGCACACACCCACTCCTGAAGCCCACTGGGGCGGTCCAAGGGCTATGAGCTCGGAGCTCGGGCACGGGCTGTCCCAGCAGGGCCTCGCGAGGGTGGACCGATATGCTCCCGGACCAAAAGTGTTGTAAAGGCCCAGGGCACGACCCTGCTGCGACCCCCAGCACCTCCTGGGTGCCCGCCACCACCCTTGGGCCGGGATGAGGTGCCACCTTGTGCGTGGAAGACCCGCCCAGAGGCAAGAAGCCCCCAAGGCCCGAGGGCGCGCCCGACCCTGGAGCCCTGCTGCAGCCACAGGGAACGGGATGTCTGAGAGGGCAGCCCCCACTGCCCAAGCCTCCGCTGGCAGTTCCCCGAAGGGCTGGTGGCGGCTGCGCCTCAGCAGCCAGCCTCCCTCCCACCCTCCCTGCCTCCCTCTGGTCGGGCACTGCAAGCCACACAGCCACTTGTGTCCCCTGTGTCCCTGGAGGCCGCAGCGCGTTTTGGGTTTTGGAGCGGACGGGCCCCTCTTGGCTTCCGTAGTCCATTTGCCCCCAGAGCCCGCCAGACCCCTGGCTCTAGGAGGCTGCCCAGGCGGTGCTGCCAACTGCCCCCAGGTGCTGGCTAGCGGCAGCGGCCGGCCACGGGGGGAGAACACACACATGCGGGTGTCCCCGGGCCACACACACGGACTGCCCCAGGCCTCCGCGGGTTGCAAATGAGCCCTCTGGGAACCCTTGCCTGCCCTAGGGGCTTGTCAGGCGCAGCCGACGCCCAGGGACCGACCCTGCTGCGACACCCAGCACCTCCTGGGTGCCCGCCACCACCCTTGGGCCGGGATGAGGTGCCACCTTGTGCTTGGAAGCCCCGCCCAGAGGCAAGAAGCCCCCAAGGCCCGAGGGCGCGCCCGACCCTGCAGCCCTGCTGCAGCCACAGGGAACGGGATGTCTGAGAGGGCAGCCCCCACTGCCCAAGCCTCCGCTGGCAGTTCCCCGAAGGGCTGGTGGCGGCTGTGCCTCAGCAGCCTGCCTCCCTCCCACCCTCCCTGCCTCCCTCTGGTCGGGCACTGCAAGCCACACAGCCACTTGTGTCCCCTGTGTCCCTGGAGGCCGCAGCGCGTTTTGGGTTTTGGAGCGGACGGGCCCCTCTCGGCTTCCGTAGTCCATTTGCCCCCGGAGCCCGCCAGACCCCTGGCTCTAGGAGGCTGCCCAGGCGGTGCTGCCAACTGCCCCCAGGTGCTAGCTAGTGGCAGTGGCAGCGGCCGGCCACGGGGGGAGCACACACACCTGCGGGTGTCCCCGGGCCGCACACACGGACTGCCCCGCGCCTCCGTGGGTTGCAAATGAGCCCTCCGGGAAACCTTGCCTGCCCTAGGGGCTTGTCGGGCGGGGCCGATGCAGGGTGGGTGAGTCGGGGGGACTGCTGCTGGCACACACCCACTCCTGAAGCCCACTGGGGCGGTCCAAGGGCTATGAGCTCGGAGCTCGGGCACGGGCTGTCCCAGCAGGGCCTCACGAGGGTGGACCGATATGCTCCCGGACCAAAAGTGTTGTAAAGGCCCAGGGCACGACTCTCCTGCGATCCCCAGCACCTCCTGGGTGCCCGCCACCACCCTTGGGCCGGGATGAGGTGCCACCTTGTGCGTGGAAGCCCCGCCCAGAGGCAAGAAGCCCCCAAGGCCCGAGGGCGCGCCCGACCCTGCAGCCCTGCTGCAGCCACAGGGAACGGGATGTCTGAGAGGGCAGCCCCCACTGCCCAAGCCTCCGCTGGCAGTTCCCCGAAGGGCTGGTGGCGGCTGCGCCTCAGCAGCCAGCCTCCCTCCCACCCTCCCTGCCTCCCTCTGGTCGGGCACTGCAAGCCACACAGCCACTTGTGTCCCCTGTGTCCCTGGAGGCCGCAGCGCGTTTTGGGTTTTGGAGCGGACGGGCCCCTCTCGGCTTCCGTAGTCCATTTGCCCCCAGAGCCCGCCAGACCCCTGGCTCTAGGAGGCTGCCCAGGCGGTGCTGCCAACTGCCCCCAGGTGCTGGCTAGCGGCAGCGGCCGGCCACGGGGGGAGAACACACACATGCGGGTGTCCCCGGGCCACACACACGGACTGCCCCAGGCCTCCGCGTGTTGCAAATGAGCCCTCTGGGAACCCTTGCCTGCCCTAGGGGCTTGTCAGGCGCGGCCGACGCCCAGGGACCGACCCTGCTGCGACCCCCAGCACCTCCTGGGTGCCCGCCACCACCCTTGGGCCGGGATGAGGTGCCACCTTGTGCT
Source organism: Lepus europaeus (assembly GCF_033115175.1). Classification (NCBI taxonomy): domain Eukaryota; kingdom Metazoa; phylum Chordata; class Mammalia; order Lagomorpha; family Leporidae; genus Lepus; species Lepus europaeus. The sequence continues at coordinate 188,591 of NW_026909046.1, forward strand.
TGGAAGCCCCGCCCAGAGGCAAGAAGCCCCCAAGGCCTGAGGGCGCGCCCGACCCTGCAGCCCTGCTGCAGCCACAGGGAACGGGATGTCTGAGAGGGCAGCCCCCACTGCCCAAGCCTCCGCTGGCAGTTCCCCGAAGGGCTGGTGGCGGCTGTGCCTCAGCAGCCAGCCTCCCTCCCACCCTCCCTGCCTCCCTCTGGTCGGGCACTGCAAGCCACACAGCCACTTGTGTCCCCTGTGTCCCTGGAGGCCGCAGCGCGTTTTGGGTTTTGGAGCGGACGGGCCCCTCTCGGCTTCCGTAGTCCATTTGCCCCCGGAGCCCGCCAGACCCCTGGCTCTAGGAGGCTGCCCAGGCGGTGCTGCCAACTGCCCCCAGGTGCTAGCTAGCGGCAGTGGCAGCGGCCGGCCACGGGGGGAGCACACACACCTGCGGGTGTCCCCGGGCCGCACACACGGACTGCCCCGCGCCTCCGTGGGTTGCAAATGAGCCCTCCGGGAAACCTTGCCTGCCCTAGGGGCTTGTCGGGCGGGGCCGATGCAGGGTGGGTGAGTCGGGGGGACTGCTGCTGGCACACACCCACTCCTGAAGCCCACTGGGGCGGTCCAAGGGCTATGAGCTCGGAGCTCGGGCACGGGCTGTCCCAGCAGGGCCTCGCGAGGGTGGACCGATGTGCTCCCGGACCAAAAGTGTTGTAAAGGCCCAGGGCACGACTCTCCTGCGATCCCCAGCACCTCCTGGGTGCCCGCCACCACCCTTGGGCCGGGATGAGGTGCCACCTTGTGCGTGGAAGCCCCGCCCAGAGGCAAGAAGCCCCCAAGGCCCGAGGGCGCGCCCGACCCTGCAGCCCTGCTGCAGCCACAGGGAACGGGATGTCTGAGAGGGCAGCCCCCACTGCCCAAGCCTCCGCTGGCAGTTCCCCGAAGGGCTGGTGGCGGCTGCGCCTCAGCAGCCAGCCTCCCTCCCACCCTCCCTGCCTCCCTCTGGTCGGGCACTGCAAGCCACACAGCCACTTGTGTCCCCTGTGTCCCTGGAGGCCGCAGCGCGATTTGGGTTTTGGAGCGGACGGGCCCCTCTCGGCTTCCGTAGTCCATTTGCCCCCAGAGCCCGCCAGACCCCTGGCTCTAGGAGGCTGCCCAGGCGGTGCTGCCAACTGCCCCCAGGTGCTGGCTAGCGGCAGTGGCCGGCCACGGGGGGAGAACACACACATGCGGGTGTCCCCGGGCCACACACGCGGACTGCCCCGGGCCTCCGCGGGTTGCAAATGAGCCCTCTGGGAACCCTTGCCTGCCCTAGGGGCTTGTCAGGCGCGGCCGACGCCCAGGGACCGACCCTGCTGCGACCCCCAGCACCTCCTGGGTGCCCGCCACCACCCTTGGGCCGGGATGAGGTGCCACCTTGTGCGTGGAAGCCCCGCCCAGAGGCAAGAAGCCCCCAAGGCCCGAGGGCGCGCCCGACCCTGCAGCCCTGCTGCAGCCACAGGGAACGGGATGTCTGAGAGGGCAGCCCCCACTGCCCAAGCCTCCGCTGGCAGTTCCCCGAAGGGCTGGTGGCGGCTGCGCCTCAGCAGCCAGCCTCCCTCCCACCCTCCCTGCCTCCCTCTGGTCGGGCACTGCAAGCCACACAGCCACTTGTGTCCCCTGTGTCCCTGGAGGCCGCAGCGCGTTTTGGGTTTTGGAGCGGACGGGCCCCTCTCGGCTTCCGTAGTCCATTTGCCCCCGGAGCCCGCCAGACCCCTGGCTCTAGGAGGCTGCCCAGGCGGTGCTGCCAACTGCCCCCAGGTGCTAGCTAGCGGCAGTGGCAGCGGCCGGCCACGGGGGGAGCACACACACCTGCGGGTGTCCCCGGGCCGCACACACGGACTGCCCCGGGCCTCTGCGGGTTGCAAATGAGCCCTCTGGGAACCCTTGCCTGCCCTAGGGGCATGTCAGGCGCGGCCGACGCCCAGGGACCGACCCTGCTGCGACCCCCAGCACCTCCTGGGTGCCCGCCACCACCCTTGGGCCGGGATGAGGTGCCACCTTGTGCGTGGAAGCCCCGCCCAGAGGCAAGAAGCCCCCAAGGCCCGAGGGCAAGCCCGACCCTGCAGCAGGCCCTGCTGCAGCCACAGGGAACGGGATGTCTGAGAGGGCAGCCCCCACTGCCCAAGCCTCCGCTGGCAGTTCCCCGAAGGGCTGGTGGCGGCTGCGCCTCAGCAGCCAGCCTCCCTCCCACCCTCCCTGCCTCCCTCTGGTCGGGCACTGCAAGCCACACAGCCACTTGTGTCCCCTGTGTCCCTGGAGGCCGCAGCGCGTTTTGGGTTTTGGAGCGGACGGGCCCCTCTCGGCTTCCGTAGTCCATTTGCCCCCGGAGCCCGCCAGACCCCTGGCTCTAGGAGGCTGCCCAGGCGGTGCTGCCAACTGCCCCCAGGTGCTAGCTAGCGGCAGTGGCAGCGGCCGGCCACGGGGGGAGCACACACACCTGCGGGTGTCCCCGGGCCGCACACACGGACTGCCCCGCGCCTTCGTGGGTTGCAAATGAGCCCTCCGGAAACCTTGCCTGCCCTAGGGGCTTGTCGGGCGGGGCCGACGCAGGGTGGGTGAGTCGGGGGGACTGCTGCTGGCACACACCCACTCCTGAAGCCCACTGGGGCGGTCCACGGGCTATGAGCTCGGAGCTCGGGCACGGGCTGTCCCAGCAGGGCCTCGCGAGGGTGGACCGATATGCTCCCGGACCAAAAGTGTTGTAAAGGCCCAGGGCACGACCCTGCTGCGACCCCCAGCACCTCCTGGGTGCCCGCCACCACCCTTGGGCCGGGATGAGGTGCCACCATGTGCGTGGAAGCCCCGCCCAGAGGCAAGAAGCCCCCAGGCCTGAGGGCGCGCCCGACCCTGCAGCCCTGCTGCAGCCACAGGGAACGGGATGTCTGAGAGGGCAGCCCCCACTGCCCAAGCCTCCGCTGGCAGTTCCCCGAAGGGCTGGTGGCGGCTGCGCCTCAGCAGCCAGCCTCCCTCCCACCCTCCCTGCCTCCCTCTGGTCGGGCACTGCAAGCCACACAGCCACTTGTGTCCCCTGTGTCCCTGGAGGCCGCAGCGCGTTTTGGGTTTTGGAGCGGACGGGCCCCTCTCGGCTTCCGTAGTCCATTTGCCCCCGGAGCCCGCCAGACCCCTGGCTCTAGGAGGCTGCCCAGGCGGTGCTGCCAACTGCCCCCAGGTGCTAGCTAGTGGCAGTGGCAGCGGCCAGCCACGGGGGGAGCACACACACCTGCGGGTGTCCCCGGGCCGCACACACGGACTGCCCCGCGCCTCCGTGGGTTGCAAATGAGCCCTCCGGGAACCCTTGCCTGCCCTAGGGGCTTGTCGGGCGGGGCCGACGCAGGGTGGGTGAGTGGGGGGGGACTGCTGCTGGCACACACCCACTCCTGAAGCCCACTGGGGCGGTCCAAGGGCTATGAGCTCGGAGCTCGGGCACGGGCTGTCCCAGCTGGCCCTCCCGAGGGTGGACCGATATGCTCCCGGACCAAAAGTGTTGTAAAGGCCTAGGGCACGACCCTGCTGCGACCCCCAGCACCTCCTGGGTGCCCGCCACCACCCTTGGGCCGGGATGAGGTGCCACCTTGTGCGTGGAAGCCCCGCCCAGAGGCAAGAAGCCCCCAAGGCCCGAGGGCGTGCCCGACCCTGCAGCCCTGCTGCAGCCACAGGGAACGGGATGTCTGAGAGGGCAGCCCCCACTGCCCAAGCCTCCGCTGGCAGTTCCCCGAAGGGCTGGTGGCGGCTGCGCCTCAGCAGCCAGCCTCCCTCCCACCCTCCCTGCCTCCCTCTGGTCGGGCACTGCAAGCCACACAGCCACTTGTGTCCCCTGTGTCCCTGGAGGCCGCAGCGCGTTTTGGGTTTTGGAGCGGACGGGCCCCTCTCGGCTTCCGTAGTCCATTTGCCCCCAGAGCCCGCCAGACCCCTGGCTCTAGGAGGCTGCCCAGGCGGTGCTGCCAACTGCCCCCAGGTGCTAGCTAGCGGCAGTGGCAGCGGCCGGCCACGGGGGGAGCACACACACCTGCGGGTGTCCCCGGGCCGCACACACGGACTGCCCCGCGCCTCCGTGGGTTGCAAATGAGCCCTCCGGGAACCCTTGCCTGCCCTAGGGGCTTGTCGGGCGGGGCCGACGCAGGGTGGGTGAGTGGGGGGGGACTGCTGCTGGCACACACCTACTCCTGAAGCCCACTGGGGCGGTCCAAGGGCTATGAGCTCGGAGCTCGGGCACGGGCTGTCCCAGCAGGGCCTCGCGAGGGTGGACCGATATGCTCTTGGACCAAAAGTGTTGTAAAGGCCCAGGGCACGACTCTCCTGCGACCCCCAGCACCTCCTGGGTGCCCGCCACCACCCTTGGGCCGGGATGAGGTGCCACCTTGTGCGTGGAAGCCCCGCCCAGAGGCAAGAAGGCCCCAAGGCCCGAGGGCGCGCCCGACCCTGCAGCCCTGCTGCAGCCACAGGGAACAGATGTCTGAGAGGGAAGCCCCCACGGCCCAAGCCTCCGCTGGCAGTTCCCCGAAGGGCTGGTGGCGGCTGCGCCTCAGCAGCCAGCCTCCCTCCCACCCTCCCTGCCTCCCTCTGGTCGGGCACTGCAAGCCACACAGCCACTTGTGTCCCCTGTGTCCCTGGAGGCCGCAGCGCGTTTTGGGTTTTGGAGCGGACGGGCCCCTCTCGGCTTCCGTAGTCCATTTGCCCCCAGAGCCCGCCAGACCCCTGGCTCTAGGAGGCTGCCCAGGCGGTGCTGCCAACTGCCCCCAGGTGCTAGCTAGCGGCAGTGGCAGCGGCCGGCCACGGGGGGAGCACACACACCTGCGGGTGTCCCCGGGCCGCACACACGGACTGCCCCGCGCCTCCGTGGGTTGCAAATGAGCCCTCCGGGAACCCTTGCCTGCCCTAGGGGCTTGTCGGGCGGGGCCGACGCAGGGTGGGTGAGTGGGGGGGGACTGCTGCTGGCACACACCCACTCCTGAAGCCCACTGGGGCGGTCCAAGGGCTATGAGCTCGGAGCTCGGGCACGGGCTGTCCCAGCAGGGCCTCGCGAGGGTGGACCGATATGCTCCCGGACCAAAAGTGTTGTAAAGGCCCAGGGCACGACCCTGCTGCGACCCCCAGCACCTCCTGGGTGCCCGCCACCACCCTTGGGCCGGGATGAGGTGCCACCTTGTGCGTGGAAGCCCCGCCCAGAGGCAAGAAGCCCCCAAGGCCCGAGGGCGCGCCCGACCCTGCAGCCCTGCTGCAGCCACAGGGAACGGGATGTCTGAGAGGGCAGCCCCCACTGCCCAAGCCTCCGCTGGCAGTTCCCCGAAGGGCTGGTGGCGGCTGCGCCTCAGCAGCCAGCCTCCCTCCCACCCTCCCTGCCTCCCTCTGGTCGGGCACTGCAAGCCACACAGCCACTTGTGTCCCCTGTGTCCCTGGAGGCCGCAGCGCGTTTTGGGTTTTGGAGCGGACGGGCCCCTCTCGGCTTCCGTAGTCCATTTGCCCCCGGAGCCCGCCAGACCCCTGGCTCTAGGAGGCTGCCCAGGCGGTGCTACCAACTGCCCCCAGGTGCTAGCTAGTGGCAGTGGCAGCGGCCAGCCACGGGGGGAGCACACACACCTGCGGGTGTCCCCGGGCCGCACACACGGACTGCCCCGCGCCTCCGTGGGTTGCAAATGAGCCCTCCGGGAACCCTTGCCTGCCCTAGGGGCTTGTCGGGCGGGGCCGACGCAGGGTGGGTGAGTGGGGGGGGACTGCTGCTGGCACACACCCACTCCTGAAGCCCACTGGGGCGGTCCAAGGGCTATGAGCTCGGAGCTCGGGCACGGGCTGTCCCAGCAGGGCCTCGCGAGGGTGGACCGATATGCTCCCGGACCAAAAGTGTTGTAAAGGCCCAGGGCACGACTCTCCTGCGATCCCCAGCACCTCCTGGGTGCCCGCCACCACCCTTGGGCCGGGATGAGGTGCCACCTTGTGCGTGGAAGCCCCGCCCAGAGGCAAAAAACCCCCAAGGCCCGAGGGCGCGCCCGACCCTGCAGCCCTGCTGCAGCCACAGGGAACGGGATGTCTGAGAGGGCAGCCCCCACTGCCCAAGCCTCCGCTGGCAGTTCCCCGAAGGGCTGGTGGCGGCTGCGCCTCAGCAGCCAGCCTCCCTCCCACCCTCCCTGCCTCCCTCTGGTCGGGCACTGCAAGCCACACAGCCACTTGTGTCCCCTGTGTCCCTGGAGGCCGCAGCGCGTTTTGGGTTTTGGAGCGGACGGGCCCCTCTCGGCTTCCGTAGTCCATTTTCCCCCGGAGCCCGCCAGACCCCTGGCTCTAGGAGGCTGCCCAGGCGGTGCTGCCAACTGCCCCCAGGTGCTAGCTAGCGGCAGTGGCAGCGGCCGGCCACGGGGGGAGCACACACACCTGCGGGTGTCCCCGGGCCGCACACACGGACTGCCCCGCGCCTCCGTGGGTTGCAAATGAGCCCTCCGGGAAACCTTGCCTGCCCTAGGGGCTTGTCGGGGGGGCCGACGCAGTGTGGGTGAGTCGGGGGGACTGCTGCTGGCACACACCCACTCCTGAAGCCCACTGGGGCGGTCCAAGGGCTATGAGCTCGGAGCTCGGGCACGGGCTGTCCCAGCAGGGCCTCGCGAGGGTGGACCGATGTGCTCCCGGACCAAAAGTGTTGTAAAGGCCCAGGGCACGACTCTCCTGCGATCCCCAGCACCTCCTGGGTGCCCGCCACCACCCTTGGGCCGGGATGAGGTGCCACCTTGTGCGTGGAAGCCCCGCCCAGAGGCAAGAAGCCCCCAAGGCCCGAGGGCGCGCCCGACCCTGCAGCCCTGCTGCAGCCACAGGGAACGGGATGTCTGAGAGGGCAGCCCCCACTGCCCAAGCCTCCGCTGGCAGTTCCCCGAAGGGCTGGTGGCGGCTGCGCCTCAGCAGCCAGCCTCCCTCCCACCCTCCCTGCCTCCCTCTGGTCGGGCACTGCAAGCCACACAGCCACTTGTGTCCCCTGTGTCCCTGGAGGCCGCAGCGCGTTTTGGGTTTTGGAGCGGACGGGCCCCTCTCGGCTTCCGTAGTCCATTTGCCCCCGGAGCCCGCCAGACCCCTGGCTCTAGGAGGCTGCCCAGGCGGTGCTGCCAACTGCCCCCAGGTGCTAGCTAGCGGCAGTGGCAGCGGCCAGCCACGGGGGGAGCACACACACCTGCGGGTGTCCCCGGGCCGCACACACGGACTGCCCCGCGCCTCCGTGGGTTGCAAATGAGCCCTCCGGGAACACTTGCCTGCCCTAGGGGCTTGTCGGGCGGGGCCGACGCAGGGTGGGTGAGTGGGGGGGGACTGCTGCTGGCACACACCCACTCCTGAAGCCCACTGGGGCGGTCCAAGGGCTATGAGCTCGGAGCTCGGGCACGGGCTGTCCCAGCAGGGCCTCGCGAGGGTGGACCGATATGCTCTTGGACCAAAAGTGTTGTAAAGGCCCAGGGCACGACCCTGCTGCGACCCCCAGCACCTCCTGGGTGCCCGCCACCACCCTTGGGCCGGGATGAGGTGCCACCTTGTGCGTGGAAGCCCCGCCCAGAGGCAAGAAGCCCCCAAGGCCCGAGGGCGCGCCCGACCCTGCAGCCCTGCTGCAGCCACAGGGAACGGGATGTCTGAGAGGGCAGCCCCCACTGCCCAAGCCTCCGCTGGCAGTTCCCCGAAGGGCTGGTGGCGGCTGCGCCTCAGCAGCCAGCCTCCCTCCCACCCTCCCTGCCTCCCTCTGGTCGGGCACTGCAAGCCACACAGCCACTTGTGTCCCCTGTGTCCCTGGAGGCCGCAGCGCGTTTTGGGTTTTGGAGCGGACGGGCCCCTCTCGGCTTCCGTAATCCATTTGCCCCCAGAGCCCGCCAGACCCCTGGCTCTAGGAGGCTGCCCAGGCGGTGCTGCCAACTGCCCCCAGGTGCTAGCTAGCGGCAGTGGCAGCGGCCGGCCACGGGGGGAGCACACACACCTGCGGGTGTCCCCGGGCCGCACACACGGACTGCCCCGCGCCTCCGTGGGTTGCAAATGAGCCCTCCGGGAACCCTTGCCTGCCCTAGGGGCTTGTCGGGCGGGGCCGACGCAGGGTGGGTGAGTGGGTGGGGACTGCTGCTGGCACACACCTACTCCTGAAGCCCACTGGGGCGGTCCAAGGGCTATGAGCTCGGAGCTCGGGCACGGGCTGTCCCAGCAGGGCCTCGCGAGGTTGGACCGATATGCTCTTGGACCAAAAGTGTTGTAAAGGCCCAGGGCACGACTCTCCTGTGACCCCCAGCACCTCCTGGGTGCCCGCCACCACCCTTGGGCCGGGATGAGGTGCCACCTTGTGCGTGGAAGCCCCGCCCAGAGGCAAGAAGCCCCCAAGGCCCGAGGGCGCGCCCGACCCTGCAGCCCTGCTGCAGCCACAGGGAACAGGATGTCTGAGAGGGCAGCCCCCACGGCCCAAGCCTCCGCTGGCAGTTCCCCGAAGGGCTGGTGGCGGCTGCGCCTCAGCAGCCAGCCTCCCTCCCACCCTCCCTGCCTCCCTCTGGTCGGGCACTGCAAGCCACACAGCCACTTGTGTCCCCTGTGTCCCTGGAGGCCGCAGCGCATTTTGGGTTTTGGAGCGGACGGGCCCCTCTCGGCTTCCGTAGTCCATTTGCCCCCGGAGCCCGCCAGACCCCTGGCTGTAGGAGGCTGCCCAGGCGGTGCTGCCAACTACCCCCAGGTGCTGGCTAGTGTCAGCGGCCGGCCACGGGGGAACACACACACATGCGGGTGTCCCCGGGCCGCACACACGGACTGCCCCGGGCCTCCGCGGGTTGCAAATGAGCCCTCTGGGAACCCTTGCCTGCCCTAGGGGCTTGTCAGGCGCGGCCGACGCCCAGGGACCGACCCTGCTGCGACCCCCAGCACCTCCTGGGTGCCCGCCACCACCCTTGGGCCGGGATGAGGTGCCACCTTGTGCGTGGAAGCCCCGCCCAGAGGCAAGAAGCCCCCAAGGCCCGAGGGCGTGCCCGACCCTGCAGCCCTGCTGCAGCCACAGGGAACGGGATGTCTGAGAGGGCAGCCCCCACTGCCCAAGCCTCCGCTGGCAGTTCCCCGAAGGGCTGGTGGCGGCTGCGCCTCAGCAGCCAGCCTCCCTCCCACCCTCCCTGCCTCCCTCTGGTCGGGCACTGCAAGCCACACAGCCACTTGTGTCCCCTGTGTCCCTGGAGGCCGCAGCGCGTTTTGGGTTTTGGAGCGGACGGGCCCCTCTCGGCTTCCGTAGTCCATTTGCCCCCGGAGCCCGCCAGACCCCTGGCTCTAGGAGGCTGCCCAGGCGGTGCAGCCAACTGCCCCCAGGTGCTAGCTAGCGGCAGTGGCAGCGGCCGGCCACGGGGGGAGCACACACACCTGCGGGTGTCCCCGGGCCGCACACACGGACTGCCCCGGGCCTCCGTGGGTTGCAAATGAGCCCTCCGGGAACCCTTGCCTGCCCTAGGGGCTTGTCGGGCGGGGCCGACGCAGGGTGGGTGAGTGGGGGGGGACTGCTGCTGGCACACACCTACTCCTGAAGCCCACTGGGGCGGTCCAAGGGCTATGAGCTCGGAGCTCGGGCACGGGCTGTCCCAGCAGGGCCTCGCGAGGGTGGACCGATATGCTCTTGGACCAAAAGTGTTGTAAAGGCCCAGTGCCACGGACCGGCTCTATCAGAGGCCTCAGACCGAGGGAGAACGAGGGCGAAGGTGTTCAGGAGAGCAAGAATCGACGGGGGGAATGACAGACAGACACCCAAATTGTATGAGTATGCTGCTGCGTTTATTTGCTGCAAAGCATAAGCTTTTATTCCGCTTTTACACGGAACTTGGCAAAGCAAATACAGGCTTCCAGGCAAAGAAATTACGCTTACAATCATTAATCAGCAGGACATTCTAACTCACATGTGAGACAATAGTGGTTTCGGTTTTTCAATCTACATGTGCCGTGAGAAACATATCTGCACTTTCATGAAAGGTCACAGAGAGTTCATTTCTTAACTTAAAGACAATTTTTCTTTTATAAATTTCTTGATCATTTTATCTCAACCTCCTCTCACACGCACTAATTCGCTACCTGAATAATAACTAGAGGGGGTAAATATTTTCCCGCTTGTGGGGCCCACTGAGGACAAGTCCACCACTGCCCACTAGTTAGATATTGTTCATATTCTTTTGACAAAATTCTCTTGGGAATCTTTGCTAATTCTTGCTCTCTTTTGGAATCTTTTTTGGGCGTGCACATTTCCTAATAACATCTCCAAGTGGGCTTCTGCCGTGCCATCTCCTTCATCAAAGCTAAGCAGCTCCAGCTGCTCCGTGGGATCGAGCAATGTTCCCAGAGTGCCATTTGAGGTCAATGCCCAGGCTGCATTGTGCACAGCCTGGATGAATAGCGGTGCCCACAAGGATATGTTCCCGGAGGTAAAGTTTATTGAATCCTGGTGTCCCACCTGTACCCCACTTGACTGCACATAGCACAATGAAAAAGCACTGCTAAAATTAAACAAAAGCAACAGCAAGGAAAGTTCTCTGAGCCAAGCTGGCAGTTTCGTGCCTTTCTAGCCGTCAGGGGCCATGACGACCGCTGACTGCATGGGAACCGCCTGGGGCTTCACTCCGCGGAGCACTGACCCCACCCCTCCAGCCTGAGGGTCCCAACATGGCAGCAGTTTTGCTACGCAGATGGGACAGCTGTGGGTGTAGCAATTCCCCCTTTGTTTTTAAGACGAAGCTCGAAAACTTCCTGCTGCACATCCCGCAATGAAGTGAGTATACATTTAAACACTCCAGGAAACAATAAAATCACCACCAATACTATTGCAGCTAAAACTCCTATATAAATTAAGTAGTTTTTCCAATTGATAGGATTTAGAGCCTTTATTCCCGATCCTATACTTTCTGCTAATTCATTTAAATCCCCTAGTTGCAATCTAGACTGGCTTACTACCGCTATTTCCTTTTGCAAAGCATGTAGGTCATGTGTAATATCATTATCATGCCACACGCCCTGCACATGTGCTTTCACTTTCTCCCAAGGTTGTGAAGTATTATACAACAATGGTGTTACACAAATTGATTTAAAACTACTATGACAGCGTGCAGAGAACATTGTCTTCAAGTTAGCAATATCTTGTCCTAAAGTGAGGACCACTTCCTCCAACACATTGATTTTAGCTTCCAATTTTTGATCAATTGCTTCTTGTCTTAATAAAGCCATTGTAATATTCCTGTTTAATGTATTTACATAATGAGCAGTCTGAATTCCGTTCTCTAATGCAGTAGTAGCCACAGCAAATGTAGTAACAATAGAAATTAAAGCAGTTATTCCTAGTATCAATGAAGCAACAAATCTTTTTGGCCTTAACAATTCAGATAACATATCAAGTACTTGCAAAGCAGAATTATCATACCATGCATTTTTTCCTAATTCTACTGGCAACATTATAAAGGGAGGTCGGCGCACTATTAGCATAGCATAATACTTTTTCTGCACTGTGGACCCTATACAATTTGTTAACACGCATTGATAACATAATAATCTATATGATTGCCGTTCTGCACTAATATTTAAAGAACCAGTAGGAGGAACCAACAAAAGAGCATTTGGATAAGCAACACAAGCTTTGACACTGATAGGTTCTGATTTTGTCTGATTTGGACGCTTCTCAAGAATCATATTAGTAGCTGCAGACAGTCTAAACAAATCTAAATGCTTTTTAATTTTATTCCCTTTTCTGGCATATAAAATAGGTTCCACATATCCTGGAGAAAACCATCGCCTTAAAGGTTCCCCATGTCTTTCATATCGATATCCATGAAATCTATCCACAGCATTAATGTAATGTTCCAGATTCCAGCTGCGTTTACATATAGAATTAGAAAAATCCCAAATTCTTAGTCCTAAATTATCAGGATCATAAAATGTAGCCGAATTATGAAAACCACATGACAGCCATGTTGGATTTTTTGTCAAAGAAGAATTCCACAATTCATCTGATTTGGAAGTAGGAAATTTAAGCTCACATGGTGTTGTGGGCATAGACACAGCAGGAATGACTGTACAATTATCATTATAAAGTGCTTGCCCTACTACCTGCAGTTGCCTTTCCCACATCCATCGCTTCTGTTCCCGTTTCTTACCACCAGATATTCCACTTTCTATTGAGCTCGTCTTATCTGGTCCATCTGCTAGAAAAGTTCTGTATGAGGTGGGAAGACAGCCCGATGGTGGTTCCCCCTTAAGTGACAGGCAAATGGGCAGAGAATCTGCTCTTCCCTCAAAGGTTATTAATGAAGAGGTGGAATATCTTTCATCAGAACCTTGAGCTCCTCCCATTCTTACAGAATCATTAGTTAGCACTTTAATAGGCTCTCTGTCTAACCATCCCACTGGCTGAATAATTGGAGGATTTGGTACATAGGCCCAATAGGAAATCCCCTCCACTTCCCCCATCGGTGCCGAGACTAAGGCTAAAAAGGCCAAAAAATAATAGGGGGCAGAAAGGGGTCTCCCTTGTTCATGTAGCAACGCCTTCGCTGCGCGAATGAGGTTCTTGATCTTTGTCCACGTGATTTCCTTCTCGGCTGATGTTATCTTCAGCTTCTTCAGCTTGTTGACTGTCTGCTTCTTGTTCTTCTTCCAGCGTCGCTTCCCGCGGCGCTGTCCCAAGAGCTGGCCGGATAAGGCGATCCGGGATCCAGATCGGGACGTCAGCATTCTGTGGAAAAACACAAGCATAGCCTCGTCCCGAGGTTATTAGCAAATCTGGACCTTTCCATGTTCCAGTTAATAAATCCTTCCATAGGACTTTAGGTAATGGTGTTTTATATACCTCTTGATCCCAATGTTTTAAGGCTGCAGTTAAATTTTTATCATCAACATTTAAATGATTTAACACAAATAAACAATGAGACAGTATATGATGTGCTGAGAAATATGAATTTGCCTTTTGCAGCCTTTCTATTTGTAATTTTAAAGTTTGATGAGTCCTTTCTATAATGGCTTGCCCTTGTGGATTATAAGGAATTCCTGTCACATGCACAATATGCCATTGTGCACAAAAGGTGGCAAAAGCCTTTGAAGTATATGCAGGGCCATTGTCCGTTTTTATTTGTGATGGCACCCCCATGATTTGAAAACATTGCACTAGATGTTGTACAACATCCTTTACTGCCTCTCCTGTTCTTGCAGAGGCATGCACAAAATGCGAAAAGGTGTCCACAGTAACATGCACATAAGCTAATTTCCCAAAAGAAGCTACATGCGTCACATCCATTTGCCAAATTACATTAGCTTTCAAGCCTCTGGGATTAACTCCCATTTTTAAAGGATGATACACTTCCGGACAATGTACACACTGTTTCACAATTTGCCTTGCCTGCTCTCTAGTAAGGGAAAACATTTTTCTTAAAGAAGAAGCATTTTGATGATGCAATTCATGACTTTGTTGTGCCTCCTGCACATTCCCTACAAATGGTTGAGTAAATATATCAGCAATAGCATTCCCCTGTGCTAAGGGTCCTGGTAATTTAGTATGTCCTCGAATATGCCCAATGTAAAATTTTTCTGTTCTCCTTTGTATTAACTCTTGTAACTGCTTTAATAATGATAGAATGGGAGATTTTCCTGATAAAAGCGCTGTTTCTAGGGCAGGAAATAAGTTAACCACATATTTAGAATCTGAGTAAAGATTAAATGCCTGTGGAAACTTAGTAAAAGCTAAGACTACAGCCCTTATCTCAGCTTGCTGAGCAGATGTTTTTTCACCATTCTCTACATAAATCCCATGACCAGGGCTGTAGACCACAGCTCGACCCGTGGATGACCCATCTGTAAAAATATTATCTGACCTTTCTAAAGGTTGAGAGGAAAACCACAATGGAAATATTAATTCTACATGTCTGGCAAATTCTACAATGGGGTGTCTGGGGTAATGATATTTTATTTGTCCTGCATAATTTTGTAATGCTAATACCCAATCATCATTATTTTGTAACAAATCATCCACTTGCATTTTATTATAAGGAGTGACTATGCAAGTTGGTTCCTTTCCAAAAAGTTCCTTAGATCTCCTCCTTCCCTTAGTAATTAATAGGGAGCATAAATAAGGATAGTCTGCCACTATCTTTGTTTGTGTGTGTGGTAGATGGAGCCATTCTAAAACACCTTCTTGCCACAAACATGCTGTAGGAGTATATTCCGTAGCAAATATTAATAGTAGCCAAGGTTTTTCATAATTTACCTGTTGAACTCGGGCCTTGCTTAGAGCTTCTTCAACCAACTGCAGAGCTTTCATAGCTTCTGGAGTGATTGTTCTTAATGATTTTGGATCTGAATCTCCATGCAACAGCATATATAATGGGCTTAACTCTCCAGTGGTTATCTTTAAATGTGGTCGAAGCCAATTAATATCTCCTAATAATTTTTGATAATCATTTAATGTTCTCATTTTATCCCTCCTAATTGATATTTTCTGGGAGACTATACAATCATCTTTAATGGTTTGTCCTAAATAATTTAAAGGCCTTTCTCTTTGTATTTTGTCTGGAGCTATAATTAAACCACAAGCAGTAAGAGCTTCAATAGTGTCATATAATATTTTTTCTAACATTTCTGATATTTCATGGGCCAATAATATATCATCCATATAATGAATAATATATGCTTTATCATATTTTTGTCTAATTCTTTGTAATGCCTTATCCACAAATTTTTGACATAATGTTGGTGAATTTTTCATACCCTGAGGTAAAGTTACCCATTGATATCTCCTATATGGCCTTTTAAAATTTGTTGAAGGAACACTAAATGCAAAATATTCACTATCTTCTGGATGCAATTTTATGGTATAAAAACAATCTTGTAAATCTATTACTATGATTTTCCATCCTTGAGGCACAGCAACGGGGGATGGCAAACCAGGCTGCAATGGACCCATGTCTTTCATAACAGCATTAACTGCTCTTAAGTCCTGTAACAAACGCCACTTGCCAGATTTTTTCTTAATGACGAACACAGGAGTGTTCCATGGACTATTCGACTCTACCAAATGCCCTTTATCCAACTGTTCTTGCACTAGCTGCTCAAGAGCCTGTATTTTTTCTTCTGTAAGGGGCCACTGACTCACCCACACGGGCTCTTGAGTCAGCCATTGTATTTTATCTGCAAAAAGATTTTCTGCAGTGGCCCCTATGTAAAATGCTGTTCATCCATGGCATCTGTCGTAACAAGACGCACCTGCATGGCATTCAAAAGGTCTCTACCCCAAAGAGTAAAAGGTAATGAGGGAAGGACATAAGGTTGAATGTACCCTTCCTTTCCTTCATCGGTCCATTTCAGCATTGCTGAGCTTTGCAATACCCCAGTTGCTGTTCCTAAACCTATCAAAGAAGAGCCTGTCCGATGTACGGGCCAGGCAGAAGGCCAATCTGAAGAAGCAATACAAGTCCTATCGGCCCCTGTGTCCAGTAACCCTCTGAACTGTCTTCCATTTAAATGAATAGTTTTGAAGGGACGTTGACCAAGCTCTTGAACAAAATATATCCCTTCTGTGCTGCCAAATTGTCCCTGTCCTCTACATTCTTTCATGATTTTATTAGGTAAATTTATATATGGCAATAATAATAGCTGTGCAATTCTTTGCCCCTTATGAATTTGTATTGTTTCTTTTAATGGCCTAATCATGATTTTTATATCATTCTCGGTATCGGAATCCAACACTCCTGGCAATACCTCAAAATTTTTTGTGTAATTTGAACTCCTACCTATAATTAATCCTACAGTTTGGGGTAATAAAGTTCCTTTTACATTAGTAGGAATTAAGGTTACTCCGTCCCATTTAGATACAATTATATCCTTAGAGCTAGCAAGATCTAAGCCAGCACTTCCTGGAGTTGCCCTCATTAAATCATGTACAGTAAACTCGGGTGCTTTAGGGTTAAGAGAACTGCTCACGCCATTGTTCTCGCAGCTCTCAGCTTCTCCCTTTGCTGCTGGGCTAGGAGCCTGCCCCTGACTTAGTTTTTTGTTTCCCTTTCCTTTTCTGCCTCTTTTGTTAGAGGGGTTCCATCTTTATGGAACTTTGACTTACATTCATTTCTCCAATGTCTCCCTTTTTTACAACGGGGACATAATCCAGGAGCTTCCCTCTTTTGGGGGTCTCCTTTTGAATGCTTGCAGTCCTTTTGTATGTGTCCAGATTGTCCACAATTGTAGCAAGCATTCATGGGGGGAGACTTTGAGCCTCCTCCATATGTTTTCTTTACATAGGCGCTAAACTTCTGTCCCTTCATTGCTGCAGCATAGGCCATTCCTTGCACTACTGCTGGTGAGGCATCTAAACATGCTTTAATATAATCCTGGAGCGTTCCTGTCTTCCTTAAAGGCCGAATTAAATCTTGACAAAGGGGATTGGCATTCTCCCAAGCCAACTGCTTAAGAAGGATGTCAGTGCCCTCTGAAGGAGGAAGCATTCTCGTGACAGCCTCCTCCAGCCTGGATATAAAATCTTGATAAGGTTCTTCAGTTCCCTGTCTTATACTAGCTAGCGTTCCCCCCTTGGTTCCTGGAGGTGGCAATGTACGCCATGCCTGTACAGCATTATTAGTTATTAAAGTCAATATATCTCTAGGAATTTTGGTCTGAGCCTGAGGTGAGGTATATTCTTCTGTCCCCATAAGCATAGACATCGTGGGCTTAGGTCCCTTCTTTTTTATAGATTGTACTATAGTATCTTTGCTTCGGTCCTCATAATCTGTTCGCCAGAGAATATAATCCCCGGGGGTCAAAGTGGCCTTAGCTGTCTGTATCCAATCATACGGTGTCAGCCATAGACTAGCCACCATCTCTAACACTTGCAAAGTATAGGGAGCTGTAGCCCCATTAGTCTTAACTGCACTTTGCAATTCCTTTAAAGTCTTTAATGGCATTGGTTCCCAGGTCGGTTCTTCATCATTCTCAAATACCTCTGTAACAGGGAACGTTCCCAAGGACAAGTCCCCATTTCTCCTCGCCTCTGCGACTGCTCCTTGAAATCCTGTAGGGGGCAGAGGAGGACGCTTCCGGGGTTTTGGGATTGGCCGTGATGTTTTAGAGGCTCCAGGCAGAGACATTAAAGGCATGGGATGATGGTCTCGAAAATCATCCTCCCAATCTTCCTCTGCTTGTCTCCTTTCTAATTCTGACCAATCAACCTCATCCCCATCATCTCTGTTAATAGAGGCATAAAATAATTCTGAGGCCGAAGCCATCAAGGGAGTCGCTTCCTTCTGCCTCTCTTTTTCCATCATTTCTTCATACACTGGTCCCTCACCAGCCTCTGAGGCTGTTTCCCTGCAGAGTCCCTCAAAGGGAGTAGTTTCTGCTAAAAGTTCACGAATTTGATACCATAATTGATATGCTTGCGGGGGCAGGGTATTTTCCCCTTGACTTTGTACGTACCTACGCATTTCTTTACCAACCTTTTTCCAATCTTCTAAAGTCATAGAGCCTCCCTCCAGGAACCAAGGACTTACCCTCCTGAGGAACGAAGTAAAAGTTTCTACAGTTTTGACTGAGACAGGAAAGCCAGTTTTAGTCAACATTTTCTGTAACATGACCACCAACATTTTTTCATTCTTAGTTAAAGCATGCCCCATGATTCCCCTTATAAGATTACTTACACTTAACCAGTGAGCCTTTACTGGCAGGGCTGCAGTCCCTTGGTAAGAGTCGTCCTTGCTCTGAAGAAAAAGGAGAAAGAGAAAGATTACCTGTCCTTCGAGTCCCTGTTCGGGCGCCACCTGCCACGGACCGGCTCTATCAGAGGCCTCAGACCGAGGGAGAACGAGGGCGAAGGTGTTCAGGAGAGCAAGAATCGACGGGGGGAATGACAGACAGACACCCAAATTGTATGAGTATGCTGCTGCGTTTATTTGCTGCAAAGCATAAGCTTTTATTCCGCTTTTACACGGAACTTGGCAAAGCAAATACAGGCTTCCAGGCAAAGAAATTACGCTTACAATCATTAATCAGCAGGACATTCTAACTCACATGTGAGACAATAGTGGTTTCGGTTTTTCAATCTACATGTGCCGTGAGAAACATATCTGCACTTTCATGAAAGGTCACAGAGAGTTCATTTCTTAACTTAAAGACAATTTTTCTTTTATAAATTTCTTGATCATTTTATCTCAACCTCCTCTCACACGCACTAATTCGCTACCTGAATAATAACTAGAGGGGGTAAATATTTTCCCGCTTGTGGGGCCCACTGAGGACAAGTCCACCACTGCCCACTAGTTAGATATTGTTCATATTCTTTTGACAAAATTCTCTTGGGAATCTTTGCTAATTCTTGCTCTCTTTTGGAATCTTTTTTGGGCGTGCACATTTCCTAATAACATCTCCAAGTGGGCTTCTGCCGTGCCATCTCCTTCATCAAAGCTAAGCAGCTCCAGCTGCTCCGTGGGATCGAGCAATGTTCCCAGAGTGCCATTTGAGGTCAATGCCCAGGCTGCATTGTGCACAGCCTGGATGAATAGCGGTGCCCACAAGGATATGTTCCCGGAGGTAAAGTTTATTGAATCCTGGTGTCCCACCTGTACCCCACTTGACTGCACATAGCACAATGAAAAAGCACTGCTAAAATTAAACAAAAGCAACAGCAAGGAAAGTTCTCTGAGCCAAGCTGGCAGTTTCGTGCCTTTCTAGCCGTCAGGGGCCATGACGACCGCTGACTGCATGGGAACCGCCTGGGGCTTCACTCCGCAGAGCACTGACCCCACCCCTCCAGCCTGAGGGTCCCAACATGGCAGCAGTTTTGCTACGCAGATGGGACAGCTGTGGGTGTAGCAGCCCAGGGCACGACTCTCCTGCGACCCCCAGCACCTCCTGGGTGCCCGCCACCACCCTTGGGCCGGGATGAGGTGCCACCTTGTGCGTGGAAGCCCCGCCCAGAGGCAAGAAGGCCCCAAGGCCCGAGGGCGCGCCCGACCCTGCAGCCCTGCTGCAGCCACAGGGAACGGGATGTCTGAGAGGGCAGCCCCCACTGCCCAAGCCTCCGCTGGCAGTTCCCCGAAGGGCTGGTGGCGGCTGCGCCTCAGCAGCCAGCCTCCCTCCCACCCTCCCTGCCTCCCTCTGGTCGGGCACTGCAAGCCACACAGCCACTTGTGTCCCCTGTGTCCCTGGAGGCCGCAGCGCGTTTTGGGTTTTGGAGCGGACGGGCCCCTCTCGGCTTCCGTAGTCCATTTGCCCCCGGAGCCCGCCAGACCCCTGGCTCTAGGAGGCTGCCCAGGCGGTGCTACCAACTGCCCCCAGGTGCTAGCTAGCGGCAGTGGCAGCGGCCGGCCACGGGGGGAGCACACACACCTGCGGGTGTCCCCGGGCCGCACACACGGACTGCCCCGCGCCTCAGTGGGTTGCAAATGAGCCCTCCGGGAACCCTTGCCTGCCCTAGGGGCTTTTCGGGCGGGGCCGACGCAGGGTGGGTGAGTGGGGGGGGACTGCTGCTGGCACACACCCACTCCTGAAGCCCACTGGGGCGGTCCAAGGGCTATGAGCTCGGAGCTCGGGCACGGGCTGTCCCAGCAGGGCCTCGCGAGGGTGGACCGATATGCTCCCGGACCAAAAGTGTTGTAAAGGCCCAGGGCACGACCCTGCTGCGACCCCCAGCACCTCCTGGGTGCCCGCCACCACCCTTGGGCCGGGATGAGGTGCCACCTTGTGCGTGGAAGCCCCGCCCAGAGGCAAGAAGCCCCCAAGGCCCGAGGGCGCGCCCGACCCTGCAGCCCTGCTGCAGCCACAGGGAACGGGATGTCTGAGAGGGCAGCCCCCACTGCCCAAGCCTCCGCTGGCAGTTCCCCGAAGGGCTGGTGGCGGCTGCGCCTCAGCAGCCAGCCTCCCTCCCACCCTCCCTGCCTCCCTCTGGTCGGGCACTGCAAGCCACACAGCCACTTGTGTCCCCTGTGTCCCTGGAGGCCGCAGCGCGTTTTGGGTTTTGGAGCGGACGGGCCCCTCTCGGCTTCCGTAGTCCATTTGCCCCCGGAGCCCGCCAGACCCCTGGCTCTAGGAGGCTGCCCAGGCGGTGCTGCCAACTGCCCCCAGGTGCTAGCTAGCGGCAGTGGCAGCGGCCGGCCACGGGGGGAGCACACACACCTGCGGGTGTCCCCGGGCCGCACACACGGACTGCCCCGCGCCTCCCTGGGTTGCAAATGAGCCCTCCGGGAACCCTTGCCTGCCCTAGGGGCTTGTCGGGCGGGGCCGACGCAGGGTGGGTGAGTGGGGGGGGACTGCTGCTGGCACACACCCACTCCTGAAGCCCACTGGGGCGGTCCAAGGGCTATGAGCTCGGAGCTCGGGCACGGGCTGTCCCAGCAGGGCCTCCCGAGGGTGGACCGATATGCTCCCGGACCAAAAGTGTTGTAAAGGCCCAGGGCACGACTCTCCTGCGACCCCCAGCACCTCCTGGGTGCCCGCCACCACCCTTGGGCCGGGATGAGGTGCCACCTTGTGCGTGGAAGCCCCGCCCAGAGGCAAGACGCCCCCAAGGCCCGAGGGCGCGCCCGACCCTGCAGCCCTGCTGCAGCCACAGGGAACGGGATGTCTGAGAGGGCAGCCCCCACTGCCCAAGCCTCCGCTGGCAGTTCCCCGAAGGGCTGGTGGCGGCTGCGCCTCAGCAGCCAGCCTCCCTCCCACCCTCCCTGCCTCCCTCTGGTCGGGCACTGCAAGCCACACAGCCACTTGTGTCCCCTGTGTCCCTGGAGGCCGCAGCGCGTTTTGGGTTTTGGAGCGGACGGGCCCCTCTCGGCTTCCGTAGTCCATTTGCCCCTGGAGCCCGCCAGACCCCTGGCTCTAGGAGGCTGCCCAGGCGGTGCTGCCAACTGCCCCCAGGTGCTGGCTAGCGGCAGCGGCCGGCCACGTGGGGAGCACACACACCTGCGGGTGTCCCCGGGCCGCACACACGGACTGCCCCGCGCCTCCGTGGGTTGCAAATGAGCCCTCCGGGAACCCTTGCCTGCCCTAGGGGCTTGTCGAGCGGGGCCGAAGCAGGGTGGGTGAGTGGGGGGGGACTGCTGCTGGCACACACCCACTCCTGAAGCCCACTGGGGCGGTCCAAGGGCTATGAGCTCGGAGCTCGGGCACGGGCTGTCCCAGCAGGGCCTCGCGAGGGTGGACCGATATGCTCTTGGACCAAAAGTGTTGTAAAGGCCCAGGGCACGACCCTGCTGCGACCCCCAGCACCTCCTGGGTGCCCGCCACCACCCTTGGGCCGGGATGAGGTGCCACCTTGTGCGTGGAAGCCCCGCCCAGAGGCAAGAAGCCCCCAAGGCCCGAGGGCGCGCCCGACCCTGCAGCCCTGCTGCAGCCACAGGGAACGGGATGTCTGAGAGGGCAGCCCCCACTGCCCAAGCCTCCGCTGGCAGTTCCCCGAAGGGCTGGTGGCGGCTGCGCCTCAGCAGCCAGCCTCCCTCCCACCCTCCCTGCCTCCCTCTGGTCGGGCACTGCAAGCCACACAGCCACTTGTGTCCCCTGTGTCCCTGGAGGCCGCAGCGCGTTTTGGGTTTTGGAGCGGACGGGCCCCTCTCGGCTTCCGTAGTCCATTTGCCCCCGGAGCCCGCCAGACCCCTGGCTCTAGGAGGCTGCCCAGGCGGTGCTGCCAACTGCCCCCAGGTGCTAGCTAGCGGCAGTGGCAGCGGCCGGCCACGGGGGGAGCACACACACCTGCGGGTGTCCCTGGGTCGCACACGCGGACTGCCCCGCGCCTCCGTGGGTTGCAAATGAGCCCTCCGGGAACCCTTGCCTGCCCTAGGGGCTTGTCGGGCGGGGCCGACGCAGGGTGGGTGAGTGGGGGGGGACTGCTGCTGGCACACACCCACTCCTGAAGCCCACTGGGGCGGTCCAAGGGCTATGAGCTCGGAGCTCGGGCACGGGCTGTCCCAGCAGGGCCTCGCGAGGGTGGACCGATATGCTCTTGGACCAAAAGTGTTGTAAAGGCCCAGGGCACGACTCTCCTGCGACCCCCAGCACCTCCTGGGTGCCCGCCACCACCCTTGGGCCGGGATGAGGTGCCACCTTGTGCGTGGAAGCCCCGCCCAGAGGCAAGAAGCCCCCAAGGCCCGAGGGCGCGCCCGACCCTGCAGCCCTGCTGCAGCCACAGGGAACAGGATGTCTGAGAGGGCAGCCCCCACGGCCCAAGCCTCCGCTGGCAGTTCCCCGAAGGGCTGGTGGCGGCTGTGCCTCAGCAGCCAGCCTCCCTCCCACCCTCCCTGCCTCCCTCTGGTCGGGCACTGCAAGCCACACAGCCACTTGTGTCCCCTGTGTCCCTGGAGGCCGCAGCGCGTTTTGGGTTTTGGAGCGGACGGGCCCCTCTCGGCTTCCGTAGTCCATTTGCCCCCGGAGCCCGCCAGACCCCTGGCTCTAGGAGGCTGCCCAGGCGGTGCTGCCAACTGCCCCCAGGTGCTGGCTAGTGGCAGCGGCCGGCCACGGGGGGAGCACACACACCTGCGGGTGTCCCCGGGCCGCACACACGGACTGCCCCGGGCCTCCGTGGGTTGCAAATGAGCCCTCTGGGAACCCTTGCCTGCCCTAGGGGCTTGTCAGGCGCGGCCGACGCCCAGGGACCGACTCTCCTGCGACCCCCAGCACCTCCTGGGTGCCCGCCACCACCCTTGGGCCGGGATGAGGTGCCACCTTGTGCGTGGAAGCCCCGCCCAGAGGCAAGAAGCCCCCAAGGCCCGAGGGCGCGCCCGACCCTGCAGCCCTGCTGCAGCCACAGGGAACGGGATGTCTGAGAGGGCAGCCCCCACTGCCCAAGCCTCCGCTGGCAGTTCCCCGAAGGGCTGGTGGCGGCTGCGCCTCAGCAGCCAGCCTCCCTCCCACCCTCCCTGCCTCCCTCTGGTCGGGCACTGCAAGCCACACAGCCACTTGTGTCCCCTGTGTCCCTGGAGGCCGCAGCGCGTTTTGGGTTTTGGAGCGGACGGGCCCCTCTCGGCTTCCGTAGTCCATTTGCCCCCGGAGCCCGCCAGACCCCTGGCTCTAGGAGGCTGCCCAGGCGGTGCTGCCAACTGCCCCCAGGTGCTAGCTAGCGGCAGTGGCAGCGGCCGGCCACGGGGGGAGCACACACACCTGCGGGTGTCCCTGGGTCGCACACGCGGACTGCCCCGCGCCTCCGTGGGTTGCAAATGAGCCCTTCGGGAACCCTTGCCTGCCCTAGGGGCTTGTCGGGCGGGGCTGACGCAGGGTGGGTGAGTGGGCGGGGGACTGCTGCTGGCACACACCTACTCCTGAAGCCCACTGGGGTGGTCCAAGGGCTATGAGCTCGGAGCTCGGGCACGGGCTGTCCCAGCAGGGCCTCGCGAGGGTGGACCGATATGCTCCCGGACCAAAAGTGTTGTAAAGGCCCAGGGCACGACTCTCCTGCGACCCCCAGCACCTCCTGGGTGCCCGCCACCACCCTTGGGCCGGGATGAGGTGCCACCTTGTGCGTGGAAGCCCCGCTCAGAGGCAAGAAGCCCCCAAGGCCCGAGGGCGTGCCCGACCCTGCAGCCCTGCTGCAGCCACAGGGAACGGGATGTCTGTGTGGGCAGCCCCCACTGCACAAGCCTCCGCTGGTAGTTCCCCGAAGGGCTGGTGGCGGCTGCGCCTCAGCAGCCAGCCTCCCTCCCACCCTCCCTGCCTCCCTCTGGTCGGGCACTGCAAGCCACACAGCCACTTGTGTCCCCTGTGTCCCTGGAGGCCGCAGCGCGTTTTGGGTTTTGGAGCGGACGGGCCCCTCTCGGCTTCCGTAGTCCATTTGCCCCCGGAGCCCGCCAGACCCCTGGCTCTAGGAGGCTGCCCAGGCGGTGCTGCCAACTGCCCCCAGGTGCTAGCTAGCGGCAGTGGCAGCGGCCGGCCACGGGGGGAGCACACACACCTGCGGGTGTCCCCGGGCCGCACACACGGACTGCCCCGCGCCTCCGTGGGTTGCAAATGAGCCCTCCGGGAACCCTTGCCTGCCCTAGGGGCTTGTCGGGCGGGGCCGACGCAGGGTGGGTGAGTGGGGGGGGAATGCTGCTGGCACACACCTACTCCTGAAGCCCACTGGGGCGGTCCAAGGGCTATGAGCTCGGAGCTCGGGCACGGGCTGTCCCTGCAGGGCCTCGCGAGGGTGGACCGATATGCTCCCGGACCAAAAGTGTTGTAAAGGCCCAGGGCACGACTCTCCTGCGACCCCCAGCACCTCCTGGGTGCCCGCCACCACCCTTGGGCCGGGATGAGGTGCCACCTTGTGCGTGGAAGCCCCGCCCAGAGGCAAGAAGCCCCCAAGGCCCGAGGGCGCGCCCAACCCTGCAGCCCTGCTGCAGCCACAGGGAACAGGATGTCTGAGAGGGCAGCCACCACGGCCCAAGCCTCCGCTGGCAGTTCCCCGAAGGGCTGGTGGCGGCTGCGCCTCAGCAGCCAGCCTCCCTCCCACCCTCCCTGCCTCCCTCTGGTCGGGCACTGCAAGCCACACAGCCACTTGTGTCCCCTGTGTCCCTGGAGGCCACAGCGCGTTTTGGGTTTTGGAGCGGACGGGCCCCTCTCGGCTTCCGTAGTCCATTTGCCCCCGGAGCCCGCCAGACCCCTGGCTCTAGGAGGCTGCCCAGGCGGTGCTGCCAACTGCCCCAGGGGCTGGCTAGTGGCAGCGGCCGGCCACGGGGGGAGCACACACACCTGCGGGTGTCCCCGGGCCGCACACACGGACTGCCCCGGGCCTCCGTGGGTTGCAAATGAGCCCTCTGGGAACCCTTGCCTGCCCTAGGGGCTTGTCAGGCGCGGCCGACGCCCAGGGACCGACCCTGCTGCGACCCCCAGCACCTCCTGGGTGCCCGCCACCACCCTTGGGCCGGGATGAGGTGCCACCTTGTGCGTGGAAGCCCCGCCTAGAGGCAAGAAGCCCCCAAGGCCCGAGGGCGTGCCCGACCCTGCAGCCCTGCTGCAGCCACAGGGAACGGGATGTCTGAGAGGGCAGCCCCCACTGCCCAAGCCTCCGCTGGCAGTTCCCCGAAGGGCTGGTGGCGGCTGCGCCTCAGCAGCCAGCCTCCCTCCCACCCTCCCTGCCTCCCTCTGGTCGGGCACTGCAAGCCACACAGCCACTTGTGTCCCCTGTGTCCCTGGAGGCCGCAGCGCGTTTTGGGTTTTGGAGCGGACGGGCCCCTCTCGGCTTCCGTAGTCCATTTGCCCCCGGAGCCCGCCAGACCCCTGGCTCTAGGAGGCTGCCCAGGCGGTGCTGCCAACTGCCCCCAGGTGCTAGCTAGCGGCAGTGGCAGCGGCCGGCCACGGGGGGAGCACACACACCTGCGGGTGTCCCCGGGCCGCACACACGGACTGCCCCGCGCCTCCGTGGGTTGCAAATGAGCCCTCCGGGAACCCTTGCCTGCCCTAGGGGCTTGTCGGGCGGGGCCGACGCATTGTGGGTGAGTGGGGGGGGACTGCTGCTGGCACACACCTACTCCTGAAGCCCACTGGGGCGGTCCAAGGGCTATGAGCTCGGAGCTCGGGCACGGGCTGTCCCAGCAGGGCCTTGCGAGGGTGGACCGATATGCTCTTGGACCAAAAGCGTTGTAAAGGCCCAGGGCACGACTCTCCTGCGACCCCCAGCACCTCCTGGGTGCCCGCCACCACCCTTGGGCCGGGATGAGGTGCCACCTTGTGCGTGGAAGCCCCGCCCAGATGCAAGAAGCCCCCAAGGCCCGAGGGCGCGCCCGACCCTGCAGCCCTGCTGCAGCCACAGGGAACGGGATGTCTGAGAGGGCAGCCCCCACTGCCCAAGCCTCCGCTGGCAGTTCCCCGAAGGGCTGGTGGCGGCTGCGCCTCAGCAGCCAGCCTCCCTCCCACCCTCCCTGCCTCCCTCTGGTCGGGCACTGCAAGCCACACAGCCACTTGTGTCCCCTGTGTCCCTGGAGGCCGCAGCGCGTTTTGGGTTTTGGAGCGGACGGGCCCCTCTCGGCTTCCGTAGTCCATTTGCCCCCGGAGCCCGCCAGACCCCTGGCTCTAGGAGGCTGCCCAGGCGGTGCTGCCAACTGCCCCCAGGTGCTAGCTAGCGGCAGTGGCAGCGGCCGGCCACGGGGGGAGCACACACACCTGCGGGTGTCCCTGGGTCGCACACGCGGACTGCCCCGCGCCTCCGTGGGTTGCAAATGAGCCCTTCGGGAACCCTTGCCTGCCCTAGGGGCTTGTCGGGCGGGGCCGACGCAGGGTGGGTGAGTGGGCGGGGGACTGCTGCTGGCACACACCTACTCCTGAAGCCCACTGGGGTGGTCCAAGGGCTATGAGCTCGGAGCTCGGGCACGGGCTGTCCCAGCAGGGCCTCGCGAGGGTGGACCGATATGCTCCCGGACCAAAAGTGTTGTAAAGGCCCAGGGCACGACTCTCCTGCGACCTCCAGCACCTCCTGGGTGCCCGCCACCACCCTTGGGCCGGGATGAGGTGCCACCTTGTGCGTGGAAGCCCCGCTCAGAGGCAAGAAGCCCCCAAGGCCCGAGGGCGTGCCCGACCCTGCAGCCCTGCTGCAGCCACAGGGAACGGGATGTCTGTGTGGGCAGCCCCCACTGCACAAGCCTCCGCTGGTAGTTCCCCGAAGGGCTGGTGGCGGCTGCGCCTCAGCAGCCAGCCTCCCTCCCACCCTCCCTGCCTCCCTCTGGTCGGGCACTGCAAGCCACACAGCCACTTGTGTCCCCTGTGTCCCTGGAGGCCGCAGCGCGTTTTGGGTTTTGGAGCGGACGGGCCCCTCTCGGCTTCCGTAGTCCATTTGCCCCCGGAGCCCGCCAGACCCCTGGCTCTAGGAGGCTGCCCAGGCGGTGCTGCCAACTGCCCCCAGGTGCTAGCTAGCGGCAGTGGCAGCGGCCGGCCACGGGGGGAGCACACACACCTGCGGGTGTCCCCGGGCCGCACACACGGACTGCCCCGCGCCTCCGTGGGTTGCAAATGAGCCCTCCGGGAACCCTTGCCTGCCCTAGGGGCTTGTCGGGCGGGGCCGACGCAGGGTGGGTGAGTGGGGGGGGAATGCTGCTGGCACACACCTACTCCTGAAGCCCACTGGGGCGGTCCAAGGGCTATGAGCTCGGAGCTCGGGCACGGGCTGTCCCTGCAGGGCCTCGCGAGGGTGGACCGATATGCTCCCGGACCAAAAGTGTTGTAAAGGCCCAGGGCACGACTCTCCTGCGACCCCCAGCACCTCCTGGGTGCCCGCCACCACCCTTGGGCCGGGATGAGGTGCCACCTTGTGCGTGGAAGCCCCGCCCAGAGGCAAGAAGCCCCCAAGGCCCGAGGGCGCGCCCGACCCTGCAGCCCTGCTGCAGCCACAGGGAACAGGATGTCTGAGAGGGCAGCCCCCACGGCCCAAGCCTCCGCTGGCAGTTCCCCGAAGGGCTGGTGGCGGCTGCGCCTCAGCAGCCAGCCTCCCTCCCACCCTCCCTGCCTCCCTCTGGTCGGGCACTGCAAGCCACACAGCCACTTGTGTCCCCTGTGTCCCTGGAGGCCGCAGCGCGTTTTGGGTTTTGGAGCGGACGGGCCCCTCTCGGCTTCCGTAGTCCATTTGCCCCCGGAGCCCGCCAGACCCCTGGCTCTAGGAGGCTGCCCAGGCGGTGCTGCCAACTGCCCCCAGGTGCTGGCTAGTGGCAGCGGCCGGCCACGGGGGGAGCACACACACCTGCGGGTGTCCCCGGGCCGCACACACGGACTGCCCCGGGCCTCCGTGGGTTGCATATGAGCCCTCTGGGAACACTTGCCTGCCCTAGGGGCTTGTCAGGCGCGGCCGACGCCCAGGGACCGACCCTGCTGCGACCCCCAGCACCTCCTGGGTGCCCGCCACCACCCTTGGGCCGGGATGAGGTGCCACCTTGTGCGTGGAAGCCCCGCCTAGAGGCAAGAAGCCCCCAAGGCCCGAGGGCGCGCCCGACCCTGCAGCCCTGCTGCAGCCACAGGGAACGGGATGTCTGAGAGGGCAGCCCCCACTGCCCAAGCCTCCGCTGGCAGTTCCCCGAAGGGCTGGTGGCGGCTGCGCCTCAGCAGCCAGCCTCCCTCCCACCCTCCCTGCCTCCCTCTGGTCGGGCACTGCAAGCCACACAGCCACTTGTGTCCCCTGTGTCCCTGGAGGCCGCAGCGCGTTTTGGGTTTTGGAGCGGACGGGCCCCTCTCGGCTTCCGTAGTCCATTTGCCCCCGGAGCCCGCCAGACCCCTGGCTCTAGGAGGCTGCCCAGGCGGTGCTGCCAACTGCCCCCAGGTGCTAGCTAGCGGCAGTGGCAGCGGCCGGCCACGGGGGGAGCACACACACCTGCGGGTGTCCCCGGGCCGCACA
The DNA here is from genome assembly GCF_033115175.1 of Lepus europaeus. Taxonomy (NCBI): domain Eukaryota; kingdom Metazoa; phylum Chordata; class Mammalia; order Lagomorpha; family Leporidae; genus Lepus; species Lepus europaeus. The sequence goes on from NW_026909046.1 coordinate 216,867, forward strand.
CACGGACTGCCCCGCGCCTCCGTGGGTTGCAAATGAGCCCTCCGGGAACCCTTGCCTGCCCTAGGGGCTTGTCGGGCGGGGCCGACGCATTGTGGGTGAGTGGGGGGGGACTGCTGCTGGCACACACCTACTCCTGAAGCCCACTGGGGCGGTCCAAGGGCTATGAGCTCGGAGCTCGGGCACGGGCTGTCCCAGCAGGGCCTTGCGAGGGTGGACCGATATGCTCTTGGACCAAAAGCGTTGTAAAGGCCCAGGGCACGACTCTCCTGCGACCCCCAGCACCTCCTGGGTGCCCGCCACCACCCTTGGGCCGGGATGAGGTGCCACCTTGTGCGTGGAAGCCCCGCCCAGAGGCAAGAAGCCCCCAAGGCCCGAGGGCGCGCCCGACCCTGCAGCCCTGCTGCAGCCACAGGGAACGGGATGTCTGAGAGGGCAGCCCCCACTGCCCAAGCCTCCGCTGGCAGTTCCCCGAAGGGCTGGTGGCGGCTGCGCCTCAGCAGCCAGCCTCCCTCCCACCCTCCCTGCCTCCCTCTGGTCGGGCACTGCAAGCCACACAGCCACTTGTGTCCCCTGTGTCCCTGGAGGCCGCAGCGCGTTTTGGGTTTTGGAGCGGACGGGCCCCTCTCGGCTTCCGTAGTCCATTTGCCCCCGGAGCCCGCCAGACCCCTGGCTCTAGGAGGCTGCCCAGGCGGTGCTGCCAACTGCCCCCAGGTGCTAGCTAGCGGCAGTGGCAGTGGCCGGCCACGGGGGGAGCACACACACCTGCGGGTGTCCCCGGGCCGCACACACGGACTGCCCCGCGCCTCCGTGGGTTGCAAATGAGCCCTCCGGGAACCCTTGCCTGCCCTAGGGGCTTGTCGGGCGGGGCCGACGCAGGGTGGGTGAGTGGGGGGGGACTGCTGCTGGCACACACCCACTCCTGAAGCCCACTGGGGCGGTCCAAGGGCTATGAGCTCGGAGCTCGGGCACGGGCTGTCCCAGCAGGGCCTCCCGAGGGTGGACCGATATGCTCCCGGACCAAAAGTGTTGTAAAGGCCCAGGGCACGACTCTCCTGCGACCCCCAGCACCTCCTGGGTGCCCGCCACCACCCTTGGGCCGGGATGAGGTGCCACCTTGTGCGTGGAAGCCCCGCCCAGAGGCAAGAAGCCCCCAAGGCCCGAGGGCGCGCCCGACCCTGCAGCCCTGCTGCAGCCACAGGGAACGGGATGTCTGAGAGGGCAGCCCCCACTGCCCAAGCCTCCGCTGGCAGTTCCCCGAAGGGCTGGTGGCGGCTGCGCCTCAGCAGCCAGCCTCCCTCCCACCCTCCCTGCCTCCCTCTGGTCGGGCACTGCAAGCCACACAGCCACTTGTGTCCCCTGTGTCCCTGGAGGCCGCAGCGCGTTTTGGGTTTTGGAGCGGACGGGCCCCTCTCGGCTTCCGTAGTCCATTTGCCCCCGGAGCCCGCCAGACCCCTGGCTCTAGGAGGCTGCCCAGGCGGTGCTGCCAACTGCCCCCAGGTGCTAGCTAGCGGCAGTGGCAGCGGCCGGCCACGGGGGGAGCACACACACCTGCGGGTGTCCCCGGGCCGCACACACGGACTGCCCCGCGCCTCCGTGGTTTGCAAATGAGCCCTCCGGGAACCCTTGCCTGCCCTAGGGGCTTGTCGGGCGGGGCCGACGCAGGGTGGGTGAGTGGGGGGGGACTGCTGCTGGCACACACCCACTCCTGAAGCCCACTGGGGCGGTCCAAGGGCTATGAGCTCGGAGCTCGGGCACGGGCTGTCCCAGCAGGGCCTCGCGAGGGTGGACCGATATGCTCCCGGACCAAAAGTGTTGTAAAGGCCCAGGGCACGACTCTCCTGCGACCCCCAGCACCTCCTGGGTGCCCGCCACCACCCTTGGGCCGGGATGAGGTGCCACCTTGTGCGTGGAAGCCCCGCCCAGAGGCAAGACGCCCCCAAGGCCCGAGGGCGCGCCCGACCCTGCAGCCCTGCTGCAGCCACCGGGAACGGGATGTCTGAGAGGGCAGCCCCCACTGCCCAAGCCTCCGCTGGCAGTTCCCCGAAGGGCTGGTGGCAGCTGCGCCTCAGCAGCCAGCCTCCCTCCCACCCTCCCTGCCTCCCTCTGGTCGGGCACTGCAAGCCACACAGCCACTTGTGTCCCCTGTGTCCCTGGAGGCCGCAGCGCGTTTTGGGTTTTGGAGCGGACGGGCCCCTCTCGGCTTCCGTAGTCCATTTGCCCCTGGAGCCCGCCAGACCCCTGGCTCTAGGAGGCTGCCCAGGCGGTGCTGCCAACTGCCCCCAGGTGCTGGCTAGCGGCAGCGGCCGGCCACGTGGGGAGCACACACACCTGCGGGTGTCCCCGGGCCGCACACACGGACTGCCCCGCGCCTCCGTGGGTTGCAAATGAGCCCTCCGGGAACCCTTGCCTGCCCTAGGGGCTTGTCGAGCGGGGCCGACGCAGGGTGGGTGAGTGGGGGGGGACTGCTGCTGGCACACACCCACTCCTGAAGCCCACTGGGGCGGTCCAAGGGCTATGAGCTCGGAGCTCGGGCACGGGCTGTCCCAGCAGGGCCTCGCGAGGGTGGACCGATATGCTCCCGGACCAAAAGTGTTGTAAAGGCCCAGGGCACGACTCTCCTGCGACCCCCAGCACCTCCTGGGTGCCCGCCACCACACTTGGGCCGGGATGAGGTGCCACCTTGTGCGTGGAAGCCCCGCCCAGAGGCAAGAAGCCCCCAAGGCCCGAGGGCGTGCCCGACCCTGCAGCCCTGCTGCAGCCACAGGGAACGGGATGTCTGAGTGGGCAGCCCCCACTGCACAAGCCTCCGCTGGTAGTTCCCCGAAGGGCTGGTGGCGGCTGCGCCTCAGCAGCCAGCCTCCCTCCCACCCTCCCTGCCTCCCTCTGGTCGGGCACTGCAAGCCACACAGCCACTTGTGTCCCCTGTGTCCCTGGAGGCCGCAGCGCGTTTTGGGTTTTGGAGCGGACGGGCCCCTGTCGGCTTCTGTAGTCCATTTGCCCCCGGAGCCCCCCAGACCCCTGGCTCTAGGAGGCTTTCCAGGCGGTTCTGCCAACTGCCCCCAGGTGCTGGCTAGCGGCAGCGGCCTGCCACGGGGGGAGCACACACACATGCGGGTGTCCCCGGGCCGCACACACAGACTGCCCAGCGCCTCCGTGGGTTGCAAATGAGCGCTCCGGGAACCCTTGCCTGCCCTAGGGGCTTGTCGGGCGGGGCCGACGCAGGGTGGGTGAGTGGGGGGGGACTCCTGCTGGCACACACCCACTCCTGAAGCCCACTGGGGCGGTCCAAGGGCTATGAGCTCGGAGCTCGGGCACGGGCTGTCCCAGCTGGCCCTCCCGAGGGTGGACCGATATGCTCCCGGAACAAAAGTGTTGTAAAGGCCCAGGGCACGAATCTCCTGCGACCCCCAGCACCTCGTGGGTGCACGCCACCACCCTTGGGCCGGGATGAGGTGCCACCTTGTGCGTGGAAGCCCCGCCCAGAGGCAAGAAGCCCCCAAGGCCCGAGGGCGCGCCCGACCCTGCAGCCCTGCTGCAGCCACAGGGAACGGGATGTCTGAGAGGGCAGCCCCCAGTGCCCAAGCCTCCGCTGGCAGTTCCCCGAAGGGCTGGTGGCGGCTGTGCCTCAGCAGCCAGCCTCCCTCCCACCCTCCCTGCCTCCCTCTGGTCGGGCACTGCAAGCCACACAGCCACTTGTGTCCCCTGTGTCCCTGGAGGCCGCAGCGCGTTTTGGGTTTTGGAGCGGACGGGCCCCTCTCGGCTTCCGTAGTCCATTTGCCCCCGGAGCCCGCCAGACCCCTGGCTCTAGGAGGCTGCCCAGGCGGTGCTGCCAACTGCCCCCAGGTGCTAGCTAGCGGCAGTGGCAGCGGCCGGCCACGGGGGGAGCACCACACACCTGCGGGTCTCCCCGGGCCGCACACACGGACTGCCCGGGACTCCGCGGGTTGCAAATGAGCCCTCTGGGAACCCTTGCCTGCCCTAGGGGCTTGTCAGGCGCGGCCGACGCCCAGGGACCGACCCTGCTGCGACCCCCAGCACCTCCTGGGTGCCCGCCACCACCCTTGGGCCGGGATGAGGTGCCACCTTGTGCGTGGAAGCCCCGCCCAGAGGCAAGAAGCCCCCAAGGCCCGAGGGCGCGCCCGACCCTGCAGCCCTGCTGCAGCCACAGGGAACGGGATGTCTGAGAGGGCAGCCCCCACTGCCCAAGCCTCCGCTGGCAGTTCCCCGAAGGGCTGGTGGCGGCTGCGCCTCAGCAGCCAGCCTCCCTCCCACCCTCCCTGCCTCCCTCTGGTCGGGCACTGCAAGCCACACAGCCACTTGTGTCCCCTGTGTCCCTGGAGGCCGCAGCGCGTTTTGGGTTTTGGAGCGGACGGGCCCCTCTCGGCTTCCGGAGTCCATTTGCCCCCGGAGCCCGCCAGACCCCTGGCTCTAGGAGGCTGCCCAGGCGGTGCTGCCAACTGCCCCCAGGTGCTAGCTAGCGGCAGTGGCAGCGGCCGGCCACGGGGGGAGCACACACACCTGCGGGTGACCCCGGGCCGCACACACGGACTGCCCCGCGCCTCCGTGGGTTGCAAATGAGCCCTCTGGGAACCCTTGCCTGCCCTAGGGGCTTGTCGGGCGGGGCCGACGCAGGGTGGGTGAGTGGGGGGGGACTGCTGCTGGCACACACCCACTCCTGAAGCCCACTGGGGCAGTCCAAGGGCTATGAGCTCGGAGCTCGGGCACGGGCTGTCCCAGCAGGGCCTCGCGAGGGTGGACCGATATGCTCCCGGACCAAAAGTGTTGTAAAGGCCCAGGGCACGACTCTCCTGCGACCCCCAGCACCTCCTGGGTGCCCGCCACCACCCTTGGGCCGGGATGAGGTGCCACCTTGTGCGTGGAAGCCCCGCCCAGAGGCAAGAAGCCCCCAAGGCCCGAGGGCACGCCCGACCCTGCAGCCCTGCTGCAGCCACAGGGAACGGGATGTCTGAGAGGGCAGCCCCCACTGCCCAAGCCTCCGCTGGCAATTCCCCGAAGGGCTGGTGGCGGCTGCGCCTCAGCAGCCAGCCTCTCTCCCACCCTCCCTGCCTCCCTCTGGTCGGGCACTGCAAGCCACACAGCCACTTGTGTCCCCTGTGTCCCTGGAGGCCGCAGCGCGTTTTGGGTTTTGCAGCGGACGGGCCCCTCTCGGCTTCCGTAGTCCATTTGCCCCCGGAGCCCGCCAGACCCCTGGCTCTAGGAGGCTGCCCAGGCGGTGCTGCCAACTGCCCCCAGGTGCTAGCTAGCGGCAGTGGCAGCGGCCGGCCACGGGGGGAGCACACACACCTGCGGGTGTCCCCGGGCCGCACACACGGACTGCCCCGCGCCTCCCTGGGTTGCAAATGAGCCCTCCGGGAACCCTTGCCTGCCCTAGGGGCTTGTCGGGCGGGGCCGACGCAGGGTGGGTGAGTGGGGGGGGACTGCTGCTGGCATACACCCACTCCTGAAGCCCACTGGGGCGGTCCAAGGGCTATGAGCTCGGAGCTCGGGCACGGGCTGTCCCAGCAGGGCCTCCCGAGGGTGGACCGATATGCTCCCGGACCAAAAGTGTTGTAAAGGCCCAGGGCACGACTCTCCTGCGACCCCCAGCACCTCCTGGGTTCCCGCGACCACCCTTGGGCCGGGATGAGGTGCCACCTTGTGCGTGGAAGCCCCGCCCAGAGGCAAGAAGCCCCCAAGGCCCGAGGGCGCGCCCGACCCTGCAGCCCTGCTGCAGCCACAGGGAACGGGATGTCTGAGAGGGCAGCCCCCACTGCCCAAGCCTCCGCTGGCAGTTCCCCGAAGGGCTGGTGGCGGCTGCGCCTCAGCAGCCAGCCTCCCTCCCACCCTCCCTGCCTCCCTCTGGTCGGGCACTGCAAGCCACACAGCCACTTGTGTCCCCTGTGTCCCTGGAGGCCGCAGCGCGTTTTGGGTTTTGGAGCGGACGGGCCCCTCTCGGCTTCCGTAGTCCATTTGCCCCCGGAGCCCGCCAGACCCCTGGCTCTAGGAGGCTGTCCAGGCGGTGCTGCCAACTGCCCCCAGGTGCTAGCTAGCGGCAGTGGCAGCGGCCGGCCACGGGGGGAGCACACACACCTGCGGGTGTCCCCGGGCCGCACACACGGACTGCCCCGCGCCTCCGTGGGTTGCAAATGAGCCCTCCGGGAACCATTGCCTGCCCTAGGGGCTTGTCGGGCAGGGCCGACGCAGGGTGGGTGAGTGGGGGGGGACTGCTGCTGGCACACACCCACTCCTAAAGCCCACTGGGGCGGTCCAAGGGCTATGAGCTCGGAGCTCGGGCACGGGCTGTCCCAGCAGGGCCTCGCGAGGGTGGACCGATATGCTCCCGGACCAAAAGTGATGTAAAGGCCCAGGGCATGACCCTGCTGCGACCCCCAGCACCTCCTGGGTGCCCGCCACCACCCTTGGGCCGGGATGAGGTGCCACCTTGTGCGTGGAAGCCCCGCCCAGAGGCAAGAAGCCCCCAAGGCCCGAGGGCGCGCCCGACCCTGCAGCCCTGCTGCAGCCACAGGGAACGGGATGTCTGAGAGGGCAGCCCCCACTGCCCAAGCCTCCGCTGGCAGTTCCCCGAAGGGCTGGTGGCGGCTGCGCCTCAGCAGCCAGCCTCCCTCCCACCCTCCCTGCCTCCCTCTGGTCGGGCACTGCAAGCCACACAGCCACTTGTGTCCCCTGTGTCCCTGGAGGCCGCAGCGCGTTTTGGGTTTTGGAGCGGACGGGCCCCTCTCGGCTTCCGTAGTCCATTTGCCCTCGGAGCCCGCCAGACCCCTGGCTCTAGGAGGCTGCCCAGGCGGTGCTGCCAACTGCCCCCAGGTGCTGGCTAGCGGCAGCGGCCGGCCACGGGGGGAGCACACACACATGTGGGTGTCCCCGGGCCGCACACACGGACTGCCCCGGGCCTACGCGGGTTGCAAATGAGCCCTCTGGGAAAACTTGCCTGCCCTAGGGGCTCGTCAGGCGCGGCCGGCGCCCAGGGACCGACCCTGCTGCGACCCCCAGCACCTCCTGGGTTCCCGCCACCACCCTTGGGCGGGGATGAGGTGCCACCTTGTGCGTGGAAGCCCCGCCCAGAGGCAAGAAGCCCCCAAGGCCCGAGGGCGCGCCCGACCCTGCAGCCCTGCTGCAGCCACAGGGAACGGGATGTCTGAGAGGGCAGCCCCCACTGCCCAAGCCTCCGCTGGCAGTTTCCCGAAGGGCTGGTGGCGGCTGCGCCTCAGCAGCCAGCCTCCCTCCCACCCTCCCTGCCTCCCTCTGGTCGGGCACTGCAAGCCACACAGCCACTTGTGTCCCCTGTGTCCCTGGAGGCCGCAGCGCGTTTTGGGTTTTGGAGCGGACGGGCCCCTCTCGGCTTCCGTAGTCCATTTGCCCCCGGAGCCCGCCAGACCCCTGGCTCTAGGAGGCTGCCCAGGCGGTGCTGCCAACTGCCCCCAGGTGCTAGCTAGCGGCAGTGGCAGCGGCCGGCCACGGGGGGAGCACACACACCTGCGGGTGTCCCCGGGCCGCACACACGGACTGCCCCGCGCCTCCGTGGGTTGCAAATGAGCCCTCCGGGAACCCTTGCCTGCCCTAGGGGCTTGTCGGGCAGGGCCGACGCAGGGTGGGTGAGTGGGGGGGGACTGCTGCTGGCACACACCCACTCCTGAAGCCCACTGGGGCGGTCCAAGGGCTATGAGCTCGGAGCTCGGGCACGGGCTGTCCCAGCAGGGCCTCGCGAGGGTGGACCGATATGCTCCCGGACCAAAAGTGATGTAAAGGCCCAGGGCATGACCCTGCTGCGACCCCCAGCACCTCCTGGGTGCCCGCCACCACCCTTGGGCCGGGATGAGGTGCCACCTTGTGCGTGGAAGCCCCGCCCAGAGGCAAGTAGCCCCCAAGGCCCGAGGGCGCGCCCGACCCTGCAGCCCTGCTGCAGCCACAGGGAACGGGATGTCTGAGAGGGCAGCCCCCACTGCCCAAGCCTCCGCTGGCAGTTCCCCGAAGGGCTGGTGGCGGCTGCGCCTCAGCAGCCAGCCTCCCTCCCACCCTCCCTGCCTCCCTCTGGTCGGGCACTGCAAGCCACACAGCCACTTGTGTCCCCTGTGTCCCTGGAGGCCGCAGCGCGTTTTGGGTTTTGGAGCGGATGGGCTTCTCTCGGCTTCCGTAGTCCATTTGCCCCCTGAGCCCGCCAGACCCCTGGCTCTAGGAGGCTGCCCAGGCGGTGCTGCCAACTGCCCCCAGGTGCTAGCTAGCGGCAGTGGCAGCGGCCGGCCACGGGGGGAGCACACACCCCTGCGGGTGTCCCCGGGCCGCACACACGGACTGCCCCGCGCCTCCGTGGGTTGCAAATGAGCCCTCCGGGAACCCTTGCCTGCCCTAGGGGCTTGTCGGGCGGGGCCGACGCAGGGTGGGTGAGTGGGGGGGGACTGCTGCTGGCACACACCCACTCCTGAAGCCCACTGGGGCGGTCCAAGGGCTATGAGCTCGGAGCTCGGGCACGGGCTGTCCCAGCAGGGCCTCGCGAGGGTGGACCGATATGCTCCCGGACCAAAAGTGTTGTAAAGGCCCAGGGCACGACTCTCCTGCGACCCCCAGCACCTCCTGGGTGCCCGCCACCACCCTTGGGCCGGGATGAGGTGCCACCTTGTGCGTGGAAGCCCCGCCCAGAGGCAAGAAGCCCCCAAGGCCCGAGGGCGCGCCCGACCCTGCAGCCCTGCTGCAGCCACAGGGAACGGGATGTCTGAGAGGGCAGCCCCCACTGCCCAAGCCTCCGCTGGCAGTTCCCCGAAGGGCTGGTGGCGGCTGCGCCTCAGCAGCCAGCCTCCCTCCCACCCTCCCTGCCTCCCTCTGGTCGGGCACTGCAAGCCACACAGCCACTTGTGTCCCCTGTGTCCCTGGAGGCCGCAGCGCGTTTTGGGTTTTGGAGCGGACGGGCCCCTGTCGGCTTCTGTAGTCCATTTGCCCCCGGAGCCCCCCAGACCCCTGGCTCTAGGAGGCTTTCCAGGCGGTTCTGCCAACTGCCCCCAGGTGCTGGCTAGCGGCAGCGGCCTGCCACGGGGGGAGCACACACACATGCGGGTGTCCCCGGGCCGCACACACAGACTGCCCAGCGCCTCCGTGGGTTGCAAATGAGCGCTCCGGGAACCCTTGCCTGCCCTAGGGGCTTGTCGGGCGGGGCCGACGCAGGGTGGGTGAGTGGGGGGGGACTCCTGCTGGCACACACCCACTCCTGAAGCCCACTGGGGCGGTCCAAGGGCTATGAGCTCGGAGCTCGGGCACGGGCTGTCCCAGCTGGCCCTCCCGAGGGTGGACCGATATGCTCCCGGAACAAAAGTGTTGTAAAGGCCCAGGGCACGAATCTCCTGCGACCCCCAGCACCTCGTGGGTGCACGCCACCACCCTTGGGCCGGGATGAGGTGCCACCTTGTGCGTGGAAGCCCCGCCCAGAGGCAAGAAGCCCCCAAGGCCCGAGGGCGCGCCCGACCCTGCAGCCCTGCTGCAGCCACAGGGAACGGGATGTCTGAGAGGGCAGCCCCCAGTGCCCAAGCCTCCGCTGGCAGTTCCCCGAAGGGCTGGTGGCGGCTGTGCCTCAGCAGCCAGCCTCCCTCCCACCCTCCCTGCCTCCCTCTGGTCGGGCACTGCAAGCCACACAGCCACTTGTGTCCCCTGTGTCCCTGGAGGCCGCAGCGCGTTTTGGGTTTTGGAGCGGACGGGCCCCTCTCGGCTTCCGTAGTCCATTTGCCCCCGGAGCCCGCCAGACCCCTGGCTCTAGGAGGCTGCCCAGGCGGTGCTGCCAACTGCCCCCAGGTGCTAGCTAGCGGCAGTGGCAGCGGCCGGCCACGGGGGGAGCACACACACCTGCGGGTCTCCCCGGGCCGCACACACGGACTGCCCCGGGACTCCGCGGGTTGCAAATGAGCCCTCTGGGAACCCTTGCCTGCCCTAGGGGCTTGTCAGGCGCGGCCGACGCCCAGGGACCGACCCTGCTGCGACCCCCAGCACCTCCTGGGTGCCCGCCACCACCCTTGGGCCGGGATGAGGTGCCACCTTGTGCGTGGAAGCCCCGCCCAGAGGCAAGAAGCCCCCAAGGCCCGAGGGCGCGCCCGACCCTGCAGCCCTGCTGCAGCCACAGGGAACGGGATGTCTGAGAGGGCAGCCCCCACTGCCCAAGCCTCCGCTGGCAGTTCCCCGAAGGGCTGGTGGCGGCTGCGCCTCAGCAGCCAGCCTCCCTCCCACCCTCCCTGCCTCCCTCTGGTCGGGCACTGCAAGCCACACAGCCACTTGTGTCCCCTGTGTCCCTGGAGGCCGCAGCGCGTTTTGGGTTTTGGAGCGGACGGGCCCCTCTCGGCTTCCGGAGTCCATTTGCCCCCGGAGCCCGCCAGACCCCTGGCTCTAGGAGGCTGCCCAGGCGGTGCTGCCAACTGCCCCCAGGTGCTAGCTAGCGGCAGTGGCAGCGGCCGGCCACGGGGGGAGCACACACACCTGCGGGTGACCCCGGGCCGCACACACGGACTGCCCCGCGCCTCCGTGGGTTGCAAATGAGCCCTCTGGGAACACTTGCCTGCCCTAGGGGCTTGTCGGGCGGGGCCGACGCAGGGTGGGTGAGTGGGGGGGGACTGCTGCTGGCACACACCCACTCCTGAAGCCCACTGGGGCAGTCCAAGGGCTATGAGCTTGGAGCTCGGGCACGGGCTGTCCCAGCAGGGCCTCGCGAGGGTGGACCGATATGCTCCCGGACCAAAAGTGTTGTAAAGGCCCAGGGCACGACTCTCCTGCGACCCCCAGCACCTCCTGGGTGCCCGCCACCACCCTTGGGCCGGGATGAGGTGCCACCTTGTGCGTGGAAGCCCCGCCCAGAGGCAAGAAGCCCCCAAGGCCCGAGGGCACGCCCGACCCTGCAGCCCTGCTGCAGCCACAGGGAACGGGATGTCTGAGAGGGCAGCCCCCACTGCCCAAGCCTCCGCTGGCAATTCCCCGAAGGGCTGGTGGCGGCTGCGCCTCAGCAGCCAGCCTCTCTCCCACCCTCCCTGCCTCCCTCTGGTCGGGCACTGCAAGCCACACAGCCACTTGTGTCCCCTGTGTCCCTGGAGGCCGCAGCGCGTTTTGGGTTTTGCAGCGGACGGGCCCCTCTCGGCTTCCGTAGTCCATTTGCCCCCGGAGCCCGCCAGACCCCTGGCTCTAGGAGGCTGCCCAGGCGGTGCTGCCAACTGCCCCCAGGTGCTAGCTAGCGGCAGTGGCAGCGGCCGGCCACGGGGGGAGCACACACACCTGCGGGTGTCCCCGGGCCGCACACACGGACTGCCCCGCGCCTCCCTGGGTTGCAAATGAGCCCTCCGGGAACCCTTGCCTGCCCTAGGGGCTTGTCGGGCGGGGCCGACGCAGGGTGGGTGAGTGGGGGGGGACTGCTGCTGGCATACACCCACTCCTGAAGCCCACTGGGGCGGTCCAAGGGCTATGAGCTCGGAGCTCGGGCACGGGCTGTCCCAGCAGGGCCTCCCGAGGGTGGACCGATATGCTCCCGGACCAAAAGTGTTGTAAAGGCCCAGGGCACGACTCTCCTGCGACCCCCAGCACCTCCTGGGTTCCCGCGACCACCCTTGGGCCGGGATGAGGTGCCACCTTGTGCGTGGAAGCCCCGCCCAGAGGCAAGAAGCCCCCAAGGCCCGAGGGCGCGCCCGACCCTGCAGCCCTGCTGCAGCCACAGGGAACGGGATGTCTGAGAGGGCAGCCCCCACTGCCCAAGCCTCCGCTGGCAGTTCCCCGAAGGGCTGGTGGCGGCTGCGCCTCAGCAGCCAGCCTCCCTCCCACCCTCCCTGCCTCCCTCTGGTCGGGCACTGCAAGCCACACAGCCACTTGTGTCCCCTGTGTCCCTGGAGGCCGCAGCGCGTTTTGGGTTTTGGAGCGGACGGGCCCCTCTCGGCTTCCGTAGTCCATTTGCCCCCGGAGCCCGCCAGACCCCTGGCTCTAGGAGGCTGTCCAGGCGGTGCTGCCAACTGCCCCCAGGTGCTAGCTAGCGGCAGTGGCAGCGGCCGGCCACGGGGGGAGCACACACACCTGCGGGTGTCCCCGGGCCGCACACACGGACTGCCCCGCGCCTCCGTGGGTTGCAAATGAGCCCTCCGGGAACCCTTGCCTGCCCTAGGGGCTTGTCGGGCAGGGCCGACGCAGGGTGGGTGAGTGGGGGGGGACTGCTGCTGGCACACACCCACTCCTGAAGCCCACTGGGGCGGTCCAAGGGCTATGAGCTCGGAGCTCGGGCACGGGCTGTCCCAGCAGGGCCTCGCGAGGGTGGACCGATATGCTCCCGGACCAAAAGTGATGTAAAGGCCCAGGGCATGACCCTGCTGCGACCCCCAGCACCTCCTGGGTGCCCGCCACCACCCTTGGGCCGGGATGAGGTGCCACCTTGTGCGTGGAAGCCCCGCCCAGAGGCAAGAAGCCCCCAAGGCCCGAGGGCGCGCCCGACCCTGCAGCCCTGCTGCAGCCACAGGGAACGGGATGTCTGAGAGGGCAGCCCCCACTGCCCAAGCCTCCGCTGGCAGTTCCCCGAAGGGCTGGTGGCGGCTGCGCCTCAGCAGCCAGCCTCCCTCCCACCCTCCCTGCCTCCCTCTGGTCGGGCACTGCAAGCCACACAGCCACTTGTGTCCCCTGTGTCCCTGGAGGCCGCAGCGCGTTTTGGGTTTTGGAGCGGACGGGCCCCTCTCGGCTTCCGTAGTCCATTTGCCCTCGGAGCCCGCCAGACCCCTGGCTCTAGGAGGCTGCCCAGGCGGTGCTGCCAACTGCCCCCAGGTGCTGGCTAGCGGCAGCGGCCGGCCACGGGGGGAGCACACACACATGTGGGTGTCCCCGGGCCGCACACACGGACTGCCCCGGGCCTACGCGGGTTGCAAATGAGCCCTCTGGGAAAACTTGCCTGCCCTAGGGGCTCGTCAGGCGCGGCCGGCGCCCAGGGACCGACCCTGCTGCGACCCCCAGCACCTCCTGGGTTCCCGCCACCACCCTTGGGCGGGGATGAGGTGCCACCTTGTGCGTGGAAGCCCCGCCCAGAGGCAAGAAGCCCCCAAGGCCCGAGGGCGCGCCCGACCCTGCAGCCCTGCTGCAGCCACAGGGAACGGGATGTCTGAGAGGGCAGCCCCCACTGCCCAAGCCTCCGCTGGCAGTTTCCCGAAGGGCTGGTGGCGGCTGCGCCTCAGCAGCCAGCCTCCCTCCCACCCTCCCTGCCTCCCTCTGGTCGGGCACTGCAAGCCACACAGCCACTTGTGTCCCCTGTGTCCCTGGAGGCCGCAGCGCGTTTTGGGTTTTGGAGCGGACGGGCCCCTCTCGGCTTCCGTAGTCCATTTGCCCCCGGAGCCCGCCAGACCCCTGGCTTTAGGAGGCTGCCCAGGCGGTGCTGCCAACTGCCCCCAGGTGCTAGCTAGCGGCAGTGGCAGCGGCCGGCCACGGGGGGAGCACACACACCTGCGGGTGTCCCCGGGCCGCACACACGGACTGCCCCGCGCCTCCGTGGGTTGCAAATGAGCCCTCCGGGAACCCTTGCCTGCCCTAGGGGCTTGTCGGGCAGGGCCGACGCAGGGTGGGTGAGTGGGGGGGGACTGCTGCTGGCACACACCCACTCCTGAAGCCCACTGGGGCGGTCCAAGGGCTATGAGCTCGGAGCTCGGGCACGGGCTGTCCCAGCAGGGCCTCGCGAGGGTGGACCGATATGCTCCCGGACCAAAAGTGATGTAAAGGCCCAGGGCATGACCCTGCTGCGACCCCCAGCACCTCCTGGGTGCCCGCCACCACCCTTGGGCCGGGATGAGGTGCCACCTTGTGCGTGGAAGCCCCGCCCAGAGGCAAGTAGCCCCCAAGGCCCGAGGGCGCGCCCGACCCTGCAGCCCTGCTGCAGCCACAGGGAACGGGATGTCTGAGAGGGCAGCCCCCACTGCCCAAGCCTCCGCTGGCAGTTCCCCGAAGGGCTGGTGGCGGCTGCGCCTCAGCAGCCAGCCTCCCTCCCACCCTCCCTGCCTCCCTCTGGTCGGGCACTGCAAGCCACACAGCCACTTGTGTCCCCTGTGTCCCTGGAGGCCGCAGCGCGTTTTGGGTTTTGGAGCGGATGGGCTTCTCTCGGCTTCCGTAGTCCATTTGCCCCCTGAGCCCGCCAGACCCCTGGCTCTAGGAGGCTGCCCAGGCGGTGCTGCCAACTGCCCCCAGGTGCTAGCTAGCGGCAGTGGCAGCGGCCGGCCACGGGGGGAGCACACACCCCTGCGGGTGTCCCCGGGCCGCACACACGGACTGCCCCGCGCCTCCGTGGGTTGCAAATGAGCCCTCCGGGAACCCTTGCCTGCCCTAGGGGCTTGTCGGGCGGGGCCGACGCAGGGTGGGTGAGTGGGGGGGGACTGCTGCTGGCACACACCCACTCCTGAAGCCCACTGGGGCGGTCCAAGGGCTATGAGCTCGGAGCTCGGGCACGGGCTGTCCCAGCAGGGCCTCGCGAGGGTGGACCGATATGCTCCCGGACCAAAAGTGTTGTAAAGGCCCAGGGCACGACTCTCCTGCGACCCCCAGCACCTCCTGGGTGCCCGCCACCACCCTTGGGCCGGGATGAGGTGCCACCTTGTGCGTGGAAGCCCCGCCCAGAGGCAAGAAGCCCCCAAGGCCCGAGGGCGCGCCCGACCCTGCAGCCCTGCTGCAGCCACAGGGAACGGGATGTCTGAGAGGGCAGCCCCCACTGCCCAAGCCTCCGCTGGCAGTTCCCCGAAGGGCTGGTGGCGGCTGCGCCTCAGCAGCCAGCCTCCCTCCCACCCTCCCTGCCTCCCTCTGGTCGGGCACTGCAAGCCACACAGCCACTTGTGTCCCCTGTGTCCCTGGAGGCCGCAGCGCGTTTTGGGTTTTGGAGCGGACGGGCCCCTCTCGGCTTCCGTAGTCCATTTGCCCCCAGAGCCCGCCAGACCCCTGGCTCTAGGAGGCTGCCCAGGCGGTGCTGCCAACTGCCCCCAGGTGCTAGCTAGCGGCAGTGGCAGCGGCCGGCCACGGGGGGAGCACACACACCTGCGGGTGTCCCCGGGCCGCACACACGGACTGCCCCGCGCCTCCGTGGGTTGCAAATGAGCCCTCCGGGAACCCTTGCCTGCCCTAGGGGCTTGTCGGGCGGGGCCGACGCAGGGTGGGTGAGTGGGGGGGGGGACTGCTGCTGGCACACACCCACTCCTGAAGCCCACTGGGGCGGTCCAAGGGCTATGAGCTCGGAGCTCGGGCACGGGCTGTCCCAGCAGGGCCTCGCGAGGGTGGACCGATATGCTCCCGGACCAAAAGTGTTGTAAAGGCCCAGGGCACGACTCTCCTGCGACCCCCAGCACCTCCTGGGTGCCCGCCACCACCCTTGGGCCGGGATGAGGTGCCACCTTGTGCGTGGAAGCCCCGCCCAGAGGCAAGAAGCCCCCAAGGCCCGAGGGCGCGCCCGACCCTGCAGCCCTGCTGCAGCCACAGGGAACGGGATGTCTGAGAGGGCAGCCCCCACTGCCCAAGCCTCCGCTGGCAGTTCCCCGAAGGGCTGGTGGCGGCTGCGCCTCAGCAGCCAGCCTCCCTCCCACCCTCCCTGCCTCCCTCTGGTCGGGCACTGCAAGCCACACAGCCACTTGTGTCCCCTGTGTCCCTGGAGGCCGCAGCGCGTTTTGGGTTTTGGAGCGGACGGGCCCCTCTCGGCTTCCGTAGTCCATTTGCCCCCGGAGCCCGCCAGACCCCTGGCTCTAGGAGGCTGCCCAGGCGGTGCTGCCAACTGTCCCCAGGTGCTAGCTAGCGGCAGTGGCAGCGGCCGGCCACGGGGGGAGCACACACACCTGCGGGTGTCCCCGGGCCGCACACACGGAATGCCCCGCGCCTCCGTGGGTTGCAAATGAGCCCTCCGGGAACCCTTGCCTGCCCTAGGGGCTTGTCGGGCGGGGCCGACGCAGGGTGGGTGAGTGGGGGGGGACTGCTGCTGGCACACACCCACTCCTGAAGCCCACTGGGGCGGTCCAAGGGCTATGAGCTCGGAGCTCGGGCACGGGCTGTCCCAGCTGGCCCTCCCGAGGGTGGACCGATATGCTCCCGGACCAAAAGTGTTGTAAAGGCCCAGGGCACGACCCTGCTGCGACCCCCAGCACCTCCTGGGTGCCCGCCACCACCCTGGGGCTGGGATGAGGTGCCACCTTGTGCGTGGAAGCCCCGCCCAGAGGCAAGAAGCCCCCAAGGCCCGAGGGCGCGCCCGACCCTGCAGCCCTGCTGCAGCCACAGGGAACGGGATGTCTGAGAGGGCAGCCCCCACTGCCCAAGCCTCCGCTGGCAGTTCCCCGAAGGGCTGGTGGCGGCTGCGCCTCAGCAGCCAGCCTCCCTCCCACCCTCCCTGCCTCCCTCTGGTCGGGCACTGCAAGCCACACAGCCACTTGTGTCCCCTGTGTCCCTGGAGGCCGCAGTGCGTTTTGGGTTTTGGAGCGGACGGGCCCCTCTCGGCTTCCGTAGTCCATTTGCCCCGGAGCCCGCCAGACCCCTGGCTCTAGGAGGCTGCCCAGGCGGTGCTGCCAACTGCCCCCAGGTGCTAGCTAGCGGCAGTGGCAGCGGCCGGCCACGGGGGGAGCACACACACCTGCGGGTGTCCCCGGGCCGCACACACGGACTGCCCCGCGCCTCCCTGGGTTGCAAATGAGCCCTCCGGGAACCCTTGCCTGCCCTAGGGGCTTGTCGGGCGGGGCCGACGCAGGGTGGGTGAGTGGGGGGGGACTGCTGCTGGCACACACCCACTCCTGAAGCCCACTGGGGCGGTCCAAGGGCTATGAGCTCGGAGCTCGGGCACGGGCTGTCCCAGCAGGGCCTCGCGAGGGTGGACCGATATGCTCCCGGACCAAAAGTGTTGTAAAGGCCCAGGGCACGACTCTCCTGCGACCCCCAGCACCTCCTGGGTGCCCGCCACCACCCTTGGGCCGGGATGAGGTGCCACCTTGTGCGTGGAAGCCCCGCCCAGAGGCAAGAAGCCCCCAAGGCCCGAGGGCGCGCCCGACCCTGCAGCCCTGCTGCAGCCACAGGGAACGGGATGTCTGAGAGGGCAGCCCCCACTGCCCAAGCCTCCGCTGGCAGTTCCCCGAAGGGCTGGTGGCGGCTGCGCCTCAGCAGCCAGCCTCCCTCCCACCCTCCCTGCCTCCCTCTGGTCGGGCACTGCAAGCCACACAGCCACTTGTGTCCCCTGTGTCCCTGGAGGCCGCAGCGCGTTTTGGGTTTTGGAGCGGACGGGCCCCTCTCGGCTTCCGTAGTCCATTTGCCCCCGGAGCCCGCCAGACCCCTGGCTCTAGGAGGCTGCCCAGGCGGTGCTGCCAACTGCCCCCAGGTGCTAGCTAGCGGCAGTGGCAGCGGCCGGCCACGGGGGGAGCACACACACCTGCGGGTGTTCCCGGGCCGCACACACGGACTGCCCCGCGCCTCCCTGGGTTGCAAATGAGCCCTCCGGGAACCCTTGCCTGCCCTAGGGGCTTGTCGGGCGGGGCCGACGCAGGGTGGGTGAGTGGGGGGGGACTGCTGCTGGCACACACCCACTCCTGAAGCCCACTGGGGCGGTCCAAGGGCTATGAGCTCGGAGCTCGGGCACGGGCTGTCCCAGCAGGGCCTCGCGAGGGTGGACCGGCTCCCGGACCAAAAGTGTTGTAAAGGCCCAGGGCACGAC
The DNA here is from genome assembly GCF_033115175.1 of Lepus europaeus. Classification (NCBI taxonomy): domain Eukaryota; kingdom Metazoa; phylum Chordata; class Mammalia; order Lagomorpha; family Leporidae; genus Lepus; species Lepus europaeus. Next base: position 234,526 of record NW_026909046.1, read on the forward strand.
TCTCCTGCGACCCCCAGCACCTCCTGGGTGCCCGCCACCACCCTTGGGCCGGGATGAGGTGCCACCTTGTGCGTGGAAGCCCCGCCCAGAGGCAAGAAGCACCCAAGGCCCGAGGGCGCGCCCGACCCTGCAGCCCTGCTGCAGCCACAGGGAACGGGATGTCTGAGAGGGCAGCCCCCACTGCCCAAGCCTCCGCTGGCAGTTCCCCGAAGGGCTGGTGGCGGCTGCGCCTCAGCAGCCAGCCTCCCTCCCACCCTCCCTGCCTCCCTCTGGTCGGGCACTGCAAGCCACACAGCCACTTGTGTCCCCTGTGTCCCTGGAGGCCGCAGCGCGTTTTGGGTTTTGGAGCGGACGGGCCCCTCTCGGCTTCCGTAGTCCATTTGCCCCCGGAGCCCGCCAGACCCCTGGCTCTAGGAGGCTGCCCAGGCGGTGCTGCCAACTGCCCCCAGGTGCTAGCTAGCGGCAGTGGCAGCGGCCGGCCACGGGGGGAGCACACACACCTGCGGGTGTCCCCGGGCCGCACACACGGACTGCCTCGCGCCTCCGTGGGTTGCAAATGAGCCCTCCGGGAACCCTTGCCTGCCCTAGGGGCTTGTCGGGCGGGGCCGACGCAGGGTGGGTGAGTGGGGGGGGGGACTGCTGCTGGCACACACCCACTCCTGAAGCCCACTGGGGCGGTCCAAGGGCTATGAGCTCGGAGCTCGGGCACGGGCTGTCCCAGCAGGGCCTCGCGAGGGTGGACCGATATGCTCCCGGACCAAAAGTGTTGTAAAGGCCCAGGGCACGACCCTGCTGCGACCCCCAGCACCTCCTGGGTGCCCGCCACCACCCTTGGGCCGGGATGAGGTGCCACCTTGTGCGTGGAAGCCCCGCCCAGAGGCAAGAAGCCCCCAAGGCCCGAGGGCGCGCCCGACCCTGCAGCCCTGCTGCAGCCACAGGGAACGGGATGTCTGAGAGGGCAGCCCCCACTGCCCAAGCCTCCGCTGGCAGTTCCCCGAAGGGCTGGTGGCGGCTGCGCCTCAGCAGCCAGCCTCCCTCCCACCCTCCCTGCCTCCCTCTGGTCGGGCACTGCAAGCCACACAGCCACTTGTGTCCCCTGTGTCCCTGGAGGCCGCAGCGCGTTTTGGGTTTTGGAGCGGACGGGCCCCTCTCGGCTTCCGTAGTCCATTTGCCCCCGGAGCCCGCCAGACCCCTGGCTCTAGGAGGCTGCCCAGGCGGTGCTGCCAACTGCCCCCAGGTGCTAGCTAGCGGCAGTGGCAGCGGCCGGCCACGGGGGGAGCACACACACCTGCGGGTGTCCCCGGGCCGCACACACGGACTGCCCCGCGCCTCCGTGGGTTGCAAATGAGCCCTCCGGGAACCCTTGCCTGCCCTAGGGGCTTGTCGGGCGGGGCCGACGCAGGGTGGGTGAGTGGGGGGGGACTGCTGCTGGCACACACCCCACTCCTGAAGCCCACTGGGGCGGTCCAAGGGCTATGAGCTCGGAGCTCGGGCACGGGCTGTCCCAGCAGGGCCTCGCGAGGGTGGACCGATATGCTCCCGGACCAAAAGTGTTGTAAAGGCCCAGGGCACGACCCTGCTGCGACCCCCAGCACCTCCTGGGTGCCCGCCACCACCCTTGGGCCGGGATGAGGTGCCACCTTGTGCGTGGAAGCCCCGCCCAGAGGCAAGAAGCCCCCAAGGCCCGAGGGCGCGCCCGACCCTGCAGCCCTGCTGCAGCCACAGGGAACGGGATGTCTGAGAGGGCAGCCCCCACTGCCCAAGCCTCCGCTGGCAGTTCCCCGAAGGGCTGGTGGCGGCTGCGCCTCAGCAGCCAGCCTCCCTCCCACCCTCCCTGCCTCCCTCTGGTCGGGCACTGCAAGCCACACAGCCACTTGTGTCCCCTGTGTCCCTGGAGGCCGCAGCGCGTTTTGGGTTTTGGAGCGGACGGGCCCCTCTCGGCTTCCGTAGTCCATTTGCCCCCGGAGCCCGCCAGACCCCTGGCTCTAGGAGGATGCCCAGGCGGTGCTGCCAACTGCCCCCAGGTGCTAGCTAGCGGCAGTGGCAGCGGCCGGCCACGGGGGGAGCACACACACCTGCGGGTGTCCCCGGGCCGCACACACGGACTGCCCCGCGCCTCCGTGGGTTGCAAATGAGCCCTCCGGGAACCCTTGCCTGCCCTAGGGGCTTGTCGGGCGGGGCCGACGCAGGGTGGCTGAGTGGGGGGGGGACTGCTGCTGGCACACACCCACTCCTGAAGCCCACTGGGGCGGTCCAAGGGCTATGAGCTCGGAGCTCGGGCACGGGCTGTCCCAGCAGGGCCTCCCGAGGGTGGACCGATATGCTCCCGGACCAAAAGTGTTGTAAAGGCCCAGGGCACGACCCTGCTGCGACCCCCAGCACCTCCTGGGTGCCCGCCACCACCCTTGGGCCGGGATGAGGTGCCACCTTGTGCGTGGAAGCCCCGCCCAGAGGCAAGAAGCCCCCAAGGCCCGAGGGCGCGCCCGACCCTGCAGCCCTGCTGCAGCCACAGGGAACGGGATGTCTGAGAGGGCAGCCCCCACTGCCCAAGCCTCCGCTGGCAGTTCCCTGAAGGGCTGGTGGCGGCTGCGCCTCAGCAGCCAGCCTCCCTCCCACCCTCCCTGCCTCCCTCTGGTCGGGCACAGCAAGCCACACAGCCACTTGTGTCCCCTGTGTCCCTGGAGACCGCAGCGCGTTTTGGGTTTTGGAGCGGACGGGCCCCTCTCGGCTTCCGTAGTCCATTTGCCCCCGGAGCCCGCCAGACCCCTGGCTCTAGGAGGCTGCCTAGGCGGTGCTGCCAACTGCCCCCAGGTGCTAGCTAGCGGCAGTGGCAGCGGCCGGCCACGGGGGGAGCACACACACCTGCGGGTGTCCCCGGGCCGCACACACGGACTGCCCCGCGCCTCCGTGGGTTGCAAATGAGCCCTCCGGGAACTCTTGCCTGCCCTAGGGGCTTGTCGGGCGGGGCCGACGCAGGGTGGGTGAGTGGGGGGGGGACTGCTGCTGGCACACACCCACTCCTGAAGCCCACTGGGGCGGTCCAAGGGCTATGAGCTCGGAGCTCGGGCACGGGCTGTCCCAGCAGGGCCTCGCGAGGGTGGACCGATATGCTCCCGGACCAAAAGTGTTGTAAAGGCCCAGGGCACGACCCTGCTGCGACCCCCAGCACCTCCTGGGTGCCCGCCACCACCCTTGGGCCGGGATGAGGTGCCACCTTGTGCGTGGAAGCCCCGCCCAGAGGCAAGAAGCCCCCAAGGCCCGAGGGCGCGCCCGACCCTGCAGCCCTGCTGCAGCCACAGGGAACGGGATGTCTGAGAGGGCAGCCCCCACTGCCCAAGCCTCCGCTGGCAGTTCCCCGAAGGGCTGGTGGCGGCTGCGCCTCAGCAGCCAGCCTCCCTCCCACCCTCCCTGCCTCCCTCTGGTCGGGCACTGCAAGCCACACAGCCACTTGTGTCCCCTGTGTCCCTGGAGGCCGCAGCGCGTTTTGGGTTTTGGAGCGGACGGGCCCCTCTCGGCTTCCGTAGTCCATTTGCCCCCGGAGCCCGCCAGACCCCTGGCTCTAGGAGGCTGCCCAGGCGGTGCTGCCAACTGCCCCCAGGTGCTAGCTAGCGGCAGTGGCAGCGGCCGGCCACGGGGGGAGCACACACACCTGCGGGTGTCCCCGGGCCGCACACACGGACTGCCCCGCGCCTCCGTGGGTTGCAAATGAGCCCTCCGGGAACCCTTGCCTGCCCTAGGGGCTTGTCGGGCGGGGCCGACGCAGGGTGGGTGAGTGGGGGGGGACTGCTGCTGGCACACACCCACTCCTGAAGCCCACTGGGGCGGTCCAAGGGCTATGAGCTCGGAGCTCGGGCACGGGCTGTCCCAGCAGGGCCTCGCGAGGGTGGACCGATATGCTCCCGGAACAAAAGTGTTGTAAAGGCCCAGGGCACGACTCTCCTGCGACCCCCAGCACCTCCTGGGTGCCCGCCACCACCCTTGGGCCGGGATGAGGTGCCACCTTGTGCGTGGAAGCCCCGCCCAGAGGCAAGAAGCCCCCAAGGCCCGAGGGCGCGCCCGACCCTGCAGCCCTGCTGCAGCCACAGGGAACGGGATGTCTGAGAGGGCAGCCCCCACTGCCCAAGCCTCCGCTGGCAGTTCCCCGAAGGGCTGGTGGCGGCTGCGCCTCAGCAGCCAGCCTCCCTCCCACCCTCCCTGCCTCCCTCTGGTCGGGCACTGCAAGCCACACAGCCACTTGTGTCCCCTGTGTCCCTGGAGGCCGCAGCGCGTTTTGGGTTTTGGAGCGGACGGGCCCCTCTCGGCTTCCGTAGTCCATTTGCCCCCGGAGCCCGCCAGACCCCTGGCTCTAGGAGGCTGCCCAGGCGGTGCTGCCAACTGCCCCCAGGTGCTAGCTAGCGGCAGTGGCAGCGGCCGGCCACGGGGGGAGCACACACACCTGCGGGTGTCCCCGGGCCTCACACACGGACTGCCCCGCGCCTCCGTGGGTTGCAAATGAGCCCTCCGGGAACCCTTGCCTGCCCTAGGGGCTTGTCGGGCGGGGCCGACGCAGGGTGGGTGAGTGGGGGGGGACTGCTGCTGGCACACACCCACTCCTGAAGCCCACTGGGGCGGTCCAAGGGCTATGAGCTCGGAGCTCGGGCACGGGCTGTCCCAGCAGGGCCTCGCGAGGGTGGACCGATATGCTCCCGGACCAAAAGTGTTGTAAAGGCCCAGGGCACGACTCTCCTGCGACCCCCAGCACCTCCTGGGTGCCCGCCACCACCCTTGGGCCGGGATGAGGTGCCACCTTGTGCGTGGAAGCCCCGCCCAGAGGCAAGAAGCCCCCAAGGCCCGAGGGCGCGCCCGACCCTGCAGCCCTGCTGCAGCCACAGGGAACGGGATGTCTGAGAGGGCAGCCCCCACTGCCCAAGCCTCCGCTGGCAGTTCCCCGAAGGGCTGGTGGCGGCTGCGCCTCAGCAGCCAGCCTCCCTCCCACCCTCCCTGCCTCCCTCTGGTCGGGCACTGCAAGCCACACAGCCACTTGTGTCCCCTGTGTCCCTGGAGGCCGCAGCGCGTTTTGGGTTTTGGAGCGGACGGGCCCCTCTCGGCTTCCGTAGTCCATTTGCCCCCGGAGCCCGCCAGACCCCTGGCTCTAGGAGGCTGCCCAGGCGGTGCTGCCAACTGCCCCCAGGTGCTAGCTAGCGGCAGTGGCAGCGGCCGGCCACGGGGGGAGCACACACACCTGCGGGTGTCCCCGGGCCGCACACACGGACTGCCCCGCGCCTCCGTGGGTTGCAAATGAGCCCTCTGGGAACCCTTGCCTGCCCTAGGGGCTTGTCGGGCGGGGCCGACGCAGGGTGGGTGAGTGGGGGGGGACTGCTGCTGGCACACACCCACTCCTGAAGCCCACTGGGGCGGTCCAAGGGCTATGAGCTCGGAGCTCGGGCACGGGCTGTCCCAGCAGGGCCTCGCGAGGGTGGACCGATATGCTCCCGGACCAAAAGTGTTGTAAAGGCCCAGGGCACGACCCTGCTGCGACCCCCAGCACCTCCTGGGTGCCCGCCACCACCCTTGGGCCGGGATGAGGTGCCACCTTGTGCGTGGAAGCCCCGCCCAGAGGCAAGAAGCCCCCAAGGCCCGAGGGCGCGCCCGACCCTGCAGCCCTGCTGCAGCCACAGGGAACGGGATGTCTGAGAGGGCAGCCCCCACTGCCCAAGCCTCCGCTGGCAGTTCCCTGAAGGGCTGGTGGCGGCTGCGCCTCAGCAGCCAGCCTCCCTCCCACCCTCCCTGCCTCCCTCTGGTCGGGCACAGCAAGCCACACAGCCACTTGTGTCCCCTGTGTCCCTGGAGGCCGCAGCGCGTTTTGGGTTTTGGAGCGGACGGGCCCCTCTCGGCTTCCGTAGTCCATTTGCCCCCGGAGCCCGCCAGACCCCTGGCTCTAGGAGGCTGCCCAGGCGGTGCTGCCAACTGCCCCCAGGTGCTAGCTAGCGGCAGTGGCAGCGGCCGGCCACGGGGGGAGCACACACACCTGCGGGTGTCCCTGGGCCGCACACACGGACTGCCCCGCGCCTCCGTGGGTTGCAAATGAGCCCTCCGGGAACCCTTGCCTGCCCTAGGGGCTTGTCGGGCGGGGCCGACGCAGGGTGGGTGAGTGGGGGGGGACTGCTGCTGGCACACACCCACTCCTGAAGCCCACTGGGGCGGTCCAAGGGCTATGAGCTCGGAGCTCGGGCACGGGCTGTCCCAGCAGGGCCTCCCGAGGGTGGACCGATATGCTCCCGGACCAAAAGTGTTGTAAAGGCCCAGGGCACGACTCTCCTGCGACCCCCAGCACCTCCTGGGTGCCCGCCACCACCCTTGGGCCGGGATGAGGTGCCACCTTGTGCGTGGAAGCCCCGCCCAGAGGCAAGAAGCACCCAAGGCCCGAGGGCGCGCCCGACCCTGCAGCCCTGCTGCAGCCACAGGGAACGGGATGTCTGAGAGGGCAGCCCCCACTGCCCAAGCCTCCGCTGGCAGTTCCCCGAAGGGCTGGTGGCGGCTGCGCCTCAGCAGCCAGCCTCCCTCCCACCCTCCCTGCCTCCCTCTGGTCGGGCACTGCAAGCCACACAGCCACTTGTGTCCCCTGTGTCCCTGGAGGCCGCAGCGCGTTTTGGGTTTTGGAGCGGACGGGCCCCTCTCGGCTTCCGTAGTCCATTTGCCCCCGGAGCCCGCCAGACCCCTGGCTCTAGGAGGCTGCCCAGGCGGTGCTGCCAACTGCCCCCAGGTGCTAGCTAGCGGCAGTGGCAGCGGCCGGCCACGGGGGGAGCACACACACCTGCGGGTGTCCCCGGGCCGCACACACGGACTGCCTCGCGCCTCCGTGGGTTGCAAATGAGCCCTCCGGGAACACTTGCCTGCCCTAGGGGCTTGTCGGGCGGGGCCGACGCAGGGTGGGTGAGTGGGGGGGGGACTGCTGCTGGCACACACCCACTCCTGAAGCCCACTGGGGCGGTCCAAGGGCTATGAGCTCGGAGCTCGGGCACGGGCTGTCCCAGCAGGGCCTCGCGAGGGTGGACCGATATGCTCCCGGACCAAAAGTGTTGTAAAGGCCCAGGGCACGACCCTGCTGCGACCCCCAGCACCTCCTGGGTGCCCGCCACCACCCTTGGGCCGGGATGAGGTGCCACCTTGTGCGTGGAAGCCCCGCCCAGAGGCAAGAAGCCCCCAAGGCCCGAGGGCGCGCCCGACCCTGCAGCCCTGCTGCAGCCACAGGGAACGGGATGTCTGAGAGGGCAGCCCCCACTGCCCAAGCCTCCGCTGGCAGTTCCCCGAAGGGCTGGTGGCGGCTGCGCCTCAGCAGCCAGCCTCCCTCCCACCCTCCCTGCCTCCCTCTGGTCGGGCACTGCAAGCCACACAGCCACTTGTGTCCCCTGTGTCCCTGGAGGCCGCAGCGCGTTTTGGGTTTTGGAGCGGACGGGCCCCTCTCGGCTTCCGTAGTCCATTTGCCCCCGGAGCCCGCCAGACCCCTGGCTCTAGGAGGCTGCCCAGGCGGTGCTGCCAACTGCCCCCAGGTGCTAGCTAGCGGCAGTGGCAGCGGCCGGCCACGGGGGGAGCACACACACCTGCGGGTGTCCCTGGGCCGCACACACGGACTGCCCCGCGCCTCCGTGGGTTGCAAATGAGCCCTCCGGGAACCCTTGCCTGCCCTAGGGGCTTGTCGGGCGGGGCCGACGCAGGGTGGGTGAGTGGGGGGGGACTGCTGCTGGCACACACCCACTCCTGAAGCCCACTGGGGCGGTCCAAGGGCTATGAGCTCGGAGCTCGGGCACGGGCTGTCCCAGCAGGGCCTCCCGAGGGTGGACCGATATGCTCCCGGACCAAAAGTGTTGTAAAGGCCCAGGGCACGACTCTCCTGCGACCCCCAGCACCTCCTGGGTGCCCGCCACCACCCTTGGGCCGGGATGAGGTGCCACCTTGTGCGTGGAAGCCCCGCCCAGAGGCAAGAAGCACCCAAGGCCCGAGGGCGCGCCCGACCCTGCAGCCCTGCTGCAGCCACAGGGAACGGGATGTCTGAGAGGGCAGCCCCCACTGCCCAAGCCTCCGCTGGCAGTTCCCCGAAGGGCTGGTGGCGGCTGCGCCTCAGCAGCCAGCCTCCCTCCCACCCTCCCTGCCTCCCTCTGGTCGGGCACTGCAAGCCACACAGCCACTTGTGTCCCCTGTGTCCCTGGAGGCCGCAGCGCGTTTTGGGTTTTGGAGCGGACGGGCCCCTCTCGGCTTCCGTAGTCCATTTGCCCCCGGAGCCCGCCAGACCCCTGGCTCTAGGAGGCTGCCCAGGCGGTGCTGCCAACTGCCCCCAGGTGCTAGCTAGCGGCAGTGGCAGCGGCCGGCCACGGGGGGAGCACACACACCTGCGGGTGTCCCCGGGCCGCACACACGGACTGCCTCGCGCCTCCGTGGGTTGCAAATGAGCCCTCCGGGAACACTTGCCTGCCCTAGGGGCTTGTCGGGCGGGGCCGACGCAGGGTGGGTGAGTGGGGGGGGGACTGCTGCTGGCACACACCCACTCCTGAAGCCCACTGGGGCGGTCCAAGGGCTATGAGCTCGGAGCTCGGGCACGGGCTGTCCCAGCAGGGCCTCGCGAGGGTGGACCGATATGCTCCCGGACCAAAAGTGTTGTAAAGGCCCAGGGCACGACCCTGCTGCGACCCCCAGCACCTCCTGGGTGCCCGCCACCACCCTTGGGCCGGGATGAGGTGCCACCTTGTGCGTGGAAGCCCCGCCCAGAGGCAAGAAGCCCCCAAGGCCCGAGGGCGCGCCCGACCCTGCAGCCCTGCTGCAGCCACAGGGAACGGGATGTCTGAGAGGGCAGCCCCCACTGCCCAAGCCTCCGCTGGCAGTTCCCCGAAGGGCTGGTGGCGGCTGCGCCTCAGCAGCCAGCCTCCCTCCCACCCTCCCTGCCTCCCTCTGGTCGGGCACTGCAAGCCACACAGCCACTTGTGTCCCCTGTGTTCCTGGAGGCCGCAGCGCGTTTTGGGTTTTGGAGCGGACGGGCCCCTCTCGGCTTCCGTAGTCCATTTGCCCCCGGAGCCCGCCAGACCCCTGGCTCTAGGAGGCTGCCCAGGCGGTGCTGCCAACTGCCCCCAGGTGCTAGCTAGCGGCAGTGGCAGCGGCCGGCCACGGGGGGAGCACACACACCTGCGGGTGTCCCCGGGCCGCACACACGGACTGCCCCGCGCCTCCGTGGGTTGCAAATGAGCACTCCGGGAACCCTTGCCTGCCCTAGGGGCTTGTCGGGCGGGGCCGACGCAGGGTGGGTGAGTGGGGGGGGACTGCTGCTGGCACACACCCACTCCTGAAGCCCACTGGGGCGGTCCAAGGGCTATGAGCTCGGAGCTCGGGCACGGGCTGTCCCAGCAGGGCCTCGCGAGGGTGGACCGATATGCTCCCGGACCAAAAGTGTTGTAAAGGCCCAGGGCACGACCCTGCTGCGACCCCCAGCACCTCCTGGGTGCCCGCCACCACCCTTGGGCCGGGATGAGGTGCCACCTTGTGCGTGGAAGCCCCGCCCAGAGGCAAGAAGCCCCCAAGGCCCGAGGGCGCGCCCGACCCTGCAGCCCTGCTGCAGCCACAGGGAACGGGATGTCTGAGAGGGCAGCCCCCACTGCCCAAGCCTCCGCTGGCAGTTCCCCGAAGGGCTGGTGGCGGCTGCGCCTCAGCAGCCAGCCTCCCTCCCACCCTCCCTGCCTCCCTCTGGTCGGGCACTGCAAGCCACACAGCCACTTGTGTCCCCTGTGTCCCTGGAGGCCGCAGCGCGTTTTGGGTTTTGGAGCGGACGGGCCCCTCTCGGCTTCCGTAGTCCATTTGCCCCCGGAGCCCGCCAGACCCCTGGCTCTAGGAGGCTGCCCAGGCGGTGCTGCCAACTGCCCCCAGGTGCTAGCTAGCGGCAGTGGCAGCGGCCGGCCACGGGGGGAGCACACACACCTGCGGGTGTCCCCGGGCCGCACACACGGACTGCCCCGCGCCTCCGTGGGTTGCAAATGAGCCCTCCGGGAACCCTTGCCTGCCCTAGGGGCTTGTCGGGCGGGGCCGACGCAGGGTGGCTGAGTGGGGGGGGACTGCTGCTGGCACACACCCACTCCTGAAGCCCACTGGGGCGGTCCAAGGGCTATGAGCTCGGAGCTCGGGCACGGGCTGTCCCAGCAGGGCCTCCCGAGGGTGGACCGATATGCTCCCGGACCAAAAGTGTTGTAAAGGCCCAGGGCACGACCCTGCTGCGACCCCCAGCACCTCCTGGGTGCCCGCCACCACCCTTGGGCCGGGATGAGGTGCCACCTTGTGCGTGGAAGCCCCGCCCAGAGGCAAGAAGCCCCCAAGGCCCGAGGGCGCGCCCGACCCTGCAGCCCTGCTGCAGCCACAGGGAACGGGATGTCTGAGAGGGCAGCCCCCACTGCCCAAGCCTCCGCTGGCAGTTCCCTGAAGGGCTGGTGGCGGCTGCGCCTCAGCAGCCAGCCTCCCTCCCACCCTCCCTGCCTCCCTCTGGTCGGGCACAGCAAGCCACACAGCCACTTGTGTCCCCTGTGTCCCTGGAGACCGCAGCGCGTTTTGGGTTTTGGAGCGGACGGGCCCCTCTCGGCTTCCGTAGTCCATTTGCCCCCGGAGCCCGCCAGACCCCTGGCTCTAGGAGGCTGCCCAGGCGGTGCTGCCAACTGCCCCCAGGTGCTAGCTAGCGGCAGTGGCAGCGGCCGGCCACGGGGGGAGCACACACACCTGCGGGTGTCCCCGGGCCGCACACACGGACTGCCCCGCGCCTCCGTGGGTTGCAAATGAGCCCTCCGGGAACTCTTGCCTGCCCTAGGGGCTTGTCGGGCGGGGCCGACGCAGGGTGGGTGAGTGGGGGGGGACTGCTGCTGGCACACACCCACTCCTGAAGCCCACTGGGGCGGTCCAAGGGCTATGAGCTCGGAGCTCGGGCACGGGCTGTCCCAGCAGGGCCTCGCGAGGGTGGACCGATATGCTCCCGGACCAAAAGTGTTGTAAAGGCCCAGGGCACGACTCTCCTGCGACCCCCAGCACCTCCTGGGTGCCCGCCACCACCCTTGGGCCGGGATGAGGTGCCACCTTGTGCGTGGAAGCCCCGCCCAGAGGCAAGAAGAACCCAAGGCCCGAGGGCGCGCCTGACCCTGCAGCCCTGCTGCAGCCACAGGGAACGGGATGTCTGAGAGGGCAGCCCCCACTGCCCAAGCCTCCGCTGGCAGTTCCCCGAAGGGCTGGTGGCGGCTGCGCCTCAGCAGCCAGCCTCCCTCCCACCCTCCCTGCCTCCCTCTGGTCGGGCACTGCAAGCCACACAGCCACTTGTGTCCCCTGTGTCCCTGGAGGCCGCAGCGCGTTTTGGGTTTTGGAGCGGACGGGCCCCTCTCGGCTTCCGTAGTCCATTTGCCCCCGGAGCCCGCCAGACCCCTGGCTCTAGGAGGCTGCCCAGGCGGTGCTGCCAACTGCCCCCAGGTGCTAGCTAGCGGCAGTGGCAGCGGCCGGCCACGGGGGGAGCACACACACCTGCGGGTGTCCCCGGGCCGCACACACGGACTGCCCCGCGCCTCCCTGGGTTGCAAATGAGCCCTCCGGGAACCCTTGCCTGCCCTAGGGGCTTGTCGGGCGGGGCCGACGCAGGGTGGGTGAGTGGGGGGGGACTGCTGCTGGCACACACCCACTCCTGAAGCCCACTGGGGCGGTCCAAGGGCTATGAGCTCGGAGCTCGGGCACGGGCTGTCCCAGCAGGGCCTCGCGAGGGTGGACCGATATGCTCCCGGACCAAAAGTGTTGTAAAGGCCCAGGGCACGACTCTCCTGCGACCCCCAGCACCTCCTGGGTGCCCGCCACCACCCTTGGGCCGGGATGAGGTGCCACCTTGTGCGTGGAAGCCCCGCCCAGAGGCAAGAAGCCCCCAAGGCCCGAGGGCGCGCCCGACCCTGCAGCCCTGCTGCAGCCACAGGGAACGGGATGTCTGAGAGGGCAGCCCCCACTGCCCAAGCCTCCGCTGGCAGTTCCCCGAAGGGCTGGTGGCGGCTGCGCCTCAGCAGCCAGCCTCCCTCCCACCCTCCCTGCCTCCCTCTGGTCGGGCACTGCAAGCCACACAGCCACTTGTGTCCCCTGTGTCCCTGGAGGCCGCAGCGCGTTTTGGGTTTTGGAGCGGACGGGCCCCTCTCGGCTTCCGTAGTCCATTTGCCCCCGGAGCCCGCCAGACCCCTGGCTCTAGGAGGCTGCCCAGGCGGTGCTGCCAACTGCCCCCAGGTGCTAGCTAGCGGCAGTGGCAGCGGCCGGCCACGGGGGGAGCACACACACCTGCGGGTGTCCCCGGGCCGCACACACGGACTGCCCCGCGCCTCCGTGGGTTGCAAATGAGCCCTCCGGGAACCCTTGCCTGCCCTAGGGGCTTGTCGGGCGGGGCCGACGCAGGGTGTGTGAGTGGGGGGGGACTGCTGCTGGCACACACCCACTCCTGAAGCCCACTGGGGCGGTCCAAGGGCTATGAGCTCGGAGCTCGGGCACGGGCTGTCCCAGCAGGGCCTCCCGAGGGTGGACCGATATGCTCCCGGACCAAAAGTGTTGTAAAGGCCCAGGGCACGACCCTGCTGCGACCCCCAGCACCTCCTGGGTGCCCGCCACCACCCTTGGGCCGGGATGAGGTGCCACCTTGTGCGTGGAAGCCCCGCCCAGAGGCAAGAAGCCCCCAAGGCCCGAGGGCGCGCCCGACCCTGCAGCCCTGCTGCAGCCACAGGGAACGGGATGTCTGAGAGGGCAGCCCCCACTGCCCAAGCCTCCGCTGGCAGTTCCCCGAAGGGCTGGTGGCGGCTGCGCCTCAGCAGCCAGCCTCCCTCCCACCCTCCCTGCCTCCCTCTGGTCGGGCACTGCAAGCCACACAGCCACTTGTGTCCCCTGTGTCCCTGGAGGCCGCAGCGCGTTTTGGGTTTTGGAGCGGACGGGCCCCTCTCGGCTTCCGTAGTCCATTTGCCCCCGGAGCCCACCAGACCCCTGGCTCTAGGAGGCTGCCCAGGCGGTGCTGCCAACTGCCCCCATGTGCTAGCTAGCGGCAGTGGCAGCGGCCGGCCACGGGGGGAGCACACACACCTGCGGGTGTCCCCGGGCCGCACACACGGACTGCCCCGCGCCTCCCTGGGTTGCAAATGAGCCCTCCGGGAACCCTTGCCTGCCCTAGGGGCTTGTCGGGCGGGGCCGACGCAGGGTGGGTGAGTGGGGGGGGACTGCTGCTGGCACACACCCACTCCTGAAGCCCACTGGGGCGGTCCAAGGGCTATGAGCTCGGAGCTCGGGCACGGGCTGTCCCAGCAGGGCCTCGCGAGGGTGGACCGATATGCTCCCGGACCAAAAGTGTTGTAAAGGCCCAGGGCACGACCCTGCTGCGACCCCCAGCACCTCCTGGGTGCCCGCCACCACCCTTGGGCCGGGATGAGGTGCCACCTTGTGCGTGGAAGCCCCGCCCAGAGGCAAGAAGAACCCAAGGCCCGAGGGCGCGCCCGACCCTGCAGCCCTGCTGCAGCCACAGGGAACGGGATGTCTGAGAGGGCAGCCCCCACTGCCCAAGCCTCCGCTGGCAGTTCCCCGAAGGGCTGGTGGCGGCTGCGCCTCAGCAGCCAGCCTCCCTCCCACCCTCCCTGCCTCCCTCTGGTCGGGCACTGCAAGCCACACAGCCACTTGTGTCCCCTGTGTCCCTGGAGGCCGCAGCGCGTTTTGGGTTTTGGAGCGGACGGTCCCCTCTCGGCTTCCGTAGTCCATTTGCCCCCGGAGCCCGCCAGACCCCTGGCTCTAGGAGGCTGCCCAGGCGGTGCTGCCAACTGCCCCCAGGTGCTAGCTAGCGGCAGTGGCAGCGGCCGGCCACGGGGGGAGCACACACACCTGCGGGTGTCCCCGGGCCGCACACACGGACTGCCCCGCGCCTCCGTGGGTTGCAAATGAGCCCTCCGGGAACCCTTGCCTGCCCTAGGGGCTTGTCGGGCGGGGCCGATGCAGGGTGGGTGAGTGGGGGGGGACTGCTGCTGGCACACACCCACTCCTGAAGCCCACTGGAGCGGTCCAAGGGATATGAGCTCGGAGCTCGGGCACGGGCTGTCCCAGCAGGGCCTCCCGAGGGTGGACCGATATGCTCCCGGACCAAAAGTGTTGTAAAGGCCCAGGGCACGACTCTCCTGCGACCCCCAGCACCTCCTGGGTGCCCGCCACCACCCTTGGGCCGGGATGAGGTGCCACCTTGTGCGTGGAAGCCCCGCCCAGAGGCAAGAAGCCCCCAAGGCCCGAGGGCGCGCCCGACCCTGCAGCCCTGCTGCAGCCACAGGGAACGGGATGTCTGAGAGGGCAGCCCCCACTGCCCAAGCCTCCGCTGGCAGTTCCCCGAAGGGCTGGTGGCGGCTGCGCCTCAGCAGCCAGCCTCCCTCCCACCCTCCCTGCCTCCCTCTGGTCGGGCACTGCAAGCCACACAGCCACTTGTGTCCCCTGTGTCCCTGGAGGCCGCAGCGCGTTTTGGGTTTTGGAGCGGACGGGCCCCTCTCGGCTTCCGTAGTCCATTTGCCCCCGGAGCCCGCCAGACCCCTGGCTCTAGGAGGCTGCCCAGGCGGTGCTGCCAACTGCCCCCAGGTGCTAGCTAGCGGCAGTGGCAGCGGCCGGCCACGGGGGGAGCACACACACCTGCGGGTGTCCCCGGGCCGCACACACGGACTGCCCCGCGCCTCCGTGGGTTGCAAATGAGCCCTCCGGGAACCCTTGCCTGCCCTAGGGGCTTGTCGGGCGGGGCCGACGCAGGGTGGGTGAGTGGGGGGGGACTGCTGCTGGCACACACCCACTCCTGAAGCCCACTGGGGCGGTCCAAGGGCTATGAGCTCGGAGCTCGGGCACGGGCTGTCCCAGCAGGGCCTCGCGAGGGTGGACCGATATGCTCCCGGACCAAAAGTGTTGTAAAGGCCCAGGGCACGACTCTCCTGCGACCCCCAGCACCTCCTGGGTGCCCGCCACCACCCTTGGGCCGGGATGAGGTGCCACCTTGTGCGTGGAAGCCCCGCCCAGAGGCAAGAAGCCCCCAAGGCCCGAGGGCACGCCCGACCCTGCAGCCCTGCTGCAGCCACAGGGAACGGGATGTCTGAGAGGGCAGCCCCCACTGCCCAAGCCTCCGCTGGCAGTTCCCCGAAGGGCTGGTGGCGGCTGCGCCTCAGCAGCCAGCCTCCCTCCCACCCTCCCTGCCTCCCTCTGGTCGGGCACTGCAAGCCACACAGCCACTTGTGTCCCCTGTGTCCCTGGAGGCCGCAGCGCGTTTTGGGTTTTGGAGCGGATGGGCCCCTCTCGGCTTCCGTAGTCCATTTGCCCCCGGAGCCCGCCAGACACCTGGCTCTAGGAGGCTGCCCAGGCGGTGCTGCCAACTGCCCCCAGGTGCTAGCTAGCGGCAGTGGCAGCGGCCGGCCACGGGGGGAGCACACACACCTGCGGGTGTCCCCGGGCCGCACACACGGACTGCCCTGCGCCTCCCTGGGTTGCAAATGAGCCCTCCGGGAACCCTTGCCTGCCCTAGGGGCTTGTCGGGCGGGGCCGACGCAGGGTGGGTGAGTGGGGGGGGACTGCTGCTGGCACACACCCACTCCTGAAGCCCACTGGGGCGGTCCAAGGGCTATGAGCTCGGAGCTCGGGCACGGGCTGTCCCGGCTGGCCCTCCCGAGGGTGGACCGATATGCTCCCGGACCAAAAGTGTTGTAAAGGCCCAGGGCACGACCCTGCTGCGACCCCCAGCACCTCCTGGGTGCCCGCCACCACCCTTGGGCCGGGATGAGGTGCCACCTTGTGCGTGGAAGCCCCGCCCAGAGGCAAGAAGCCCCCAAGGCCCGAGGGCGCGCCCGACCCTGCAGCCCTGCTGCAGCCACAGGGAACGGGATGTCTGAGAGGGCAGCCCCCACTGCCCAAGCCTCCGGCTGGCAGTTCCCCGAAGGGCTGGTGGTGGCTGCGCCTCAGCAGCCAGCCTCCCTCCCACCCTCCCTGCCTCCCTCTGGTCGGGCACTGCAAGCCACACAGCCACTTGTGTCCCCTGTGTCCCTGGAGGCCGCAGCGCGTTTTGGGTTTTGGAGCGGACGGGCCCCTCTCGGCTTCCGTAGTCCATTTGCCCCCGGAGCCCGCCAGACCCCTGGCTCTAGGAGGCTGCCCAGGCAGTGCTGCCAACTGCCCCCAGGTGCTAGCTAGCGGCAGTGGCAGCGGCCGGCCACGGGGGGAGCACACACACCTGCGGGTGTCCCCGGGCCGCACACACGGACTGCCCCGCGCCTCCGTGGGTTGCAAATGAGCCCTCCGGGAACCCTTGCCTGCCCTAGGGGCTTGTCGGGCGGGGCCGATGCAGGGTGGGTGAGTGGGGGGGGACTGCTGCTGGCACACACCCACTCCTGAAGCCCACTGGAGCGGTCCAAGGGCTATGAGCTCGGAGCTCGGGCACGGGCTGTCCCAGCAGGGCCTCCCGAGGGTGGACCGATATGCTCCCGGACCAAAAGTGTTGTAAAGGCCCAGGGCACGACCCTGCTGCGACCCCCAGCACCTCCTGGGTGCCCGCCACCACCCTTGGGCTGGGATGAGGTGCCACCTTGTGCGTGGAAGCCCCGCCCAGAGGCAAGAAGCCCCCAAGGCCCGAGGGCGCGCCCGACCCTGCAGCCCTGCTGCAGCCACAGGGAACGGGATGTCTGAGAGGGCAGCCCCCACTGCCCAAGCCTCCGCTGGCAGTTCCCCGAAGGGCTGGTGGCGGCTGCGCCTCAGCAGCCAGCCTCCCTCCCACCCTCCCTGCCTCCCTCTGGTCGGGCACTGCAAGCCACACAGCCACTTGTGTCCCCTGTGTCCCTGGAGGCCGCAGCGCGTTTTGGGTTTTGGAGCGGACGGGCCCCTCTCGGCTTCCGTAGTCCATTTGCCCCCGGAGCCCGCCAGACCCCTGGCTCTAGGAGGCTGCCCAGGCAGTGCTGCCAACTGCCCCCAGGTGCTAGCTAGCGGCAGTGGCAGCGGCCGGCCACGGGGGGAGCACACACACCTGCGGGTGTCCCCGGGCCGCACACACGGACTGCCCCGCGCCTCCCTGGGTTGCAAATGAGCCCTCCGGGAACCCTTGCCTGCCCTAGGGGCTTGTCGGGCGGGGCCGACGCAGGGTGGGTGAGTGGGGGGGGACTGCTGCTGGCACACACCCACTCCTGAAGCCCACTGTGGCGGTCCAAGGGCTATGAGCTCGGAGCTCGGGCACGGGCTGTCCCAGCAGGGCCTCGCGAGGGTGGACCGATATGCTCCCGGACCAAACGTGTTGTAAAGGCCCAGGGCACGACCCTGCTGCGACCCCCAGCACCTCCTGGGTGCCCGCCACCACCCTTGGGCCGGGATGAGGTGCCACCTTGTGCGTGGAAGCCCCGCCCAGAGGCAAGAAGCCCCCAAGGCCCGAGGGCGCGCCCGACCCTGCAGCCCTGCTGCAGCCACAGGGAACGGGATGTCTGAGAGGGCAGCCCCCACTGCCCAAGCCTCCGCTGGCAGTTCCCCGAAGGGCTGGTGGCGGCTGCGCCTCAGCAGCCAGCCTCCCTCCCACCCTCCCTGCCTCCCTCTGGTCGGGCACTGCAAGCCACACAGCCACTTGTGTCCCCTGTGTCCCTGGAGGCCGCAGCGCGTTTTGGGTTTTGGAGCGGACGGGCCCCTCTCGGCTTCCGTAGTCCATTTGCCCCCGGAGCCCGCCAGACCCCTGGCTCTAGGAGGCTGCCCAGGCGGTGCTGCCAACTGCCCCCAGGTGCTAGCTAGCGGCAGTGGCAGCGGCCGGCCACGGGGGGAGCACACACACCTGCGGGTGTCCCCGGGCCGCACACACGGACTGCCCCGCGCCTCCGTGGGTTGCAAATGAGCCCTCCGGGAACCCTTGCCTGCCCTAGGGGCTTGTCGGGCGGGGCCGACGCAGGGTGGGTGAGTGGGGGGGGACTGCTGCTGGCACACACCCACTCCTGAAGCCCACTGGGGCGGTCCAAGGGCTATGAGCTCGGAGCTCGGGCACGGGCTGTCCCAGCAGGGCCTCCCGAGGGTGGACCGATATGCTCCCGGACCAAAAGTGTTGTAAAGGCCCAGGGCACGACCCTGCTGCGACCCCCAGCACCTCCTGGGTGCCCGCCACCACCCTTGGGCCGGGATGAGGTGCCACCTTGTGCGTGGAAGCCCCGCCCAGAGGCAAGAAGCCCCCAAGGCCCGAGGGCGCGCCCGACCCTGCAGCCCTGCTGCAGCCACAGGGAACGGGATGTCTGAGAGGGCAGCCCCCACTGCCCAAGCCTCCGCTGGCAGTTCCCTGAAGGGCTGGTGGCGGCTGCGCCTCAGCAGCCAGCCTCCCTCCCACCCTCCCTGCCTCCCTCTGGTCGGGCACAGCAAGCCACACAGCCACTTGTGTCCCCTGTGTCCCTGGAGACCGCAGCGCGTTTTGGGTTTTGGAGCGGACGGGCCCCTCTCGGCTTCCGTAGTCCATTTGCCCCCGGAGCCCGCCAGACCCCTGGCTCTAGGAGGCTGCCCAGGCGGTGCTGCCAACTGCCCCCAGGTGCTAGCTAGCGGCAGTGGCAGCGGCCGGCCACGGGGGGAGCACACACACCTGCGGGTGTCCCCGGGCCGCACACACGGACTGCCCCGCGCCTCCGTGGGTTGCAAATGAGCCCTCCGGGAACTCTTGCCTGCCCTAGGGGCTTGTCGGGCGGGGCCGACGCAGGGTGGGTGAGTGGGGGGGGACTGCTGCTGGCACACACCCACTCCTGAAGCCCACTGGGGCGGTCCAAGGGCTATGAGCTCGGAGCTCGGGCACGGGCTGTCCCAGCAGGGCCTCGCGAGGGTGGACCGATATGCTCCCGGACCAAAAGTGTTGTAAAGGCCCAGGGCACGACTCTCCTGCGACCCCCAGCACCTCCTGGGTGCCCGCCACCACCCTTGGGCCGGGATGAGGTGCCACCTTGTGCGTGGAAGCCCCGCCCAGAGGCAAGAAGAACCCAAGGCCCGAGGGCGCGCCTGACCCTGCAGCCCTGCTGCAGCCACAGGGAACGGGATGTCTGAGAGGGCAGCCCCCACTGCCCAAGCCTCCGCTGGCAGTTCCCCGAAGGGCTGGTGGCGGCTGCGCCTCAGCAGCCAGCCTCCCTCCCACCCTCCCTGCCTCCCTCTGGTCGGGCACTGCAAGCCACACAGCCACTTGTGTCCCCTGTGTCCCTGGAGGCCGCAGCGCGTTTTGGGTTTTGGAGCGGACGGGCCCCTCTCGGCTTCCGTAGTCCATTTGCCCCCGGAGCCCGCCAGACCCCTGGCTCTAGGAGGCTGCCCAGGCGGTGCTGCCAACTGCCCCCAGGTGCTAGCTAGCGGCAGTGGCAGCGGCCGGCCACGGGGGGAGCACACACACCTGCGGGTGTCCCCGGGCCGCACACACGGACTGCCCCGCGCCTCCCTGGGTTGCAAATGAGCCCTCCGGGAACCCTTGCCTGCCCTAGGGGCTTGTCGGGCGGGGCCGACGCAGGGTGGGTGAGTGGGGGGGGACTGCTGCTGGCACACACCCACTCCTGAAGCCCACTGGGGCGGTCCAAGGGCTATGAGCTCGGAGCTCGGGCACGGGCTGTCCCAGCAGGGCCTCGCGAGGGTGGACCGATATGCTCCCGGACCAAAAGTGTTGTAAAGGC
This sequence comes from Lepus europaeus, assembly GCF_033115175.1. Taxonomy (NCBI): domain Eukaryota; kingdom Metazoa; phylum Chordata; class Mammalia; order Lagomorpha; family Leporidae; genus Lepus; species Lepus europaeus. The sequence goes on from NW_026909046.1 coordinate 254,172, forward strand.
CCAGGGCACGACTCTCCTGCGACCCCCAGCACCTCCTGGGTGCCCGCCACCACCCTTGGGCCGGGATGAGGTGCCACCTTGTGCGTGGAAGCCCCGCCCAGAGGCAAGAAGCCCCCAAGGCCCGAGGGCGCGCCCGACCCTGCAGCCCTGCTGCAGCCACAGGGAACGGGATGTCTGAGAGGGCAGCCCCCACTGCCCAAGCCTCCGCTGGCAGTTCCCCGAAGGGCTGGTGGCGGCTGCGCCTCAGCAGCCAGCCTCCCTCCCACCCTCCCTGCCTCCCTCTGGTCGGGCACTGCAAGCCACACAGCCACTTGTGTCCCCTGTGTCCCTGGAGGCCGCAGCGCGTTTTGGGTTTTGGAGCGGACGGGCCCCTCTCGGCTTCCGTAGTCCATTTGCCCCCGGAGCCCGCCAGACCCCTGGCTCTAGGAGGCTGCCCAGGCGGTGCTGCCAACTGCCCCCAGGTGCTAGCTAGCGGCAGTGGCAGCGGCCGGCCACGGGGGGAGCACACACACCTGCGGGTGTCCCCGGGCCGCACACACGGACTGCCCCGCGCCTCCCTGGGTTGCAAATGAGCCCTCCGGGAACCCTTGCCTGCCCTAGGGGCTTGTCGGGCGGGGCCGACGCAGGGTGGGTGAGTGGGGGGGGACTGCTGCTGGCACACACCCACTCCTGAAGCCCACTGGGGCGGTCCAAGGGCTATGAGCTCGGAGCTCGGGCACGGGCTGTCCCAGCAGGGCCTCGCGAGGGTGGACCGATATGCTCCCGGACCAAAAGTGTTGTAAAGGCCCAGGGCACGACTCTCCTGCGACCCCCAGCACCTCCTGGGTGCCCGCCACCACCCTTGGGCCGGGATGAGGTGCCACCTTGTGCGTGGAAGCCCCGCCCAGAGGCAAGAAGCCCCCAAGGCCCGAGGGCGCGCCCGACCCTGCAGCCCTGCTGCAGCCACAGGGAACGGGATGTCTGAGAGGGCAGCCCCCACTGCCCAAGCCTCCGCTGGCAGTTCCCCGAAGGGCTGGTGGCGGCTGCGCCTCAGCAGCCAGCCTCCCTCCCACCCTCCCTGCCTCCCTCTGGTCGGGCACTGCAAGCCACACAGCCACTTGTGTCCCCTGTGTCCCTGGAGGCCGCAGCGCGTTTTGGGTTTTGGAGCGGACGGGCCCCTCTCGGCTTCCGTAGTCCATTTGCCCCCGGAGCCCGCCAGACCCCTGGCTCTAGGAGGCTGCCCAGGCGGTGCTGCCAACTGCCCCCAGGTGCTAGCTAGCGGCAGTGGCAGCGGCCGGCCACGGGGGGAGCACACACACCTGCGGGTGTCCCCGGGCCGCACACACGGACTGCCCCGCGCCTCCGTGGGTTGCAAATGAGCCCTCCGGGAACCCTTGCCTGCCCTAGGGGCTTGTCGGGCGGGGCCGACGCAGGGTGTGTGAGTGGGGGGGGACTGCTGCTGGCACACACCCACTCCTGAAGCCCACTGGGGCGGTCCAAGGGCTATGAGCTCGGAGCTCGGGCACGGGCTGTCCCAGCAGGGCCTCCCGAGGGTGGACCGATATGCTCCCGGACCAAAAGTGTTGTAAAGGCCCAGGGCACGACCCTGCTGCGACCCCCAGCACCTCCTGGGTGCCCGCCACCACCCTTGGGCCGGGATGAGGTGCCACCTTGTGCGTGGAAGCCCCGCCCAGAGGCAAGAAGCCCCCAAGGCCCGAGGGCGCGCCCGACCCTGCAGCCCTGCTGCAGCCACAGGGAACGGGATGTCTGAGAGGGCAGCCCCCACTGCCCAAGCCTCCGCTGGCAGTTCCCCGAACGGCTGGTGGCGGCTGCGCCTCAGCAGCCAGCCTCCCTCCCACCCTCCCTGCCTCCCTCTGGTCGGGCACTGCAAGCCACACAGCCACTTGTGTCCCCTGTGTCCCTGGAGGCCGCAGCGCGTTCTGGGTTTTGGAGCGGACGGGCCCCTCTCGGCTTCCGTAGTCCATTTGCCCCCGGAGCCCGCCAGACCCCTGGCTCTAGGAGGCTGCCCAGGCGGTGCTTCCAACTGCCCCCAGGTGCTAGCTAGCGGCAGTGGCAGCGGCCGGCCACGGGGGGAGCACGCACACCTGCGGGTGTCCCCGGCCGCACACACGGACTGCCCCGCGCCTCCGTGGGTTGCAAATGAGCCCTCCGGGAACCCTTGCCTGCCCTAGGGGCTTGTCGGGCGGGGCCGACGCAGGGTGGGTGAGTGGGGGGGGACTGCTGCTGGCACACACCCACTCCTGAAGCCCACTGGGGCGGTCCAAGGGCTATGAGCTCGGAGCTCGGGCACGGGCTGTCCCAGCAGGGCCTCGCGAGGGTGGACCGATATGCTCCCGGACCAAAAGTGTTGTAAAGGCCCAGGGCACGACCCTGCTGCGACCCCCAGCACCTCCTGGGTGCCCGCCACCACCCTTGGGCCGGGATGAGGTGCCACCTTGTGCGTGGAAGCCCCACCCAGAGGCAAGAAGCCCCCAAGGCCCGAGGGCACGCCCGACCCTGCAGCCCTGCTGCAGCCACAGGGAACGGGATGTCTGAGAGGGCAGCCCCCACTGCCCAAGCCTCCGCTGGCAGTTCCCCCAAGGGCTGGTGGCGGCTGCGCCTCAGCAGCCAGCCTCCCTCCCACCCTCCCTGCCTCCCTCTGGTCGGGCACTGCAAGCCACACAGCCACTTGTGTCCCCTGTGTCCCTGGAGGCCGCAGCGCGTTTTGGGTTTTGGAGCGGATGGGCCCCTCTCGGCTTCTGTAGTCCATTTGACCCCTGAGCCCGCCAGACCCCTGGCTCTAGGAGGCTGCCCAGGCGGTGCTGCCAACTGCCCCCAGGTGCTAGCTAGCGGCAGTGGCAGCGGCCGGCCACGGGGGGAGCACACACACATGCGGGTGTCCCCGGGCCGCACACACGGACTGCCCCGCGCCTCCGTGGGTTGCAAATGAGCCCTCCGGGAACCCTTGCCTGCCCTAGGGGCTTGTCGGGCGGGGCCGACGCAGGGTGGGTGAGTGGGGGGGGACTGCTGCTGGCACACACCCATTCCTGAACCCACTGGGGCGGTCCAAGGGCTATGAGCTCGGAGCTCGGGCACGGGCTGTCCCAGCAGGGCCTCGCGAGGGTGGACCGATATGCTCCCGGACCAAAAGTGTTGTAAAGGCCCAGGGCACGACTCTCCTGCGACCCCCAGCACCTCCTGGGTGCCCGCCACCACCCTTGGGCCGGGATGAGGTGCCACCTTGTGCGTGGAAGCCCCGCCCAGAGGCAAGAAGCCCCCAAGGCCCGAGGGCGCGCCCGACCCTGCAGCCCTGCTGCAGCCACAGGGAACGGGATGTCTGAGAGGGCAGCCCCCACTGCCCAAGCCTCCGCTGGCAGTTCCCCGAAGGGCTGGTGGCGGCTGCGCCTCAGCAGCCAGCCTCCCTCCCACCCTCCCTGCCTCCCTCTGGTCGGGCACTGCAAGCCACACAGCCACTTGTGTCCCCTGTGTCCCTGGAGGCCGCAGCGCGTTTTGGGTTTTGGAGCGGACGGGCCCCTCTCGGCTTCCGTAGTCCATTTGCCCCCGGAGCCCGCCAGACCCCTGGCTCTAGGAGGCTGCCCAGGCGGTGCTGCCAACTGCCCCCAGGTGCTAGCTAGCGGCAGTGGCAGCGGCCGGCCACGGGGGGAGCACACACACCTGCGGGTGTCCCCGGGCCGCACACACGGACTGCCCCGCGCCTCCGTGGGTTGCAAATGAGCCCTCCGGGAACCCTTGCCTGCCCTAGGGGCTTGTCGGGCGGGGCCGACGCAGGGTGGGTGAGTGGGGGGGGACTGCTGCTGGCACACACCCACTCCTGAAGCCCACTGGGGCGGTCCAAGGGCTATGAGCTCGGAGCTCGGGCACGGGCTGTCCCAGCAGGGCCTCGCGAGGGTGGACCGATATGCTCCCGGACCAAAAGTGTTGTAAAGGCCCAGGGCACGACTCTCCTGCGACCCCCAGCACCTCCTGGGTGCCCGCCACCAGCCTTGGGCCGGGATGAGGTGCCACCTTGTGCGTGGAAGCCCCGCCCAGAGGCAAGAAGCCCCCAAGGCCCGAGGGCGCGCCCGACCCTGCAGCCCTGCTGCAGCCACAGGGAACGGGATGTCTGAGAGGGCAGCCCCCACTGCCCAAGCCTCCGCTGGCAGTTCCCCCAAGGGCTGGTGGCGGCTGCGCCTCAGCAGCCAGCCTCCCTCCCACCCTCCCTGCCTCCCTCTGGTCGGGCACTGCAAGCCACACAGCCACTTGTGTCCCCTGTGTCCCTGGAGGCCGCAGCGCGTTCTGGGTTTTGGAGCGGACGGGCCCCTCTCGGCTTCCGTAGTCCATTTGCCCCCGGAGCCCGCCAGACCCCTGGCTCTAGGAGGCTGCCCAGGCGGTGCTTCCAACTGCCCCCAGGTGCTAGCTAGCGGCAGTGGCAGCGGCCGGCCACGGGGGGAGCACACACACCTGCGGGTGTCCCCGGGCCGCACACACGGACTGCCCCGCGCCTCCGTGGGTTGCAAATGAGCCCTCCGGGAACCCTTGCCTGCCCTAGGGGCTTGTCGGGCGGGGCCGACGCAGGGTGGGTGAGTGGGGGGGGACTGCTGCTGGCACACACCCACTCCTGAAGCCCACTGGGGCGGTCCAAGGGCTATGAGCTCGGAGCTCGGGCACGGGCTGTCCCAGCAGGGCCTCGCGAGGGTGGACCGATATGCTCCCGGACCAAAAGTGTTGTAAAGGCCCAGGGCACGACTCTCCTGCGACCCCCAGCACCTCCTGGGTGCCCGCCACCAGCCTTGGGCCGGGATGAGGTGCCACCTTGTGCGTGGAAGCCCCGCCCAGAGGCAAGAAGCCCCCAAGGCCCGAGGGCGCGCCCGACCCTGCAGCCCTGCTGCAGCCACAGGGAACGGGATGTCTGAGAGGGCAGCCCCCACTGCCCAAGCCTCCGCTGGCAGTTCCCCGAAGGGCTGGTGGCGGCTGCGCCTCAGCAGCCAGCCTCCCTCCCACCCTCCCTGCCTCCCTCTGGTCGGGCACTGCAAGCCACACAGCCACTTGTGTCCCCTGTGTCCCTGGAGGCCGCAGCGCGTTCTGGGTTTTGGAGCGGACGGGCCCCTCTCGGCTTCCGTAGTCCATTTGCCCCCGGAGCCCGCCAGACCCCTGGCTCTAGGAGGCTGCCCAGGCGGTGCTTCCAACTGCCCCCAGGTGCTAGCTAGCGGCAGTGGCAGCGGCCGGCCACGGGGGGAGCACACACACCTGCGGGTGTCCCCGGGCCGCACACACGGACTGCCCCGCGCCTCCGTGGGTTGCAAATGAGCCCTCCGGGAACCCTTGCCTGCCCTAGGGGCTTGTCGGGCGGGGCCGACGCAGGGTGGGTGAGTGGGGGGGGACTGCTGCTGGCACACACCCACTCCTGAAGCCCACTGGGGCGGTCCAAGGGCTATGAGCTCGGAGCTCGGGCACGGGCTGTCCCAGCAGGGCCTCGCGAGGGTGGACCGATATGCTCCCGGACCAAAAGTGTTGTAAAGGCCCAGGGCACGACCCTGCTGCGACCCCCAGCACCTCCTGGGTGCCCGCCACCACCCTTGGGCCGGGATGAGGTGCCACCTTGTGCGTGGAAGCCCCGCCCAGAGGCAAGAAGCCCCCAAGGCCCGAGGGCACGCCCGACCCTGCAGCCCTGCTGCAGCCACAGGGAACGGGATGTCTGAGAGGGCAGCCCCCACTGCCCAAGCCTCCGCTGGCAGTTCCCCGAAGGGCTGGTGGCGGCTGCGCCTCAGCAGCCAGCCTCCCTCCCACCCTCCCTGCCTCCCTCTGGTCGGGCACTGCAAGCCACACAGCCACTTGTGTCCCCTGTGTCCCTGGAGGCCGCAGCGCGTTTTGGGTTTTGGAGCGGACGGGCCCCTCTCGGCTTCCGTAGTCCATTTGCCCCCAGAGCCCACCAGACCCCTGGCTCTAGGAGGCTGCCCAGGCGGTGCTGCCACTGCCCCCAGGTGCTAGCTAGCGGCAGTGGCAGCGGCCGGCCACGGGGGGAGCACACACACCTGCGGGTGTCCCCGGGCCGCACACACGGACTGCCCCGCGCCTCCGTGGGTTGCAAATGAGCCCTCCGGGAACCCTTGCCTGCCCTAGGGGCTTGTCGGGCGGGGCCGACGCAGGGTGGGTGAGTGGGGGGGGACTGCTGCTGGCACACACCCACTCCTGAAGCCCACTGGGGCGGTCCAAGGGCTATGAGCTCGGAGCTCGGGCACGGGCTGTCCCGGCTGGCCCTCCCGAGGGTGGACCGATATGCTCCCGGACCAAAAGTGTTGTAAAGGCCCAGGGCACGACCCTGCTGCGACCCCCAGCACCTCCTGGGTGCCCGCCACCACCCTTGGGCCGGGATGAGGTGCCACCTTGTGCGTGGAAGCCCCGCCCAGAGGCAAGAAGCCCCCAAGGCCCGAGGGCGCGCCCGACCCTGCAGCCCTGCTGCAGCCACAGGGAACGGGATGTCTGAGAGGGCAGCCCCCACTGCCCAAGCCTCCGCTGGCAGTTCCCCGAACGGCTGGTGGCGGCTGCGCCTCAGCAGCCAGCCTCCCTCCCACCCTCCCTGCCTCCCTCTGGTCGGGCACTGCAAGCCACACAGCCACTTGTGTCCCCTGTGTCCCTGGAGGCCGCAGCGCGTTTTGGGTTTTGGAGCGGATGGGCCCCTCTCGGCTTCCGTAGTCCATTTGCCCCCGGAGCCCGCCAGACACCTGGCTCTAGGAGGCTGCCCATGCAGTGCTGCCAACTGCCCCCAGGTGCTAGCTAGCGGCAGTGGCAGCGGCCGGCCACGGGGGGAGCACACACACCTGCGGGTGTCCCCGGCCGCACACACGGACTGCCCCGCGCCTCCGTGGGTTGCAAATGAGCCCTCCGGGAACCCTTGCCTGCCCTAGGGGCTTGTCGGGCGGGGCCGACGCAGGGTGGGTGAGTGGGGGGGGACTGCTGCTGGCACACACCCACTCCTGAAGCCCACTGGGGCGGTCCAAGGGCTATGAGCTCGGAGCTCGGGCACGGGCTGTCCCAGCTGGCCCTCCCGAGGGTGGACCGATATGCTCCCGGACCAAAAGTGTTGTAAAGGCCCAGGGCACGACCCTGCTGCGACCCCCAGCACCTCCTGGGTGCCCGCCACCACCCTTGGGCCGGGATGAGGTGCTACCTTGTGCGTGGAAGCCCCGCCCAGAGGCAAGAAGCCCCCAAGGCCCGAGGGCGCGCCCGACCCTGCAGCCCTGCTGCAGCCACAGGGAACGGGATGTCTGAGAGGGCAGCCCCCACTGCCCAAGCCTCCGCTGGCAGTTCCCCGAAGGGCTGGTGGCGGCTGCGCCTCAGCAGCCAGCCTCCCTCCCACCCTCCCTGCCTCCCTCTGGTCGGGCACTGCAAGCCACACAGCCACTTGTGTCCCCTGTGTCCCTGGAGGCCGCAGCGCGTTTTGGGTTTTGGAGCGGATGGGCCCCTCTCGGCTTCCGTAGTCCATTTGCCCCCTGAGCCCGCCAGACACCTGGCTCTAGGAGGCTGCCCAGGCAGTGCTGCCAACTGCCCCCAGGTGCTAGCTAGCGGCAGTGGCAGCGGCCGGCCACGGGGGGAGCACACACACCTGCGGGTGTCCCCGGGCCGCACACACGGACTGCCCCGCGCCTCCGTGGGTTGCAAATGAGCCCTCCGGGAACCCTTGCCTGCCCTAGGGGCTTGTCGGGCGGGGCCGACGCAGGGTGGGTGAGTGGGGGGGGACTGCTGCTGGCACACACCCACTCCTGAAGCCCACTGGGGCGGTCCAAGGGCTATGAGCTCGGAGCTCGGGCACGGGCTGTCCCAGCAGGGCCTCGCGAGGGTGGACCGATATGCTCCCGGACCAAAAGTGTTGTAAAGGCCCAGGGCACGACTCTCCTGCGACCCCCAGCACCTCCTGGGTGCCCGCCACCACCCTTGGGCCGGGATGAGGTGCCACCTTGTGCGTGGAAGCCCCGCCCAGAGGCAAGAAGCCCCCAAGGCCCGAGGGCGCGCCCGACCCTGCAGCCCTGCTGCAGCCACAGGGAACGGGATGTCTGAGAGGGCAGCCCCCACTGCCCAAGCCTCCGCTGGCAGTTCCCCGAAGGGCTGGTGGCGGCTGCGCCTCAGCAGCCAGCCTCCCTCCCACCCTCCCTGCCTCCCTCTGGTCGGGCACTGCAAGCCACACAGCCACTTGTGTCCCCTGTGTCCCTGGAGGCCGCAGCGCGTTTTGGGTTTTGGAGCGGACGGGCCCCTCTCGGCTTCCGTAGTCCATTTGCCCCCGGAGCCCGCCAGACCCCTGGCTCTAGGAGGCTGCCCAGGCGGTGCTTCCAACTGCCCCCAGGTGCTAGCTAGCGGCAGTGGCAGCGGCCGGCCACGGGGGGAGCACGCACACCTGCGGGTGTCCCCGGCCGCACACACGGACTGCCCCGCGCCTCCGTGGGTTGCAAATGAGCCCTCCGGGAACCCTTGCCTGCCCTAGGGGCTTGTCGGGCGGGGCCGACGCAGGGTGGGTGAGTGGGGGGGGACTGCTGCTGGCACACACCCACTCCTGAAGCCCACTGGGGCGGTCCAAGGGCTATGAGCTCGGAGCTCGGGCACGGGCTGTCCCAGCAGGGCCTCGCGAGGGTGGACCGATATGCTCCCGGACCAAAAGTGTTGTAAAGGCCCAGGGCACGACCCTGCTGCGACCCCCAGCACCTCCTGGGTGCCCGCCACCACCCTTGGGCCGGGATGAGGTGCCACCTTGTGCGTGGAAGCCCCACCCAGAGGCAAGAAGCCCCCAAGGCCCGAGGGCACGCCCGACCCTGCAGCCCTGCTGCAGCCACAGGGAACGGGATGTCTGAGAGGGCAGCCCCCACTGCCCAAGCCTCCGCTGGCAGTTCCCCCAAGGGCTGGTGGCGGCTGCGCCTCAGCAGCCAGCCTCCCTCCCACCCTCCCTGCCTCCCTCTGGTCGGGCACTGCAAGCCACACAGCCACTTGTGTCCCCTGTGTCCCTGGAGGCCGCAGCGCGTTTTGGGTTTTGGAGCGGATGGGCCCCTCTCGGCTTCTGTAGTCCATTTGACCCCTGAGCCCGCCAGACCCCTGGCTCTAGGAGGCTGCCCAGGCGGTGCTGCCAACTGCCCCCAGGTGCTAGCTAGCGGCAGTGGCAGCGGCCGGCCACGGGGGGAGCACACACACCTGCGGGTGTCCCCGGGCCGCACACACGGACTGCCCCGCGCCTCCGTGGGTTGCAAATGAGCCCTCCGGGAACCCTTGCCTGCCCTAGGGGCTTGTCGGGCGGGGCCGACGCAGGGTGGGTGAGTGGGGGGGGACTGCTGCTGGCACACACCCACTCCTGAACCCACTGGGGCGGTCCAAGGGCTATGAGCTCGGAGCTCGGGCACGGGCTGTCCCAGCAGGGCCTCGCGAGGGTGGACCGATATGCTCCCGGACCAAAAGTGTTGTAAAGGCCCAGGGCACGACTCTCCTGCGACCCCCAGCACCTCCTGGGTGCCCGCCACCAGCCTTGGGCCGGGATGAGGTGCCACCTTGTGCGTGGAAGCCCCGCCCAGAGGCAAGAAGCCCCCAAGGCCCGAGGGCGCGCCCGACCCTGCAGCCCTGCTGCAGCCACAGGGAACGGGATGTCTGAGAGGGCAGCCCCCACTGCCCAAGCCTCCGCTGGCAGTTCCCCGAAGGGCTGGTGGCGGCTGCGCCTCAGCAGCCAGCCTCCCTCCCACCCTCCCTGCCTCCCTCTGGTCGGGCACTGCAAGCCACACAGCCACTTGTGTCCCCTGTGTCCCTGGAGGCCGCAGCGCGTTCTGGGTTTTGGAGCGGACGGGCCCCTCTCGGCTTCCGTAGTCCATTTGCCCCCGGAGCCCGCCAGACCCCTGGCTCTAGGAGGCTGCCCAGGCGGTGCTTCCAACTGCCCCCAGGTGCTAGCTAGCGGCAGTGGCAGCGGCCGGCCACGGGGGGAGCACACACACCTGCGGGTGTCCCCGGGCCGCACACACGGACTGCCCCGCGCCTCCGTGGGTTGCAAATGAGCCCTCCGGGAACCCTTGCCTGCCCTAGGGGCTTGTCGGGCGGGGCCGACGCAGGGTGGGTGAGTGGGGGGGGACTGCTGCTGGCACACACCCACTCCTGAAGCCCACTGGGGCGGTCCAAGGGCTATGAGCTCGGAGCTCGGGCACGGGCTGTCCCAGCAGGGCCTCGCGAGGGTGGACCGATATGCTCCCGGACCAAAAGTGTTGTAAAGGCCCAGGGCACGACCCTGCTGCGACCCCCAGCACCTCCTGGGTGCCCGCCACCACCCTTGGGCCGGGATGAGGTGCCACCTTGTGCGTGGAAGCCCCGCCCAGAGGCAAGAAGCCCCCAAGGCCCGAGGGCACGCCCGACCCTGCAGCCCTGCTGCAGCCACAGGGAACGGGATGTCTGAGAGGGCAGCCCCCACTGCCCAAGCCTCCGCTGGCAGTTCCCCGAAGGGCTGGTGGCGGCTGCGCCTCAGCAGCCAGCCTCCCTCCCACCCTCCCTGCCTCCCTCTGGTCGGGCACTGCAAGCCACACAGCCACTTGTGTCCCCTGTGTCCCTGGAGGCCGCAGCGCGTTTTGGGTTTTGGAGCGGACGGGCCCCTCTCGGCTTCCGTAGTCCATTTGCCCCCAGAGCCCACCAGACCCCTGGCTCTAGGAGGCTGCCCAGGCGGTGCTGCCACTGCCCCCAGGTGCTAGCTAGCGGCAGTGGCAGCGGCCGGCCACGGGGGGAGCACACACACCTGCGGGTGTCCCCGGGCCGCACACACGGACTGCCCCGCGCCTCCCTGGGTTGCAAATGAGCCCTCCGGGAACCCTTGCCTGCCCTAGGGGCTTGTCGGGCGGGGCCGACGCAGGGTGGGTGAGTGGGGGGGGACTGCTGCTGGCACACACCCACTCCTGAAGCCCACTGGGGCGGTCCAAGGGCTATGAGCTCGGAGCTCGGGCACGGGCTGTCCCGGCTGGCCCTCCCGAGGGTGGACCGATATGCTCCCGGACCAAAAGTGTTGTAAAGGCCCAGGGCACGACCCTGCTGCGACCCCCAGCACCTCCTGGGTGCCCGCCACCACCCTTGGGCCGGGATGAGGTGCCACCTTGTGCGTGGAAGCCCCGCCCAGAGGCAAGAAGCCCCCAAGGCCCGAGGGCGCGCCCGACCCTGCAGCCCTGCTGCAGCCACAGGGAACGGGATGTCTGAGAGGGCAGCCCCCACTGCCCAAGCCTCCGCTGGCAGTTCCCCGAACGGCTGGTGGCGGCTGCGCCTCAGCAGCCAGCCTCCCTCCCACCCTCCCTGCCTCCCTCTGGTCGGGCACTGCAAGCCACACAGCCACTTGTGTCCCCTGTGTCCCTGGAGGCCGCAGCGCGTTTTGGGTTTTGGAGCGGATGGGCCCCTCTCGGCTTCCGTAGTCCATTTGCCCCCGGAGCCCGCCAGACACCTGGCTCTAGGAGGCTGCCCAGGCAGTGCTGCCAACTGCCCCCAGGTGCTAGCTAGCGGCAGTGGCAGCGGCCGGCCACGGGGGGAGCACACACACCTGCGGGTGTCCCCGGCCGCACACACGGACTGCCCCGCGCCTCCGTGGGTTGCAAATGAGCCCTCCGGGAACCCTTGCCTGCCCTAGGGGCTTGTCGGGCGGGGCCGACGCAGGGTGGGTGAGTGGGGGGGGACTGCTGCTGGCACACACCCACTCCTGAAGCCCACTGGGGCGGTCCAAGGGCTATGAGCTCGGAGCTCGGGCACGGGCTGTCCCAGCTGGCCCTCCCGAGGGTGGACCGATATGCTCCCGGACCAAAAGTGTTGTAAAGGCCCAGGGCACGACCCTGCTGCGACCCCCAGCACCTCCTGGGTGCCCGCCACCACCCTTGGGCCGGGATGAGGTGCCACCTTGTGCGTGGAAGCCCCGCCCAGAGGCAAGAAGCCCCCAAGGCCCGAGGGCACGCCCGACCCTGCAGCCCTGCTGCAGCCACAGGGAACGGGATGTCTGAGAGGGCAGCCCCCACTGCCCAAGCCTCCGCTGGCAGTTCCCCGAAGGGCTGGTGGCGGCTGCGCCTCAGCAGCCAGCCTCCCTCCCACCCTCCCTGCCTCCCTCTGGTCGGGCACTGCAAGCCACACAGCCACTTGTGTCCCCTGTGTCCCTGGAGGCCGCAGCGCGTTTTGGGTTTTGGAGCGGATGGGCCCCTCTCGGCTTCCGTAGTCCATTTGCCCCCTGAGCCCGCCAGACACCTGGCTCTAGGAGGCTGCCCAGGCAGTGCTGCCAACTGCCCCCAGGTGCTAGCTAGCGGCAGTGGCAGCGGCCGGCCACGGGGGGAGCACACACACCTGCGGGTGTCCCCGGGCCGCACACACGGACTGCCCCGCGCCTCCGTGGGTTGCAAATGAGCCCTCCGGGAACCCTTGCCTGCCCTAGGGGCTTGTCGGGCGGGGCCGACGCAGGGTGGGTGAGTGGGGGGGGACTGCTGCTGGCACACACCCACTCCTGAACCCACTGGGGCGGTCCAAGGGCTATGAGCTCGGAGCTCGGGCACGGGCTGTCCCAGCAGGGCCTCGCGAGGGTGGACCGATATGCTCCCGGACCAAAAGTGTTGTAAAGGCCCAGGGCACGACCCTGCTGCGACCCCCAGCACCTCCTGGGTGCCCGCCACCACCCTTGGGCCGGGATGAGGTGCCACCTTGTGCGTGGAAGCCCCGCCCAGAGGCAAGAAGAACCCAAGGCCCGAGGGCGCGCCCGACCCTGCAGCCCTGCTGCAGCCACAGGGAACGGGATGTCTGAGAGGGCAGCCCCCACTGCCCAAGCCTCCGCTGGCAGTTCCCCGAAGGGCTGGTGGCGGCTGCGCCTCAGCAGCCAGCCTCCCTCCCACCCTCCCTGCCTCCCTCTGGTCGGGCACTGCAAGCCACACAGCCACTTGTGTCCCCTGTGTCCCTGGAGGCCGCAGCGCGTTTTGGGTTTTGGAGCGGACGGGCCCCTCTCGGCTTCCGTAGTCCATTTGCCCCCAGAGCCCACCAGACCCCTGGCTCTAGGAGGCTGCCCAGGCGGTGCTGCCACTGCCCCCAGGTGCTAGCTAGCGGCAGTGGCAGCGGCCGGCCACGGGGGGAGCACACACACCTGCGGGTGTCCCCGGGCCGCACACACGGACTGCCCCGCGCCTCCCTGGGTTGCAAATGAGCCCTCCGGGAACCCTTGCCTGCCCTAGGGGCTTGTCGGGCGGGGCCGACGCAGGGTGGGTGAGTGGGGGGGGACTGCTGCTGGCACACACCCACTCCTGAAGCCCACTGGGGCGGTCCAAGGGCTATGAGCTCGGAGCTCGGGCACGGGCTGTCCCGGCTGGCCCTCCCGAGGGTGGACCGATATGCTCCCGGACCAAAAGTGTTGTAAAGGCCCAGGGCACGACCCTGCTGCGACCCCCAGCACCTCCTGGGTGCCCGCCACCACCCTTGGGCCGGGATGAGGTGCCACCTTGTGCGTGGAAGCCCCGCCCAGAGGCAAGAAGCCCCCAAGGCCCGAGGGCGCGCCCGACCCTGCAGCCCTGCTGCAGCCACAGGGAACGGGATGTCTGAGAGGGCAGCCCCCACTGCCCAAGCCTCCGCTGGCAGTTCCCCGAAGGGCTGGTGGCGGCTGCGCCTCAGCAGCCAGCCTCCCTCCCACCCTCCCTGCCTCCCTCTGGTCGGGCACTGCAAGCCACACAGCCACTTGTGTCCCCTGTGTCCCTGGAGGCCGCAGCGCGTTTTGGGTTTTGGAGCGGATGGGCCCCTCTCGGCTTCTGTAGTCCATTTGACCCCTGAGCCCGCCAGACCCCTGGCTCTAGGAGGCTGCCCAGGCGGTGCTGCCAACTGCCCCCAGGTGCTAGCTAGCGGCAGTGGCAGCGGCCGGCCACGGGGGGAGCACACACACCTGCGGGTGTCCCCGGGCCGCACACACGGACTGCCCCGCGCCTCCGTGGGTTGCAAATGAGCCCTCCGGGAACCCTTGCCTGCCCTAGGGGCTTGTCGGGCGGGGCCGACGCAGGGTGGGTGAGTGGGGGGGGACTGCTGTTGGCACACACCCACTCCTGAACCCACTGGGGCGGTCCAAGGGCTATGAGCTCGGAGCTCGGGCACGGGCTGTCCCAGCAGGGCCTCGCGAGGGTGGACCGATATGCTCCCGGACCAAAAGTGTTGTAAAGGCCCAGGGCACGACCCTGCTGCGACCCCCAGCACCTCCTGGGTGCCCGCCACCACCCTTGGGCCGAGATGAGGTGCCACCTTGTGCGTGGAAGCCCCGCCCAGAGGCAAGAAGCCCCCAAGGCCCGAGGGCGCGCCCGACCCTGCAGCCCTGCTGCAGCCACAGGGAACGGGATGTCTGAGAGGGCAGCCCCCACTGCCCAAGCCTCCGCTGGCAGTTCCCCGAAGGGCTGGTGGCGGCTGCGCCTCAGCAGCCAGCCTCCCTCCCACCCTCCCTGCCTCCCTCTGGTCGGGCACTGCAAGCCACACAGCCACTTGTGTCCCCTGTGTCCCTGGAGGCCGCAGCGCGTTTTGGGTTTTGGAGCGGACGGGCCCCTCTCGGCTTCCGTAGTCCATTTGCCCCCAGAGCCCACCAGACCCCTGGCTCTAGGAGGCTGCCCAGGCGGTGCTGCCACTGCCCCCAGGTGCTAGCTAGCGGCAGTGGCAGCGGCCGGCCACGGGGGGAGCACACACACCTGCGGGTGTCCCCGGGCCGCACACACGGACTGCCCCGCGCCTCCCTGGGTTGCAAATGAGCCCTCCGGGAACCCTTGCCTGCCCTAGGGGCTTGTCGGGCGGGGCCGACGCAGGGTGGGTGAGTGGGGGGGGACTGCTGCTGGCACACACCCACTCCTGAAGCCCACTGGGGCGGTCCAAGGGCTATGAGCTCGGACCTCGGGCACGGGCTGTCCCGGCTGGCCCTCCCGAGGGTGGACCGATATGCTCCCGGACCAAAAGTGTTGTAAAGGCCCAGGGCACGACCCTGCTGCGACCCCCAGCACCTCCTGGGTGCCCGCCACCACCCTTGGGCCGGGATGAGGTGCCACCTTGTGCGTGGAAGCCCCGCCCAGAGGCAAGAAGCCCCCAAGGCCCGAGGGCGCGCCCGACCCTGCAGCCCTGCTGCAGCCACAGGGAACGGGATGTCTGAGAGGGCAGCCCCCACTGCCCAAGCCTCCGCTGGCAGTTCCCCGAAGGGCTGGTGGCGGCTGCGCCTCAGCAGCCAGCCTCCCTCCCACCCTCCCTGCCTCCCTCTGGTCGGGCACTGCAAGCCACACAGCCACTTGTGTCCCCTGTGTCCCTGGAGGCCGCAGCGCGTTTTGGGTTTTGGAGCGGATGGGCCCCTCTCGGCTTCTGTAGTCCATTTGACCCCTGAGCCCGCCAGACCCCTGGCTCTAGGAGGCTGCCCAGGCGGTGCTGCCAACTGCCCCCAGGTGCTAGCTAGCGGCAGTGGCAGCGGCCGGCCACGGGGGGAGCACACACACATGCGGGTGTCCCCGGGCCGCACACACGGACTGCCCCGCGCCTCCGTGGGTTGCAAATGAGCCCTCCGGGAACCCTTGCCTGCCCTAGGGGCTTGTCGGGCGGGGCCGACGCAGGGTGGGTGAGTGGGGGGGGACTGCTGCTGGCACACACCCACTCCTGAACCCACTGGGGCGGTCCAAGGGCTATGAGCTCGGAGCTCGGGCACGGGCTGTCCCAGCAGGGCCTCGCGAGGGTGGACCGATATGCTCCCGGACCAAAAGTGTTGTAAAGGCCCAGGGCACGACCCTGCTGCGACCCCCAGCACCTCCTGGGTGCCCGCCACCACCCTTGGGCCGGGATGAGGTGCCACCTTGTGCGTGGAAGCCCCGCCCAGAGGCAAGAAGAACCCAAGGCCCGAGGGCGCGCCCGACCCTGCAGCCCTGCTGCAGCCACAGGGAACGGGATGTCTGAGAGGGCAGCCCCCACTGCCCAAGCCTCCGCTG
The DNA here is from genome assembly GCF_033115175.1 of Lepus europaeus. NCBI lineage: Eukaryota > Metazoa > Chordata > Mammalia > Lagomorpha > Leporidae > Lepus > Lepus europaeus. The sequence goes on from NW_026909046.1 coordinate 270,089, forward strand.
GCAGTTCCCCGAAGGGCTGGTGGCGGCTGCGCCTCAGCAGCCAGCCTCCCTCCCACCCTCCCTGCCTCCCTCTGGTCGGGCACTGCAAGCCACACAGCCACTTGTGTCCCCTGTGTCCCTGGAGGCCGCAGCGCGTTTTGGGTTTTGGAGCGGACGGGCCCCTCTCGGCTTCCGTAGTCCATTTGCCCCCAGAGCCCACCAGACCCCTGGCTCTAGGAGGCTGCCCAGGCGGTGCTGCCACTGCGCCCAGGTGCTAGCTAGCGGCAGTGGCAGCGGCCGGCCACGGGGGGAGCACACACACCTGCGGGTGTCCCCGGGCCGCACACACGGACTGCCCCGCGCCTCCGTGGGTTGCAAATGAGCCCTCCGGGAACCCTTGCCTGCCCTAGGGGCTTGTCGGGCGGGGCCGACGCAGGGTGGGTGAGTGGGGGGGGACTGCTGCTGGCACACACCCACTCCTGAAGCCCACTGGGGCGGTCCAAGGGCTATGAGCTCGGAGCTCGGACACGGGCTGTCCCGGCTGGCCCTCCCGAGGGTGGACCGATATGCTCCCGGACCAAAAGTGTTGTAAAGGCCCAGGGCACGACCCTGCTGCGACCCCCAGCACCTCCTGGGTGCCCGCCACCACCCTTGGGCCGGGATGAGGTGCCACCTTGTGCGTGGAAGCCCCGCCCAGAGGCAAGAAGCCCCCAAGGCCCGAGGGCACGCCCGACCCTGCAGCCCTGCTGCAGCCACAGGGAACGGGATGTCTGAGAGGGCAGCCCCCACTGCCCAAGCCTCCGCTGGCAGTTCCCCGAAGGGCTGGTGGCGGCTGCGCCTCAGCAGCCAGCCTCCCTCCCACCCTCCCTGCCTCCCTCTGGTCGGGCACTGCAAGCCACACAGCCACTTGTGTCCCCTGTGTCCCTGGAGGCCGCAGCGCGTTTTGGGTTTTGGAGCGGATGGGCCCCTCTCGGCTTCTGTAGTCCATTTGACCCCTGAGCCCGCCAGACCCCTGGCTCTAGGAGGCTGCCCAGGCGGTGCTGCCAACTGCCCCCAGGTGCTAGCTAGCGGCAGTGGCAGCGGCCGGCCACGGGGGGAGCACACACACCTGCGGGTGTCCCCGGGCCGCACACACGGACTGCCCCGCGCCTCCGTGGGTTGCAAATGAGCCCTCCGGGAACCCTTGCCTGCCCTAGGGGCTTGTCGGGCGGGGCCGACGCAGGGTGGGTGAGTGGGGGGGGACTGCTGCTGGCACACACCCACTCCTGAACCCACTGGGGCGGTCCAAGGGCTATGAGCTCGGAGCTCGGGCACGGGCTGTCCCAGCAGGGCCTCGCGAGGGTGGACCGATATGCTCCCGGACCAAAAGTGTTGTAAAGGCCCAGGGCACGACCCTGCTGCGACCCCCAGCACCTCCTGGGTGCCCGCCACCACCCTTGGGCCGAGATGAGGTGCCACCTTGTGCGTGGAAGCCCCGCCCAGAGGCAAGAAGCCCCCAAGGCCCGAGGGCGCGCCCAACCCTGCAGCCCTGCTGCAGCCACAGGGAACGGGATGTCTGAGAGGGCAGCCCCCACTGCCCAAGCCTCCGCTGGCAGTTCCCCGAAGGGCTGGTGGCGGCTGCGCCTCAGCAGCCAGCCTCCCTCCCACACTCCCTGCCTCCCTCTGGTCGGGCACTGCAAGCCACACAGCCACTTGTGTCCCCTGTGTCCCTGGAGGCCGCAGCGCGTTTTGGGTTTTGGAGCGGACGGGCCCCTCTCGGCTTCCGTAGTCCATTTGCCCCCAGAGCCCACCAGACCCCTGGCTCTAGGAGGCTGCCCAGGCGGTGCTGCCACTGCCCCCAGGTGCTAGCTAGCGGCAGTGGCAGCGGCCGGCCACGGGGGGAGCACACACACCTGCGGGTGTCCCCGGGCCGCACACACGGACTGCCCCGCGCCTCCCTGGGTTGCAAATGAGCCCTCCGGGAACCCTTGCCTGCCCTAGGGGCTTGTCGGGCGGGGCCGACGCAGGGTGGGTGAGTGGGGGGGGACTGCTGCTGGCACACACCCACTCCTGAAGCCCACTGGGGCGGTCCAAGGGCTATGAGCTCGGAGCTCGGGCACGGGCTGTCCCGGCTGGCCCTCCCGAGGGTGGACCGATATGCTCCCGGACCAAAAGTGTTGTAAAGGCCCAGGGCACGACCCTGCTGCGACCCCAGCACCTCCTGGGTGCCCGCCACCACCCTTGGGCCGGGATGAGGTGCCACCTTGTGCGTGGAAGCCCCGCCCAGAGGCAAGAAGCCCCCAAGGCCCGAGGGCGCGCCCGACCCTGCAGCCCTGCTGCAGCCACAGGGAACGGGATGTCTGAGAGGGCAGCCCCCACTGCCCAAGCCTCCGCTGGCAGTTCCCCGAAGGGCTGGTGGCGGCTGCGCCTCAGCAGCCAGCCTCCCTCCCACCCTCCCTGCCTCCCTCTGGTCGGGCACTGCAAGCCACACAGCCACTTGTGTCCCCTGTGTCCCTGGAGGCCGCAGCGCGTTTTGGGTTTTGGAGCGGATGGGCCCCTCTCGGCTTCCGTAGTCCATTTGCCCCCGGAGCCCGCCAGACACCTGGCTCTAGGAGGCTGCCCAGGCAGTGCTGCCAACTGCCCCCAGGTGCTAGCTAGCGGCAGTGGCAGCGGCCGGCCACGGGGGGAGCACACACACCTGCGGGTGTCCCCGGGCCGCACACACGGACTGCCCCGCGCCTCCGTGGGTTGCAAATGAGCCCTCCGGGAACCCTTGCCTGCCCTAGGGGCTTGTCGGGCGGGGCCGACGCAGGGTGGGTGAGTGGGGGGGGACTGCTGCTGGCACACACCCACTCCTGAAGCCCACTGTGGCGGTCCAAGGGCTATGAGCTCGGAGCTCGGGCACGGGCTGTCCCAGCTGGCCCTCGCGAGTGTGGACCGATATGCTCCCGGACCAAAAGTGTTGTAAAGGCCCAGGGCACGACCCTGCTGCGACCCCCAGCACCTCCTGGGTGCCCGCCACCACCCTTGGGCCGGGATGAGGTGCCACCTTGTGCGTGGAAGCCCCGCCCAGAGGCAAGAAGCCCCCAAGGCCCGAGGGCGCGCCCGACCCTGCAGCCCTGCTGCAGCCACAGGGAACGGGATGTCTGAGAGGGCAGCCCCCACTGCCCAAGCCTCCGCTGGCAGTTCCCCGAAGGGCTGGTGGCGGCTGCGCCTCAGCAGCCAGCCTCCCTCCCACCCTCCCTGCCTCCCTCTGGTCGGGCACTGCAAGCCACACAGCCACTTGTGTCCCCTGTGTCCCTGGAGGCCGCAGCGCGTTTTGGGTTTTGGAGCGGATGGGCCCCTCTCGGCTTCTGTAGTCCATTTGACCCCTGAGCCCGCCAGACCCCTGGCTCTAGGAGGCTGCCCAGGCGGTGCTGCCAACTGCCCTCAGGTGCTAGCTAGCGGCAGTGGCAGCGGCCTGCCATGGGGGGAGCACACACACATGCGGGTGTCCCCGGGCCGCACACACGGACTGCCCCGCGCCTCCGTGGGTTGCAAATGAGCCCTCCGGGAATCCTTGCCTGCCCTAGGGGCATGTCGGGCGGGGCCGACGCAGGGTGGGTGAGTGGGGGGGGACTGCTGCTGGCACACACCCACTCCTGAACCCACTGGGGCGGTCCAAGGGCTATGAGCTCGGAGCTCGGGCACGGGCTGTCCCAGCAGGGCCTCGCGAGGGTGGACCGATATGCTCCCGGACCAAAAGTGTTGTAAAGGCCCAGGTCACGACCCTGCTGCGACCCCCAGCACCTCCTGGGTGCCCGCCACCACCCTTGGGCCGGGATGAGGTGCCACCTTGTGCGTGGAAGCCCCGCCCAGAGGCAAGAAGCCCCCAAGGCCCGAGGGCGCGCCCGACCCTGCAGCCCTGCTGCAGCCACAGGGAACGGGATGTCTGAGAGGGCAGCCCCCACTGCCCAAGCCTCCGCTGGCAGTTCCCCGAAGGGCTGGTGGCGGCTGCGCCTCAGCAGCCAGCCTCCCTCCCACACTCCCTGCCTCCCTCTGGTCGGGCACTGCAAGCCACACAGCCACTTGTGTCCCCTGTGTCCCTGGAGGCCGCAGCGCGTTTTGGGTTTTGGAGCGGACGGGCCCCTCTCGGCTTCCGTAGTCCATTTGCCCCCAGAGCCCACCAGACCCCTGGCTCTAGGAGGCTGCCCAGGCGGTGCTGCCACTGCCCCCAGGTGCTAGCTAGCGGCAGTGGCAGCGGCCGGCCACGGGGGGAGCACACACACCTGCGGGTGTCCCCGGGCCGCACACACGGACTGCCCCGCGCCTCCCTGGGTTGCAAATGAGCCCTCCGGGAACCCTTGCCTGCCCTAGGGGCTTGTCGGGCGGGGCCGACGCAGGGTGGGTGAGTGGGGGGGGACTGCTGCTGGCACACACCCACTCCTGAAGCCCACTGGGGCGGTCCAAGGGCTATGAGCTCGGAGCTCGGGCACGGGCTGTCCCGGCTGGCCCTCCCGAGGGTGGACCGATATGCTCCCGGACCAAAAGTGTTGTAAAGGCCCAGGGCACGACCCTGCTGCGACCCCCAGCACCTCCTGGGTGCCCGCCACCACCCTTGGGCCGGGATGAGGTGCCACCTTGTGCGTGGAAGCCCCGCCCAGAGGCAAGAAGCCCCCAAGGCCCGAGGGCGCGCCCGACCCTGCAGCCCTGCTGCAGCCACAGGGAACGGGATGTCTGAGAGGGCAGCCCCCACTGCCCAAGCCTCCGCTGGCAGTTCCCCGAAGGGCTGGTGGCGGCTGCGCCTCAGCAGCCAGCCTCCCTCCCACCCTCCCTGCCTCCCTCTGGTCGGGCACTGCAAGCCACACAGCCACTTGTGTCCCCTGTGTCCCTGGAGGCCGCAGCGCGTTTTGGGTTTTGGAGCGGATGGGCCCCTCTCGGCTTCCGTAGTCCATTTGCCCCCGGAGCCCGCCAGACACCTGGCTCTAGGAGGCTGCCCAGGCAGTGCTGCCAACTGCCCCCAGGTGCTAGCTAGCGGCAGTGGCAGCGGCCGGCCACTGGGGGAGCACACACACCTGCGGGTGTCCCCGGCCGCACACACGGACTGCTCCGCGCCTCCGTGGGTTGCAAATGAGCCCTCCGGGAACCCTTGCCTGCCCTAGGGGCTTGTCGGGCGGGGCCGACGCAGGGTGGGTGAGTGGGGGGGGACTGCTGCTGGCACACACCCACTCCTGAAGCCCACTGGGGCGGTCCAAGGGCTATGAGCTCGGAGCTCGGGCACGGGCTGTCCCAGCTGGCCCTCCCGAGGGTGGACCGATATGCTCCCGGACCAAAAGTGTTGTAAAGGCCCAGGGCACGACCCTGCTGCGACCCCCAGCACCTCCTGGGTGCCCGCCACCACCCTTGGGCCGGGATGAGGTGCCACCTTGTGCGTGGAAGCCCCGCCCAGAGGCAAGAAGCCCCCAAGGCCCGAGGGCACGCCCGACCCTGCAGCCCTGCTGCAGCCACAGGGAACGGGATGTCTGAGAGGGCAGCCCCCACTGCCCAAGCCTCCGCTGGCAGTTCCCTGAAGGGCTGGTGGCGGCTGCGCCTCAGCAGCCAGCCTCCCTCCCACCCTCCCTGCCTCCCTCTGGTCGGGCACTGCAAGCCACACAGCCACTTGTGTCCCCTGTGTCCCTGGAGGCCGCAGCGCGTTTTGGGTTTTGGAGCGGATGGGCCCCTCTCGGCTTCTGTAGTCCATTTGACCCCTGAGCCCGCCAGACCCCTGGCTCTAGGAGGCTGCCCAGGCGGTGCTGCCAACTGCCCCCAGGTGCTAGCTAGCGGCAGTGGCAGCGGCCGGCCACGGGGGGAGCACACACACCTGCGGGTGTCCCCGGGCCGCACACACGGACTGCCCCGCGCCTCCGTGGGTTGCAAATGAGCCCTCCGGGAACCCTTGCCTGCCCTAGGGGCTTGTCGGGCGGGGCCGACGCAGGGTGGGTGAGTGGGGGGGGACTGCTGCTGGCACACACCCACTCCTGAACCCACTGGGGCGGTCCAAGGGCTATGAGCTCGGAGCTCGGGCACGGGCTGTCCCAGCAGGGCCTCGCGAGGGTGGACCGATATGCTCCCGGACCAAAAGTGTTGTAAAGGCCCAGGGCACGACCCTGCTGCGACCCCCAGCACCTCCTGGGTGCCCGCCACCACCCTTGGGCCGAGATGAGGTGCCACCTTGTGCGTGGAAGCCCCGCCCAGAGGCAAGATGCCCCCAAGGCCCGAGGGCGCGCCCGACCCTGCAGCCCTGCTGCAGCCACAGGGAACGGGATGTCTGAGAGGGCAGCCCCCACTGCCCAAGCCTCCGCTGGCAGTTCCCCGAAGGGCTGGTGGCGGCTGCGCCTCAGCAGCCAGCCTCCCTCCCACACTCCCTGCCTCCCTCTGGTCGGGCACTGCAAGCCACACAGCCACTTGTGTCCCCTGTGTCCCTGGAGGCCGCAGCGCGTTTTGGGTTTTGGAGCGGACGGGCCCCTCTCGGCTTCCGTAGTCCATTTGCCCCCAGAGCCCACCAGACCCCTGGCTCTAGGAGGCTGCCCAGGCGGTGCTGCCACTGCCCCCAGGTGCTAGCTAGCGGCAGTGGCAGCGGCCGGCCACGGGGGGAGCACACACACCTGCGGGTGTCCCCGGGCCGCACACACGGACTGCCCCGCGCCTCCCTGGGTTGCAAATGAGCCCTCCGGGAACCCTTGCCTGCCCTAGGGGCTTGTCGGGCGGGGCCGACGCAGGGTTGGTGAGTGGGGGGGGACTGCTGCTGGCACACACCCACTCCTGAAGCCCACTGGGGCGGTCCAAGGGCTATGAGCTCGGAGCTCGGGCACGGGCTGTCCCGGCTGGCCCTCCCGAGGGTGGACCGATATGCTCCCGGACCAAAAGTGTTGTAAAGGCCCAGGGCACGACCCTGCTGCGACCCCAGCACCTCCTGGGTGCCCGCCACCACCCTTGGGCCGGGATGAGGTGCCACCTTGTGCGTGGAAGCCCCGCCCAGAGGCAAGAAGCCCCCAAGGCCCGAGGGCGCGCCCGACCCTGCAGCCCTGCTGCAGCCACAGGGAACGGGATGTCTGAGAGGGCAGCCCCCACTGCCCAAGCCTCCGCTGGCAGTTCCCCGAAGGGCTGGTGGCGGCTGCGCCTCAGCAGCCAGCCTCCCTCCCACCCTCCCTGCCTCCCTCTGGTCGGGCACTGCAAGCCACACAGCCACTTGTGTCCCCTGTGTCCCTGGAGGCCACAGCGCGTTTTGGGTTTTGGAGCGGATGGGCCCCTCTCGGCTTCCGTAGTCCATTTGCCCCCGGAGCCCGCCAGACACCTGGCTCTAGGAGGCTGCCCAGGCAGTGCTGCCAACTGCCCCCAGGTGCTAGCTAGCGGCAGTGGCAGCGGCCGGCCACGGGGGGAGCACACACACCTGCGGGTGTCCCCGGGCCGCACACACGGACTGCCCCGCGCCTCCGTGGGTTGCAAATGAGCCCTCCGGGAACCCTTGCCTGCCCTAGGGGCTTGTCGGGCGGGGCCGACGCAGGGTGGGTGAGTGGGGGGGGACTGCTGCTGGCACACACCCACTCCTGAACCCACTGGGGCGGTCCAAGGGCTATGAGCTCGGAGCTCGGGCACGGGCTGTCCCAGCAGGGCCTCGCGAGGGTGGACCGATATGCTCCCGGACCAAAAGTGTTGTAAAGGCCCAGGGCACGACTCTCCTGCGACCCCCAGCACCTCCTGGGTGCCCGCCACCACCCTTGGGCCGGGATGAGGTGCCACCTTGTGCGTGGAAGCCCCGCCCAGAGGCAAGAAGCCCCCAAGGCCCGAGGGCGCGCCCGACCCTGCAGCCCTGCTGCAGCCACAGGGAACGGGATGTCTGAGAGGGCAGCCCCCACTGCCCAAGCCTCCGCTGGCAGTTCCCCGAAGGGCTGGTGGTGGCTGCGCCTCAGCAGCCAGCCTCCCTCCCACCCTCCCTGCCTCCCTCTGGTCGGGCACTGCAAGCCACACAGCCACTTGTGTCCCCTGTGTCCCTGGAGGCCGCAGCGCGTTTTGGGTTTTGGAGCGGATGGGCCCCTCTCGGCTTCCGTAGTCCATTTGCCCCCGGAGCCCGCCAGACCCCTGGCTCTAGGAGGCTGCCCAGGCGGTGCTGCCAACTGCCCCCAGGTGCTAGCTAGCGGCAGTGGCAGCGGCCGGCCATGGGGGGAGCACACACACCTGCGGGTGTCCCCGGCCGCACACACGGACTGCCCCGCGCCTCCGTGGGTTGCAAATGAGCCCTCCGGGAACCCTTGCCTGCCCTAGGGGCTTGTTGGGCGGGGCCGACGCAGGGTGGGTGAGTGGGGGGGGACTGCTGCTGGCACACACCCACTCCTGAAGCCCACTGGGGCGGTCCAAGAGCTATGAGCTCGGAGCTCGGGCACGGGCTGTCCCAGCAGGGCCTCGCGAGGGTGGACCGATATGCTCCCGGACCAAAAGTGTTGTAAAGGCCCAGGGCACGACCCTGCTGCGACCCCCAGCACCTCCTGGGTGCCCGCCACCACCCTTGGGCCGGGATGAGGTGCCACCTTGTGCGTGGAAGCCCCGCCCAGAGGCAAGAAGCCCCCAAGGCCCGAGGGCGCGCCCGACCCTGCAGCCCTGCTGCAGCCACAGGGAACTGGATGTCTGAGAGGGCAGCCCCCACTGCCCAAGCCTCCGCTGGCAGTTCCCCGAAGGGCTGGTGGCGGCTGCGCCTCAGCAGCCAGCCTCCCTCCCACCCTCCCTGCCTCCCTCTGGTCGGGCACTGCAAGCCACACAGCCACTTGTGTCCCCTGTGTCCCTGGAAGCCGCAGCGCGTTTTGGGTTTTGGAGCGGACGGGCCCCTCTCGGCTTCCGTAGTCCATTTGCCCCCGGAGCCCGCCAGACCCCTGGCTCTAGGAGGCTGCCCAGGCGGTGCTGCCAACTGCCCCCAGGTGCTAGCTAGCGGCAATGGCAGCGGCCGGCCACGGGGGGAGCACACACACCTGCGGGTGTCCCCGGGCCGCACACACGGACTGCCCCGCGCCTTCCTGGGTTGCAAATGAGCCCTCCGGGAACCCTTGCCTGCCCTAGGGGCTTGTCAGGCGGGGCCGACGCAGGGTGGGTGAGTGGGGGGGGACTGCTGCTGGCACACACCCACTCCTGAAGCCCACTGGGGCGGTCCAAGGGCTATGAGCTCGGAGCTCGGGCACGGGCTGTCCCAGCTGGCCCTCCGGAGGGTGGACCGATATGCTCCCGGACCAAAAGTGTTGTAAAGGCCCAGGGCACGACTCTCCTGCGACCCCCAGCACCTCCTGGGTGCCCGCCACCACCCTTGGGCCGGGATGAGGTGCCACCTTTTGCGTGGTAGCCCCGCCCAGAGGCAAGAAGCCCCTAAGGCCCGAGGGCACGCCTGACCCTGCAGCCCTGCTGCAGCCACAGGGAATGGGATGTCTGAGAGGGCAGCCCCCACTGCCCAAGCCTCCGCTGGCAGTTCCCCGAAGGGCTGGTGGCGGCTGCGCCTCAGCAGCCAGCCTCCCTCCCACCCTCCCTGCCTCCCTCTGGTCGGGCACTGCAAGCCACACAGCCACTTGTGTCCCCTGTGTCCCTGGAGGCCGCAGCGCATTTTGGGTTTTGGAGCGGACGGGCCCCTCTCGGCTTCCGTAGTCCATTTGCCCCCGGAGCCCCCCAGACCCCTGGCTCTAGGAGGCTGCCCAGGCGGTGCTGCCAACTGCCCCCAGGTGCTAGCTAGCGGCAGTGGCAGCGGCCGGCCACGGGGGGAGCACACACACCTGCGGGTGTCCCCGGGCCGCACACACGGACTGCCCCGCGCCTCCGTGGGTTGCAAATGAGCCCTCCGGGAACCCTTGCCTGCCCTAGGGGCTTGTCGGGCGGGGCCGACGCAGGGTGGGTGAGTGGGGGAGGACTGCTGCTGGCAAACACCCACTCCTGAACCCACTGGGGCGGTCCAAGGGCTATGAGCTCGGAGCTCGGGCACGGGCTGTCCCAGCAGGGCCTCGCGAGGGTGGACCGATATGCTCCCGGACCAAAAGTGTTGTAAAGGCCCAGGGCACGACTCTCCTGCGACCCCCAGCACCTCCTGGGTGCCCGCCACCACCCTTGGGCCGGGATGAGGTGCCACCTTGTGCGTGGAAGCCCCGCCCAGAGGCTAGAAGCCCCCAAGGCCCGAGGGCGCGCCCGACCCTGCAGCCCTGCTGCAGCCACAGGGAACGGGATGTCTGAGAGGGCAGCCCCCACTGCCCAAGCCTCCGCTGGCAGTTCCCCGAAGGGCTGGTGGCGGCTGCGCCTCAGCAGCCAGCCTCCCTCCCACCCTCCCTGCCTCCCTCTGGTCGGGCACTGCAAGCCACACAGCCACTTGTGTCCCCTGTGTCCCTGGAGGCCGCAGCGTGTTTTTGGTTTTGGAGCGGACGGGCCCCTCTCGGCTTCCGTAGTCCATTTGCCCCCGGAGCCCGCCAGACCCCTGGCTCTAGGAGGCTGCCCAGGCGGTGCTGCCAACTGCCCCCAGGTGCTAGCTAGGGGCAGTGGCAGCGGCCGGCCACGGGGGGAGCACAAACACCTGTGGGTGTCCCCGGGCCGCACACACGGACTGCCCCGCGCCTCCATGGGTTGCAAATGAGCCCTCCGGGAACCCTTGCCTGCCCTAGGGGCTTGTCGGGCGGGGCCGACGCAGGGTGGGTGAGTGGGGGGGGACTGCTGCTGGCACACACCCACTCCTGAAGCCCACTGGGGCGGTCCAAGGGCTATGAGCTCGGAGCTCGGGCACGGGCTGTCCCGGCTGGCCCTCCCGAGGGTGGACCGATATGCTCCCGGACCAAAAGTGTTGTAAAGGCCCAGGGCACGACCCTGCTGCGACCCCCAGCACCTCCTGGGTGCCCGCCACCAGCCTTGGGCCGGGATGAGGTGCCACCTTGTGCGTGGAAGCCCCGCCCAGAGGCAAGAAGCCCCCAAGGCCCGAGGGCGCGCCCGACCCTGCAGCCCTGCTGCAGCCACAGGGAACGGGATGTCTGAGAGGGCAGCCCCCACTGCCCAAGCCTCCGCTGGCAGTTCCCCGAAGGGCTGGTGGCGGCTGCGCCTCAGCAGCCAGCCTCCCTCCCACCCTCCCTGCCTCCCTCTGGTCGGGCACTGCAAGCCACACAGCCACTTGTGTCCCCTGTGTCCCTGGAGGCCGCAGCGCGTTTTGGGTTTTGGAGCGGACGGGCCCCTCTCGGCTTCCGTAGTCCATTTGCCCCCGGAGCCCGCCAGACACCTGGCTCTAGGAGGCTGCCCAGGCAGTGCTGCCAACTGCCCCCAGGTGCTAGCTAGCGGCAGTGGCAGCGGCCGGCCACGGGGGGAGCACACACACCTGCGGGTGTCCCCGGGCCGCACACACGGACTGCCCCGCGCCTCCGTGGGTTGCAAATGAGCCCTCCGGGAACACTTGCCTGCCCTAGGGGCTTGTCGGGCGGGGCCGACGCAGGGTGGGTGAGTGGGGGGGGACTGCTGCTGGCACACACCCACTCCTGAAGCCCACTGGGGCGGTCCAAGGGCTATGAGCTCGGAGCTCGGGCACGGGCTGTCCCAGCAGGGCCTCGCGAGGGTGGACCGATATGCTCCCGGACCAAAAGTGTTGTAAAGGCCCAGGGCACGACCCTGCTGCGACCCCCAGCACTTCCTGGGTGCCCGCCACCACCCTTGGGCCGGGATGAGGTGCCACCTTGTGCGTGGAAGCCCCGCCCAGAGGCTAGAAGCCCCCAAGGCCGGAGGGCGCGCCCGACCCTGCAGCCCTGCTGCAGCCACAGGGAACGGGATGTCTGAGAGGGCAGCCCCCACTGCCCAAGCCTCCGCTGGCAGTTCCCCGAAGGGCTGGTGGCGGCTGCGCCTCAGCAGCCAGCCTCCCTCCCACCCTCCCTGCCTCCCTCTGGTCGGGCACTGCAAGCCACACAGCCACTTGTGTCCCCTGTGTCCCTGGAGGCCGCAGCGCGTTTTGGGTTTTGGAGCGGACGGGCCCCTCTCGGCTTCCGTAGTCCATTTGCCCCCGGAGCCCGCCAGACCCCTGGCTCTAGGAGGCTGCCCAGGCGGTGCTGCCAACTGCCCCCAGGTGCTAGCTAGCGGCAGTGGCAGCGGCCGGCCACGGGGGGAGCACACACACCTGCGGGTGTCCCCGGGCCGCACACACGGACTGCCCCGCGCCTCCGTGGGTTGCAAATGAGCCCTCCGGGAACCCTTGCCTGCCCTAGGGGCTTGTCGGGCGGGGCCGACGCAGGGTGGGTGAGTGGGGGGGGACTGCTGCTGGCACACACCCACTCCTGAAGCCCACTGGGGCGGTCCAAGGGCTATGAGCTCGGAGCTCGGGCACGGGCTGTCCCAGCAGGGCCTCGCGAGGGTGGACCGATATGCTCCCGGACCAAAAGTGTTGTAAAGGCCCAGGGCACGACCCTGCTGCGACCCCCAGCACCTCCTGGGTGCCCGCCACCACCCTTGGGCCGGGATGAGGTGCCACCTTGTGCGTGGAAGCCCCGCCCAGAGGTAAGAAGCCCCCAAGGCCCGAGGGCACGCCCGACCCTGCAGCCCTGCTGCAGCCACAGGGAACGGGATGTCTGAGAGGGCAGCCCCCACTGCCCAAGCCTCCGCTGGCAGTTCCCCGAAGGGCTGGTGGCGGCTGCGCCTCAGCAGCCAGCCTCCCTCCCACCCTCCCTGCCTCCCTCTGGTCGGGCACTGCAAGCCACACAGCCACTTGTGTCCCCTGTGTCCCTGGAGGCCGCAGCGCGTTTTGGGTTTTGGAGCGGATGGGCCCCTCTCAGCTTCTGTAGTCCATTTGACCCCTGAGCCCGCCAGACCCCTGGCTCTAGGAGGCTGCCCAGGCGGTGCTGCCAACTGCCCCCAGGTGCTAGCTAGCGGCAGTGGCAGCGGCCAGCCACGGGGGGAGCACACACACATGCGGGTGTCCCCGGGCCGCACACACGGACTGCCCCGCGCCTCCGTGGGTTGCAAATGAGCCCTCCGGGAACCCTTGCCTGCCCTAGGGGCTTGTCGGGCGGGGCCGACGCAGGGTGGGTGAGTGGGGGGGGACTGCTGCTGGCACACACCCACTCCTGAAGCCCACTGGGGCGGTCCAAGGGCTATGAGCTCGGAGCTCGGGCACGGGCTGTCCCAGCTGGCCCTCCCGAGGGTGGACCGATATGCTCCCGGACCAAAAGTGTTGTAAAGGCCCAGGACACGACCCTGCTGCGACCCCCAGCACCTCCTGGGTGCCTGCCACCACCCTTGGGCCGGGATGAGGTGCCACCTTGTGCGTGGAAGCCCCGCCCACAGGCAAGAAGCCCCCAAGGCCCGAGGGCGCGCCCGACCCTGCAGCCCTGCTGCAGCCACAGGGAACGGGATGTCTGAGAGGGCAGCCCCCACTGCCCAAGCCTCCGCTGGCAGTTCCCCGAAGGGCTGGTGGCGGCTGCGCCTCAGCAGCCAGCCTCCCTCCCACCCTCCCTGCCTCCCTCTGGTCGGGCACTGCAAGCCACACAGCCACTTGTGTCCCCTGTGTCCCTGGAGGCCGCAGCGCGTTTTGGGTTTTGGAGCGGACGGGCCCCTCTCGGCTTCCGTAGTCCATTTGCCCCCGGAGCCCGCCAGACACCTGGCTCTAGGAGGCTGCCCAGGCGGTGCTGCCAACTGCCCCCAGGTGCTAGCTAGCGGCAGTGGCAGCGGCCGGCCACGGGGGGAGCACACACACCTGCGGGTGTCCCCGGGCCGCACACACGGACTGCCCCGCGCCTCCGTGGGTTGCAAATGAGCCCTCCGGGAACCCTTGCCTGCCCTAGGGGCTTGTCGGGCGGGGCCGACGCAGGGTGGGTGAGTGGGGGGGGACTGCTGCTGGCACACACCCACTCCTGAAGCCCACTGGGGCGGTCCAAGGGCTATGAGCTCGGAGCTCGGGCACGGGCTGTCCCAGCAGGGCCTCGCGAGGGTGGACCGATATGCTCCCGGACCAAAAGTGTTGTAAAGGCCCAGGGCACGACCCTGCTGCGACCCCCAGCACCTCCTGGGTGCCCGCCACCACCCTTGGGCCGGGATGAGGTGCCACCTTGTGCGTGGAAGCCCCGCCCAGAGGCAAGAAGCCCCCAAGGCCCGAGGGCACGCCCGACCCTGCAGCCCTGCTGCAGCCACAGGGAACGGGATGTCTGAGAGGGCAGCCCCCACTGCCCAAGCCTCCGCTGGCAGTTCCCCGACCCACCCTCCCTGCCTCCCTCTGGTCGGGCACTGCAAGCCACACAGCCACTTGTGTCCCCTGTGTCCCTGGAGGCCGCAGCGCGTTTTGGGTTTTGGAGCGGATGGGCCCCTCTCGGCTTCTGTAGTCCATTTGACCCCTGAGCCCGCCAGACCCCTGGCTCTAGGAGGCTGCCCAGGCCGTGCTGCCAACTGCCCCCAGGTGCTAGCTAGCGGCAGTGGCAGCGGCCGGCCACGGGGGGAGCACACACACATGCGGGTGTCCCCGGGCCGCACACACGGACTGCCCCGCGCCTCCGTGGGTTGCAAATGAGCCCTCCGGGAACCCTTGCCTGCCCTAGGGGCTTGTCGGGCGGGGCCGACGCAGGGTGGGTGAGTGGGGGAGGACTGCTGCTGGCAAACACCCACTCCTGAACCCACTGGGGCGGTCCAAGGGCTATGAGCTCGGAGCTCGGGCACGGGCTGTCCCAGCAGGGCCTCGCGAGGGTGGACCGATATGCTCCCGGACCAAAAGTGTTGTAAAGGCCCAGGGCACGACTCTCCTGCGACCCCCAGCACCTCCTGGGTGCCCGCCACCACGCTTGGGCCGGGATGAGGTGCCACCTTGTGCGTGGAAGCCCCGCCCAGAGGCTAGAAGCCCCCAAGGCCCGAGGGCGCGCCCGACCCTGCAGCCCTGCTGCAGCCACAGGGAACGGGATGTCTGAGAGGGCAGCCCCCACTGCCCAAGCCTCCGCTGGCAGTTCCCCGAAGGGCTGGTGGCGGCTGCGCCTCAGCAGCCAGCCTCCCTCCCACCCTCCCTGCCTCCCTCTGGTCGGGCACTGCAAGCCACACAGCCACTTGTGTCCCCTGTGTCCCTGGAGGCCGCAGCGCGTTTTGGGTTTTGGAGCGGACGGGCCCCTCTCGGCTTCCGTAGTCCATTTGCCCCCGGAGCCCGCCAGACACCTGGCTCTAGGAGGCTGCCCAGGCAGTGCTGCCAACTGCCCCCAGGTGCTAGCTAGCGGCAGTGGCAGCGGCCGGCCACGGGGGGAGCACACACACCTGCGGGTGTCCCCGGGCCGCACACACGGACTGCCCCGCGCCTCCGTGGGTTGCAAATGAGCCCTCCGGGAACACTTGCCTGCCCTAGGGGCTTGTCGGGCGGGGCCGACGCAGGGTGGGTGAGTGGGGGGGGACTGCTGCTGGCACACACCCACTCCTGAAGCCCACTGGGGCGGTCCAAGGGCTATGAGCTCGGAGCTCGGGCACGGGCTGTCCCAGCAGGGCCTCGCGAGGGTGGACCGATATGCTCCCGGACCAAAAGTGTTGTAAAGGCCCAGGGCACGACCCTGCTGCGACCCCCAGCACTTCCTGGGTGCCCGCCACCACCCTTGGGCCGGGATGAGGTGCCACCTTGTGCGTGGAAGCCCCGACCAGAGGCTAGAAGCCCCCAAGGCCGGAGGGCGCGCCCGACCCTGCAGCCCTGCTGCAGCCACAGGGAACGGGATGTCTGAGAGGGCAGCCCCCACTGCCCAAGCCTCCGCTGGCAGTTCCCCGAAGGGCTGGTGGCGGCTGCGCCTCAGCAGCCAGCCTCCCTCCCACCCTCCCTGCCTCCCTCTGGTCGGGCACTGCAAGCCACACAGCCACTTGTGTCCCCTGTGTCCCTGGAGGCCGCAGCGCGTTTTGGGTTTTGGAGCGGACGGGCCCCTCTCGGCTTCCGTAGTCCATTTGCCCCCGGAGCCCGCCAGACCCCTGGCTCTAGGAGGCTGCCCAGGCGGTGCTGCCAACTGCCCCCAGGTGCTAGCTAGCGGCAGTGGCAGCGGCCGGCCACGGGGGGAGCACACACACCTGCGGGTGTCCCCGGGCCGCACACACGGACTGCCCCGCGCCTCCGTGGGTTGCAAATGAGCCCTCCGGGAACCCTTGCCTGCCCTAGGGGCTTGTCGGGCGGGGCCGACGCAGGGTGGGTGAGTGGGGGGGGACTGCTGCTGGCACACACCCACTCCTGAAGCCCACTGGGGCGGTCCAAGGGCTATGAGCTCGGAGCTCGGGCACGGGCTGTCCCAGCAGGGCCTCGCGAGGGTGGACCGATATGCTCCCGGACCAAAAGTGTTGTAAAGGCCCAGGGCACGACCCTGCTGCGACCCCCAGCACCTCCTGGGTGCCCGCCACCACCCTTGGGCCGGGATGAGGTGCCACCTTGTGCGTGGAAGCCCCGCCCAGAGGCAAGAAGCCCCCAAGGCCCGAGGGCACGCCCGACCCTGCAGCCCTGCTGCAGCCACAGGGAACGGGATGTCTGAGAGGGCAGCCCCCACTGCCCAAGCCTCCGCTGGCAGTTCCCCGACCCACCCTCCCTGCCTCCCTCTGGTCGGGCACTGCAAGCCACACAGCCACTTGTGTCCCCTGTGTCCCTGGAGGCCGCAGCGCGTTTTGGGTTTTGGAGCGGATGGGCCCCTCTCGGCTTCTGTAGTCCATTTGACCCCTGAGCCCGCCAGACCCCTGGCTCTAGGAGGCTGCCCAGGCCGTGCTGCCAACTGCCCCCAGGTGCTAGCTAGCGGCAGTGGCAGCGGCCGGCCACGGGGGGAGCACACACACATGCGGGTGTCCCCGGGCCGCACACACGGACTGCCCCGCGCCTCCGTGGGTTGCAAATGAGCCCTCCGGGAACCCTTGCCTGCCCTAGGGGCTTGTCGGGCGGGGCCGACGCAGGGTGGGTGAGTGGGGGAGGACTGCTGCTGGCAAACACCCACTCCTGAACCCACTGGGGCGGTCCAAGGGCTATGAGCTCGGAGCTCGGGCACGGGCTGTCCCAGCAGGGCCTCGCGAGGGTGGACCGATATGCTCCCGGACCAAAAGTGTTGTAAAGGCCCAGGGCACGACTCTCCTGCGACCCCCAGCACCTCCTGGGTGCCCGCCACCACCCTTGGGCCGGGATGAGGTGCCACCTTGTGCGTGGAAGCCCCGCCCAGAGGCTAGAAGCCCCCAAGGCCCGAGGGCGCGCCCGACCCTGCAGCCCTGCTGCAGCCACAGGGAACGGGATGTCTGAGAGGGCAGCCCCCACTGCCCAAGCCTCCGCTGGCAGTTCCCCGAAGGGCTGGTGGCGGCTGCGCCTCAGCAGCCAGCCTCCCTCCCACCCTCCCTGCCTCCCTCTGGTCGGGCACTGCAAGCCACACAGCCACTTGTGTCCCCTGTGTCCCTGGAGGCCGCAGCGCGTTTTTGGTTTTGGAGCGGACGGGCCCCTCTCGGCTTCCGTAGTCCATTTGCCCCCGGAGCCCGCCAGACCCCTGGCTCTAGGAGGCTGCCCAGGCGGTGCTGCCAACTGCCCCCAGGTGCTAGCTAGCGGCAGTGGCAGCGGCCGGCCACGGGGGGAGCACAAACACCTGTGGGTGTCCCCGGGCCGCACACACGGACTGCCCCGCGCCTCCATGGGTTGCAAATGAGCCCTCCGGGAACCCTTGCCTGCCCTAGGGGCTTGTCGGGCGGGGCCGACGCAGGGTGGGTGAGTGGGGGGGGACTGCTGCTGGCACACACCCACTCCTGAAGCCCACTGGGGCGGTCCAAGGGCTATGAGCTCGGAGCTCGGGCACGGGCTGTCCCGGCTGGCCCTCCCGAGGGTGGACCGATATGCTCCCGGACCAAAAGTGTTGTAAAGGCCCAGGGCACGACCCTGCTGCGACCCCCAGCACCTCCTGGGTGCCCGCCACCAGCCTTGGGCCGGGATGAGGTGCCACCTTGTGCGTGGAAGCCCCGCCCAGAGGCAAGAAGCCCCCAAGGCCCGAGGGCGCGCCCGACCCTGCAGCCCTGCTGCAGCCACAGGGAACGGGATGTCTGAGAGGGCAGCCCCCACTGCCCAAGCCTCCGCTGGCAGTTCCCCGAAGGGCTGGTGGCGGCTGCGCCTCAGCAGCCAGCCTCCCTCCCACCCTCCCTGCCTCCCTCTGGTCGGGCACTGCAAGCCACACAGCCACTTGTGTCCCCTGTGTCCCTGGAGGCCGCAGCGCGTTTTGGGTTTTGGAGCGGACGGGCCCCTCTCGGCTTCCGTAGTCCATTTGCCCCCGGAGCCCGCCAGACACCTGGCTCTAGGAGGCTGCCCAGGCAGTGCTGCCAACTGCCCCCAGGTGCTAGCTAGCGGCAGTGGCAGCGGCCGGCCACGGGGGGAGCACACACACCTGCGGGTGTCCCCGGGCCGCACACACGGACTGCCCCGCGCCTCCGTGGGTTGCAAATGAGCCCTCCGGGAACACTTGCCTGCCCTAGGGGCTTGTCGGGCGGGGCCGACGCAGGGTGGGTGAGTGGGGGGGGACTGCTGCTGGCACACACCCACTCCTGAAGCCCACTGGGGCGGTCCAAGGGCTATGAGCTCGGAGCTCGGGCACGGGCTGTCCCAGCAGGGCCTCGCGAGGGTGGACCGATATGCTCCCGGACCAAAAGTGTTGTAAAGGCCCAGGGCACGACCCTGCTGCGACCCCCAGCACTTCCTGGGTGCCCGCCACCACCCTTGGGCCGGGATGAGGTGCCACCTTGTGCGTGGAAGCCCCGCCCAGAGGCTAGAAGCCCCCAAGGCCGGAGGGCGCGCCCGACCCTGCAGCCCTGCTGCAGCCACAGGGAACGGGATGTCTGAGAGGGCAGCCCCCACTGCCCAAGCCTCCGCTGGCAGTTCCCCGAAGGGCTGGTGGCGGCTGCGCCTCAGCAGCCAGCCTCCCTCCCACCCTCCCTGCCTCCCTCTGGTCGGGCACTGCAAGCCACACAGCCACTTGTGTCCCCTGTGTCCCTGGAGGCCGCAGCGCGTTTTGGGTTTTGGAGCGGACGGGCCCCTCTCGGCTTCCGTAGTCCATTTGCCCCCTGAGCCCGCCAGACCCCTGGCTCTAGGAGGCTGCCCAGGCGGTGCTGCCAACTGCCCCCAGGTGCTAGCTAGCGGCAGTGGCAGCGGCCGGCCACGGGGGGAGCACAAACACCTGTGGGTGTCCCCGGGCCGCACACACGGACTGCCCCGCGCCTCCATGGGTTGCAAATGAGCCCTGCGGGAACCATTGCCTGCCCTAGGGGCTTGTCGGGCGGGGCCGACGCAGGGTGGGTGAGTGGGGGGGACTGCTGCTGGCACACACGCACTCCTGAAGCCCACTGCGGCGGTCCAAGGGCTATGAGCTCGGAGCTCGGGCACGGGCTGTCCCGGCTGGCCCTCCCGAGGGTGGACCGATATGCTCCCGGACCAAAAGTGTTGTAAAGGCCCAGGGCACGACCCTGCTGCGACCCCCAGCACCTCCTGGGTGCCCGCCACCAGCCCTGGGCCGGGATGAGGTGCCACCTTGTGCGTGGAAGCCCCGCCCAGAGGCAAGAAGCCCCCAAGGCCCGAGGGCGCGCCCGACCCTGCAGCCCTGCTGCAGCCACAGGGAACGGGATGTCTGAGAGGGCAGCCCCCACTGCCCAAGCCTCCGCTGGCAGTTCCCCGAAGGGCTGGTGGCGGCTGCGCCTCAGCAGCCAGCCTCCCTCCCACCCTCCCTGCCTCCCTCTGGTCGGGCACTGCAAGCCACACAGCCACTTGTGTCCCCTGTGTCCCTGGAGGCCGCAGCGCGTTTTGGGTTTTGGAGCGGACGGGCCCCTCTCGGCTTCCGTAGTCCATTTGCCCCCGGAGCCCGCCAGACACCTGGCTCTAGGAGGCTGCCCAGGCAGTGCTGCCAACTGCCCCCAGGTGCTAGCTAGCGGCAGTGGCAGCGGCCGGCCACGGGGGGAGCACACACACCTGCGGGTGTCCCCGGGCCGCACACACGGACTGCCCCGCGCCTCCGTGGGTTGCAAATGAGCCCTCCGGGAACCCTTGCCTGCCCTAGGGGCTTGTCGGGCGGGGCCGACGCAGGGTGGGTGAGTGGGGGGGGACTGCTGCTGGCACACACCCACTCCTGAAGCCCACTGGGGCGGTCCAAGGGCTATGAGCTCGGAGCTCGGGCACGGGCTGTCCCAGCAGGGCCTCGCGAGGGTGGACCGATATGCTCCCGGACCAAAAGTGTTGTAAAGGCCCAGGGCACGACCCTGCTGCGACCCCCAGCACCTCCTGGGTGCCCGCCACCACCCTTGGGCCGGGATGAGGTGCCACCTTGTGCGTGGAAGCCCCGCCCAGAGGCAAGAAGCCCCCAAGGCCCGAGGGCACGCCCGACCCTGCAGCCCTGCTGCAGCCACAGGGAACGGGATGTCTGAGAGGGCAGCCCCCACTGCCCAAGCCTCCGCTGGCAGTTCCCCGAAGGGCTGGTGGCGGCTGCGCCTCAGCAGCCAGCCTCCCTCCCACCCTCCCTGCCTCCCTCTGGTCGGGCACTGCAAGCCACACAGCCACTTGTGTCCCCTGTGTCCCTGGAGGCCGCAGCGCGTTTTGGGTTTTGGAGCGGATGGGCCCCTCTCGGCTTCCGTAGTCCATTTGCCTCCGGAGCCCGCCAGACACCTGGCTCTAGGAGGCTGCCCAGGCAGTGCTGCCAACTGCCCCCAGGTGCTAGCTAGCGGCAGTGGCAGCGGCCGGCCACGGGGGGAGCACACACACCTGCGGGTGTCCCCGGGCCGCACACACGGACTGCCCCGCGCCTCCCTGGGTTGCAAATGAGCCCTCCGGGAACCCTTGCCTGCCCTAGGGGCTTGTCGGGCGGGGCCGACGCAGGGTGGGTGAGTGGGGGGGGACTGCTGCTGGCACACACCCACTCCTGAAGCCCACTGGGGCGGTCCAAGGGCTATGAGCTCGGAGCTCGGGCACGGGCTGTCCCAGCAGGGCCTCGCGAGTGTGGACCGATATGCTCCCGGACCAAAAGTGTTGTAAAGGCCCAGGGCACGACCCTGCTGCGACCCCCAGCACCTCTTGGGTGCCCGCCACCACCCTTGGGCCGGGATGAGGTGCCACCTTGTGCGTGGAAGCCCCGCCCAGAGGCAAGAAGCCCCCAAGGCCCGAGGGCACGCCCGACCCTGCAGCCCTGCTGCAGCCACAGGGAACGGGATGTCTGAGAGGGCAGCCCCCACTGCCCAAGCCTCCGCTGGCAGTTCCCCGAAGGGCTGGTGGCGGCTGCGCCTCAGCAGCCAGCCTCCCTCCCACCCTCCCTGCCTCCCTCTGGTCGGGCACTGCAAGCCACACAGCCACTTGTGTCCCCTGTGTCCCTGGAGGCCGCAGCGCGTTTTGGGATTTGGAGCGGATGGGCCCCTCTCGGCTTCTGTAGTCCATTTGACCCCTGAGCCCGCCAGACCCCTGGCTCTAGGAGGCTGCCCAGGCGGTGCTGCCAACTGCCCCCAGGTGCTAGCTAGCGGCAGTGGCAGCGGCCGGCCACGGGGGGAGCACACACACATGCGGGTGTCCCCGGGCCGCACACACGGACTGCCCCGCGCCTCCGTGGGTTGCAAATGAGCCCTCCGGGAACCCTTGCCTGCCCTAGGGGCTTGTCGGGCGGGGCCGACGCAGGGTGGGTGAGTGGGGGGGGACTGCTGCTGGCACACACCCACTCCTGAACCCACTGGGGCGGTCCAAGGGCTATGAGCTCGGAGCTCGGGCACGGGCTGTCCCAGCAGGGCCTCGCGAGGGTGGACCGATATGCTCCCGGACCAAAAGTGTTGTAAAGGCCCAGGGCACGACCCTGCTGCGACCCCCAGCACCTCCTGGGTGCCCGCCACCACCCTTGGGCCGGGATGAGGTGCCACCTTGTGCGTGGAAGCCCCGCCCAGAGGCAAGAAACCCCCAAGGCCCGAGGGCACGCCCGACCCTGCAGCCCTGCTGCAGCCACAGGGCACGGGATGTCTGAGAGGGCAGCCCCCACTGCCCAAGCCTCCGCTGGCAGTTCCCCGAAGGGCTGGTGGCGGCTGCGCCTCAGCAGCCAGCCTCCCTCCCACCCTCCCTGCCTCCCTCTGGTCGGGCACTGCAAGCCACACAGCCACTTGTGTCCCCTGTGTCCCTGGAGGCCGCAGCGCGTTTTGGGTTTTGGAGCGGATGGGCCCCTCTCGGCTTATGTAGTCCATTTGCCCCCTGAGCCCGCCAGACCCCTGGCTCTAGGAGGCTGCCCAGGCGGTGCTGCCAACTGCCCCCAGGTGCTAGCTAGCGGCAGTGGCAGCGGCCGGCCACGGGGGGAGCACACACACATGCGGGTGTCCCCGGGCCGCACACACGGACTGCCCCGGGCCTCCGTGGGTTGCAAATGAGCCCTCCGGGAACCCTTGCCTGCCCTAGGGGCTTGTCGGGCGGGGCCGACGCAGGGTGGGTGAGTGGGGGGGGACTGCTGCTGGCACACACCCACTCCTGAAGCCCACTGGGGCGGTCCAAGGCTATGAGCTCGGAGCTCGGGCACGGGCTGTCCCAGCAGGGCCTCGCGAGGGTGGACCGATATGCTCCCGGACCAAAAGTGTTGTAAAGGCCCAGGGCACGACTCTCCTGCGACCCCCAGCACCTCCTGGGTGCCCGCCACCACCCTTGGGCCGGGATGAGGTGCCACCTTGTGCGTGGAAGCCCCGCCCAGAGGCAAGAAGCCCCCAAGGCCCGAGGGCGCGCCCGACCCTGCAGCCCTGCTGCAGCCACAGGGAACGGGATGTCTGAGAGGGCAGCCCCCACTGCCCAAGCCTCCGCTGGCAGTTCCCCGAAGGGCTGGTGGCGGCTGCGCCTCAGCAGCCAGCCTCCCTCCCACCCTCCCTGCCTCCCTCTGGTCGGGCACTGCAAGCCACACAGCCACTTGTGTCCCCTGTGTCCCTGGAGGCCGCAGCGCGTTTTGGGTTTTGGAGCGGACGGGCCCCTCTCGGCTTCCGTAGTCCATTTGTCCCCAGAGCCCACCAGACCCCTGGCTCTAGGAGGCTGCCCAGGCGGTGCTGCCACTGCCCCCAGGTGCTAGCTAGCGGCAGTGGCAGCGGCTGGCCACGGGGGGAGCACACACACCTGCGGGTGTCCCCGGGCCGCACACACGGACTGCCCCGGGCCTCCGTGGGTTGCAAATGAGCCCTCCGGGAACCCTTGCCTGCCCTAGGGGCTTGTCGGGCGGGGCCGACGCAGGGTGGGTGAGTGGGGGGGGACTGCTGCTGGCACACACCCACTCCTGAAGCCCACTGGGGCGGTCCAAGGGCTATGAGCTCGGAGCTCGGGCACGGGCTGTCCCAGCAGGGCCTCGCGAGGGTGGACCGATATGCTCCCGGACCAAAAGTGTTGTAAAGGCCCAGGGCACGACTCTCCTGCGACCCCCAGCACCTCCTGGGTGCCCGCCACCACCCTTGGGCCGGGATGAGGTGCCACCTTGTGCGTGGAAGCCCCGCCCAGAGGCAAGAAGCCCCCAAGGCCCGAGGGCGCGCCCGACCCTGCAGCCCTGCTGCAGCCACAGGGAACGGGATGTCTGAGAGGGCAGCCCCCACTGCCCAAGCCTCCGCTGGCAGTTCCCCGAAGGGCTGGTGGCGGCTGCGCCTCAGCAGCCAGCCTCCCTCCCACCCTCCCTGCCTCCCTCTGGTCGGGCACTGCAAGCCACACAGCCACTTGTGTCCCCTGTGTCCCTGGAGGCCGCAGCGCGTTTTGGGTTTTGGAGCGGACGGGCCCCTCTCGGCTTCCGTAGTCCATTTGCCCCCAGAGCCCGCCAGACCCCTGGCTCTAGGAGGCTGCCCAGGCGGTGCTGCCAACTGCCCCCAGGTGCTAGCTAGCGGCAGTGGCAGCGGCCGGCCACGGGGGGAGCACACACACCTGCGGGTGTCCCCGGGCCGCACACACGGACTGCCCCGCGCCTCCGTGGGTTGCAAATGAGCCCTCCGGGAACCCTTGCCTGCCCTACGGGCTTGTCGGGCGGGGCCGACGCAGGGTGGGTGAGTGGGGGGGGACTGCTGCTGGCACACACCCACTCCTGAAGCCCACTGGGGCGGTCCAAGGGCTATGAGCTCGGAGCTCGGGCACGGGCTGTCCCAGCAGGGCCTCGCGAGGGTGGACCGATATGCTCCCGGACCAAAAGTGTTGTAAAGGCCCAGGGCACGACCCTTCTGCGACCCCCAGCACCTCCTGGGTGCCCGCCACCACCCTTGGGCCGGGATGAGGTGCCACCTTGTGCGTGGAAGCCCCGCCCAGAGGCAAGAAGCCCCCAAGGCCCGAGGGCACGCCCGACCCTACAGCCCTGCTGCAGCCACAGGGAACGGGATGTCTGAGAGGGCAGCCCCCACTGCCCAAGCCTCCGCTGGCAGTTCCCCGAAGGGCTGGTGGCGGCTGCGCCTCAGCAGCCAGCCTCCCTCCCACCCTCCCTGCCTCCCTCTGGTCGGGCACTGCAAGCCACACAGCCACTTGTGTCCCCTGTGTCCCTGGAGGCCGCAGCGCGTTTTGGGTTTTGGAGCGGACGGGCCCCTCTCGGCTTATGTAGTCCATTTGCCCCCTGAGCCCGCCAGACCCCTGGCTCTAGGAGGCTGCCCAGGCGGTGCTGCCAACTGCCCCCAGGTGCTAGCTAGCGGCAGTGGCAGCGGCCGGCCACGGGGGGAGCACACACACATGCGGGTGTCCCCGGGCCGCACACACGGACTGCCCCGGGCCTCCGTGGGTTGCAAATGAGCCCTCCGGGAACCCTTGCCTGCCCTAGGGGCTTGTCGGGCGGGGCCGACGCAGGGTGGGTGAGTGGGGGGGGACTGCTGCTGGCACACACCCACTCCTGAAGCCCACTGGGGCGGTCCAAGGGCTATGAGCTCGGAGCTCGGGCACGGGCTGTCCCAGCAGGGCCTCGCGAGGGTGGACCGATATGCTCCCGGACCAAAAGTGTTGTAAAGGCCCAGGGCACGACTCTCCTGCGACCCCCAGCACCTCCTGGGTGCCCGCCACCACCCTTGGGCCGGGATGAGGTGCCACCTTGTGCGTGGAAGCCCCGCCCAGAGGCAAGAAGCCCCCAAGGCCCGAGGGCGCGCCCGACCCTGCAGCCCTGCTGCAGCCACAGGGAACGGGATGTCTGAGAGGGCAGCCCCCACTGCCCAAGCCTCCGCTGGCAGTTCCCCGAAGGGCTGGTGGCGGCTGCGCCTCAGCAGCCAGCCTCCCTCCCACCCTCCCTGCCTCCCTCTGGTCGGGCACTGCAAGCCACACAGCCACTTGTGTCCCCTGTGTCCCTGGAGGCCGCAGCGCGTTTTGGGTTTTGGAGCGGACGGGCCCATCTCGGCTTCCGTAGTCCATTTGTCCCCAGAGCCCACCAGACCCCTGGCTCTAGGAGGCTGCCCAGGCGGTGCTGCCACTGCCCCCAGGTGCTAGCTAGCGGCAGTGGCAGCGGCTGGCCACGGGGGGAGCACAAACACCTGCGGGTGTCCCCGGGCCGCACACACGGACTGCCCCGCGCCTCCGTGGGTTGCAAATGAGCCCTCCGGGAACCCTTGCCTGCCCTAGGGGCTTGTCGGGCGGGGCCGACGCAGGGTGGGTGAGTGGGGGGGGACTGCTGCTGGCACACACCCACTCCTGAAGCCCACTGGGGCGGTCCAAGGGCTATGAGCTCGGAGCTCGGGCACGGGCTGTCCCAGCAGGGCCTCGCGAGGGTGGACCGATATGCTCCCGGACCAAAAGTGTTGTAAAGGCCCAGGGCACGACCCTGCTGCGACCCCCAGCACCTCCTGGGTGCCCGCCACCACCCTTGGGCCGGGATGAGGTGCCACCTTGTGCGTGGAAGCCCCGCCCAGAGGCAAGAAGCCCCCAAGGCCCGAGGGCGCGCCCGACCCTACAGCCCTGCTGCAGCCACAGGGAACGGGATGTCTGAGAGGGCAGCCCCCACTGCCCAAGCCTCCGCTGGCAGTTCCCCGAAGGGCTGGTGGCGGCTGCGCCTCAGCAGCCAGCCTCCCTCCCACCCTCCCTGCCTCCCTCTGGTCGGGCACTGCAAGCCACACAGCCACTTGTGTCCCCTGTGTCCCTGGAGGCCGCAGCGCGTTTTGGGTTTTGGAGCGGACGGGCCCCTCTCGGCTTCCGTAGTCCATTTGTCCCCAGAGCCCACCAGACCCCTGGCTCTAGGAGGCTGCCCAGGCGGTGCTGCCAACTGCCCCCAGGTGCTAGCTAGCGGCAGTGGCAGCGGCCGGCCACGGGGGGAGCACACACACCTGCGGGTGTCCCCGGGCCGCACACACGGACTGCCCCGCGCCTCCGTGGGTTGCAAATGAGCCCTCCGGGAACCCTTGCCTGCCCTAGGGGCTTGTCGGGCGGGGCCGACGCAGGGTGGGTGAGTGGGGGGGGACTGCTGCTGGCACACACCCACTCCTGAAGCCCACTGGGGCGGTCCAAGGGCTATGAGCTCGGAGCTCGGGCACGGGCTGTCCCAGCAGGGCCTCGCGAGGGTGGACCGATATGCTCCCGGACCAAAAGTGTTGTAAAGGCCCAGGGCACGACCCTTCTGCGACCCCCAGCACCTCCTGGGTGCCCGCCACCACCCTTGGGCCGGGATGAGGTGCCACCTTGTGCGTGGAAGCCCCGCCCAGAGGCAAGAAGCCCCCAAGGCCCGAGGGCACGCCCGACCCTACAGCCCTGCTGCAGCCACAGGGAACGGGATGTCTGAGAGGGCAGCCCCCACTGCCCAAGCCTCCGCTGGCAGTTCCCCGAAGGGCTGGTGGCGGCTGCGCCTCAGCAGCCAGCCTCCCTCCCACCCTCCCTGCCTCCCTCTGGTCGGGCACTGCAAGCCACACAGCCACTTGTGTCCCCTGTGTCCCTGGAGGCCGCAGCGCGTTTTGGGTTTTGGAGCGGACGGGCCCCTCTCGGCTTCCGTAGTCAATTTGCCCCCAGAGCCCGCCAGACCCCTGGCTCTAGGAGGCTGCCCAGGCGGTGCTGCCAACTGCCCCCAGGTGCTAGCTAGCGGCAGTGGCAGCGGCCGGCCACGGGGGGAGCACACACACCTGCGGGTGTCCCCGGGCCGCACACACGGACTGCCCCGCGCCTCCGTGGGTTGCAAATGAGCCCTCCGGGAACCCTTGCCTGCCCTACGGGCTTGTCGGGCGGGGCCGACGCAGGGTGGGTGAGTGGGGGGGGACTGCTGCTGGCACACACCCACTCCTGAAGCCCACTGGGGCGGTCCAAGGGCTATGAGCTCGGAGCTCGGGCACGGGCTGTCCCAGCAGGGCCTCGCGAGGGTGGACCGATATGCTCCCGGACCAAAAGTGTTGTAAAGGCCCAGGGCACGACCCTTCTGCGACCCCCAGCACCTCCTGGGTGCCCGCCACCACCCTTGGGCCGGGATGAGGTGCCACCTTGTGCGTGGAAGCCCCGCCCAGAGGCAAGAAGCCCCCAAGGCCCGAGGGCACGCCCGACCCTACAGCCCTGCTGCAGCCACAGGGAACGGGATGTCTGAGAGGGCAGCCCCCACTGCCCAAGCCTCCGCTGGCAGTTCCCCGAAGGGCTGGTGGCGGCTGCGCCTCAGCAGCCAGCCTCCCTCCCACCCTCCCTGCCTCCCTCTGGTCGGGCACTGCAAGCCACACAGCCACTTGTGTCCCCTGTGTCCCTGGAGGCCGCAGCGCGTTTTGGGTTTTGGAGCGGACGGGCCCCTCTCGGCTTATGTAGTCCATTTGCCCCCTGAGCCCGCCAGACCCCTGGCTCTAGGAGGCTGCCCAGGCGGTGCTGCCAACTGCCCCCAGGTGCTAGCTAGCGGCAGTGGCAGCGGCCGGCCACGGGGGGAGCACACACACATGCGGGTGTCCCCGGGCCGCACACACGGACTGCCCCGGGCCTCCGTGGGTTGCAAATGAGCCCTCCGGGAACCCTTGCCTGCCCTAGGGGCTTGTCGGGCGGGGCCGACGCAGGGTGGGTGAGTGGGGGGGGACTGCTGCTGGCACACACCCACTCCTGAAGCCCACTGGGGCGGTCCAAGGGCTATGAGCTCGGAGCTCGGGCACGGGCTGTCCCAGCAGGGCCTCGCGAGGGTGGACCGATATGCTCCCGGACCAAAAGTGTTGTAAAGGCCCAGGGCACGACTCTCCTGCGACCCCCAGCACCTCCTGGGTGCCCGCCACCACCCTTGGGCCGGGATGAGGTGCCACCTTGTGCGTGGAAGCCCCGCCCAGAGGCAAGAAGCCCCCAAGGCCCGAGGGCGCGCCCGACCCTGCAGCCCTGCTGCAGCCACAGGGAACGGGATGTCTGAGAGGGCAGCCCCCACTGCCCAAGCCTCCGCTGGCAGTTCCCCGAAGGGCTGGTGGCGGCTGCGCCTCAGCAGCCAGCCTCCCTCCCACCCTCCCTGCCTCCCTCTGGTCGGGCACTGCAAGCCACACAGCCACTTGTGTCCCCTGTGTCCCTGGAGGCCGCAGCGCGTTTTGGGTTTTGGAGCGGACGGGCCCCTCTCGGCTTCCGTAGTCCATTTGTCCCCAGAGCCCACCAGACCCCTGGCTCTAGGAGGCTGCCCAGGCGGTGCTGCCACTGCCCCCAGGTGCTAGCTAGCGGCAGTGGCAGCGGCTGGCCACGGGGGGAGCACAAACACCTGCGGGTGTCCCCGGGCCGCACACACGGACTGCCCCGCGCCTCCGTGGGTTGCAAATGAGCCCTCCGGGAACCCTTGCCTGCCCTAGGGGCTTGTCGGGCGGGGCCGACGCAGGGTGGGTGAGTGGGGGGGGACTGCTGCTGGCACACACCCACTCCTGAAGCCCACTGGGGCGGTCCAAGGGCTATGAGCTCGGAGCTCGGGCACGGGCTGTCCCAGCAGGGCCTCGCGAGGGTGGACCGATATGCTCCCGGACCAAAAGTGTTGTAAAGGCCCAGGGCACGACCCTGCTGCGACCCCCAGCACCTCCTGGGTGCCCGCCACCACCCTTGGGCCGGGATGAGGTGCCACCTTGTGCGTGGAAGCCCCGCCCAGAGGCAAGAAGCCCCCAAGGCCCGAGGGCGCGCCCGACCCTACAGCCCTGCTGCAGCCACAGGGAACGGGATGTCTGAGAGGGCAGCCCCCACTGCCCAAGCCTCCGCTGGCAGTTCCCCGAAGGGCTGGTGGCGGCTGCGCCTCAGCAGCCAGCCTCCCTCCCACCCTCCCTGCCTCCCTCTGGTCGGGCACTGCAAGCCACACAGCCACTTGTGTCCCCTGTGTCCCTGGAGGCCGCAGCGCGTTTTGGGTTTTGGAGCGGACGGGCCCCTCTCGGCTTCCGTAGTCCATTTGTCCCCAGAGCCCACCAGACCCCTGGCTCTAGGAGGCTGCCCAGGCGGTGCTGCCAACTGCCCCCAGGTGCTAGCTAGCGGCAGTGGCAGCGGCCGGCCACGGGGGGAGCACACACACCTGCGGGTGTCCCCGGGCCGCACACACGGACTGCCCCGCGCCTCCGTGGGTTGCAAATGAGCCCTCCGGGAACCCTTGCCTGCCCTAGGGGCTTGTCGGGCGGGGCCGACGCAGGGTGGGTGAGTGGGGGGGGACTGCTGCTGGCACACACCCACTCCTGAAGCCCACTGGGGCGGTCCAAGGGCTATGAGCTCGGAGCTCGGGCACGGGCTGTCCCAGCAGGGCCTCGCGAGGGTGGACCGATATGCTCCCGGACCAAAAGTGTTGTAAAGGCCCAGGGCACGACCCTTCTGCGACCCCCAGCACCTCCTGGGTGCCCGCCACCACCCTTGGGCCGGGATGAGGTGCCACCTTGTGCGTGGAAGCCCCGCCCAGAGGCAAGAAGCCCCCAAGGCCCGAGGGCACGCCCGACCCTACAGCCCTGCTGCAGCCACAGGGAACGGGATGTCTGAGAGGGCAGCCCCCACTGCCCAAGCCTCCGCTGGCAGTTCCCCGAAGGGCTGGTGGCGGCTGCGCCTCAGCAGCCAGCCTCCCTCCCACCCTCCCTGCCTCCCTCTGGTCGGGCACTGCAAGCCACACAGCCACTTGTGTCCCCTGTGTCCCTGGAGGCCGCAGCGCGTTTTGGGT